>NC_140276.1:21306029-21606029 GCF_964030765.1 Micromesistius poutassou | reverse complement strand
CCGTGAACACGCCCCATCTCGTCTGATCTCCGAAGCGAAGCACGGTCGGGCCTGGTTAGTACTTGGATGGGAGACCGCCTGGGAATACCAGGTGCTGTAATCTATTTTCATTTGTGGTAAAAAAAATCATCCTTTCTCCTGTTTAAAGTCCTGTCTGGTGCCAGGAGCAATTTCTTACGGCCACACCTCTGCGGACACGCCCGATCTCATCTGATCTCGGAAGCTAAGCACGGTCGGGCCTGGTTAGTACCTGGATGGGAGACCGCCTGGGAATACCCAGTGCTGTAAGCTATTTTCATTTGGGGTAAAAAAAATGATCCTTTCTCCTGTTTAAAGTCCTGTCTGGTGCCAGGAGCAATTGCTTACGGCCACACCACAGTGAACACGCCCGATCTCGTCTGATCTCGGAAGCTAAGCACGGTCGGGCCTGGTTAGTACCCGGATGGGAGACCGCCTGGGAATACCAGGTGCTGTAAGCTATTTTCATTTGGGGTAAAAAAAATCATCCTTTCTCCTGTTTAAAGTCCTGTCTGGTGCTAGGAGCAATTGCTTACGGCCACACCACCGTGAACACGCCCGATCTCGTCTGATCTCGGAAGCTAAGCACGGTCGGGCCTGGTTAGTACTTGGATGGGAGACCGCCTGGGAGTACCAGGTGCTGTAATCTATTGTCATTTGGGGTAAAAAAAAAATCATCCTTTCTCCTGTTTAAAGTCCTGTCTGGTGCCAGGAGCAATTGCTTACGGGCACACCACCGCGAACACGTCGGATCTCGTCTGATCTCGGAAGCTAAGCACGGGCGGGCCTGGTTAGTACCTGGATGGGAGACCGCGTGGGAATACCAGGTGCTGTAAGCTAATTTCATTTGGGGTAAAAAAAATCATCCTTTCTCCTGTTTAAAGTCCTGTCTGGTGCCAGGAACAATTGCTTACGGCCACACCACCGGGAACACACCCGATCTCGTCTGATCTTGGAAGCTAAGCACGGTCGGGCCTGGTTAGTACTTGGATGGGAGACCTCCTGGGAAAGGTGCTGTAATCTATTTTCATTTGGGGTAAAAAAAATCATTTCTTCTCCTGTTTAAAGTCCTGTCTGGTGCCAGGAGCAATTGCTTACGGCCACACCACCGCGAACACGTCCGATCTCGTCTGATTTCGGAAGCTAAGCACGGTCGGGCCTGGTTAGTACCTGGATGGGAGACCGCCTGGGAATACCAGGTGCTGTAAGCTGTTTTCATTTGGGGTAAAAAAAATCATCCTTTCTCCTGTGTAAAGTCCTGTCTGGTGCCAGGAGCAATTGCTTACGGCCACACCACCGTGAACACGCCCAATCTCGTCTGATCTCGAAAGCTAAGCACGGTCGGGCCTGGTTAGTACTTGGATGAGAGACCGCCTGGGAATGCCAGGTGTTGTAATCTATTTTCATTTGGGGTAAAAAAAATGATCCTTTCTCCTGTTTAAAGTCCTGTCTGGTGCCAGGAGCAATTGCTTACGGCCACACCACTGCGAACACGCCCGATCTCGTCTGATCTCGGAAGCAAAGCACGGTCGGGCTGGTTAGTACCTGGATATGAGACCGCCTGGGAATACCAGGTGCTGTAAGCTAATTTCATTTGGGGTAAAAAAAATTATCCTTTCTCCTGTTTAAAGTCCTGTCTGGTGCCAGGAGCAATTGCTTACGGCCACACCACCGTGAACACGACCGATCTCGTCTGATCTCGGAAGCTAAGCACGGTCGGGCCTGGTTAGTACCAGGATGGGAGACCGCCTGGGAATACCAGGTGCTGTAAGCTATTTTCATTTGGGGTAAAAAAATGATCCTTTCTCCTGTTTAAAGTCCTGTCTGGTGCCAGGAGCAATTGCTTACGGCCACTCCACTGCGAACACGCCCGATCTCGTCTGATCTCGGAAGCTAAGCACGGTCGGGCCTGGTTAGTACCTGGATGGGAGACAGCCTGGGAATACCAGGTGCTGTAAGCTATTTTCATTTGGGGTAAAAAATCATTCTTTCTCCTGTTTAAAGTCCTGTCTGGTGCCAGGAGCAATTGCTTACGGCCACACCACCGTGAACACGCCCGATCTCGTCTGATCTCGGAAGCTAAGCATGGTCGGGCCTGGTTAGTAATTGGATGGGAGACCGCCTGGGAATACCAGGTGTTGTAATCTATTTTCATTTGGGGTAAAAAAAATCATCCTTTCTCCTGTTTAAAGTCCTGTCTGGTGCCAGGAGCAATTGCTTACGGCCACACCACCGTGAACACGCCCAATCTCGTCTGATCTCGGAAGCTAAGCACGGTCGGGCCTGGTTAGTACCAGGATGGGAGACCGCCTGGGAATACCAGGTGCTGTAAGCTATTTTCATTTGGGGTAAAAAAATTATCCTTTCTCCTGTTTAAAGTCCTGTCTGGTGCCAGGAGCAATTGCTTACGGCCACTCCACTGCGAACACGCCCGATCTCGTCTGATCTCGGAAGCTAAGCACGGTCGGGCCTGGTTAGTACCTGGATGGGAGACAGCCTGGGAATACCAGGTGCTGTAAGCTATTTTCATTTGGGGTAAAAAAATCATCCTTTCTCCTGTTTAAAGTCCTGTCTGGTGCCAGGAGCAATTGCTTACGGCCACACCACCGTGAACACGCCCGATCTCGTCTGATCTCGGAAGCTAAGCATGGTCGGGCCTGGTTAGTAATTGGATGGGAGACCGCCTGGGAATACCAGGTGTTGTAATCTATTTTCATTTGGGGTAAAAAAAATCATCCTTTCTCCTGTTTAAAGTCCTGTCTGGTGCCAGGAGCAATTGCTTACGGCCACACCACCGTGAACACGCCCAATCTCGTCTGATCTCGGAAGCTAAGCACGGTCGGGCCTGGTTAGTACTTGGATGGGAGACCGCCTGGGAATACCAGGTGCTGTAATCTATTTTCATTTGGGGTAAAAAAAATCATCCTTTCTCCTGTTTAAAGTCCTGTCTGGTGCCAGGAGCAATTGCTTACGGCCACACCACTGCGAACACGTCTGATCTCGGAAGCTAAGCACGGTCGGGCCTGGTTAGTACCTGGATGGGAGACCGCCTGGGAATACCAGGTGCTGTAAGCTATTTTCATTTGGGGTAAAAAAAATCATCCTTTCTCCTGTTTAAAGTCCTGTCTGGTGCCAGGAGCAATTGCTTACGGCCACACCACCGTGAACACGCCCGATCTCGTCTGATCTCGGAAGCTAAGCACGGTCGGGCCTGGTTAGTACTTGGATGGGAGACCGCCTGGGAGTACCAGGTGCTGTAATCTATTTTCATTTGGGGTAAAAAAAATGATCCTTTCTCCTGTTTAAAGTCCTGTCTGGTGCCAGGAGCAACTGCTTACGGCCACACCACTGTGAAAACGCCCGATCTCGTCTGATCTCGGAAGCTAAGCACGGACGGGCCTGGTTAGAACCTGGATGGGAGACCGCCTAGGATTACCAGGTGCTGTAAGCTATTTTCTTTTGTGGTAAAAAAAATCATCCTTTCTCCTGTTTAAAGTCCTGTCTGGTGTCAGGAGTAATTGCTTACGGCCACACCACTGCGAACACGCCCGATCTCGTCTGATCTCGGAAGCTAAGCACGGTCGGGCCTGGTTAGTACCTGGATGGGAGACCGCGTGGGAATACCAGGTGCTGTAAGCTAATTTCATTTGGGGTAAAAAAAATCATCCTTTCTCCTGTTTAAAGTCCTGTCTGGTGCCAGGAACAATTGCTTACGGCCACACCACCGGGAACACACCCGATCTCGTCTGATCTCGGAAGCTAAGCACGGTCGGGCCTGGTTAGTACTTGGATGGGAGACCGCCTGGGAAAACCAGGTGCTGTAATCTATTTTCATTTGGGGTAAAAAAAATCATTTCTTCTCCTGTTTAAAGTCCTGTCTGGTGCCAGGAGCAATTGCTTACGGCCACACCACCGCGAACACGTCCGATCTCGTCTGATCTCGGAAGCTAAGCACGGTCGGGCCTGGTTAGTACCTGGATGGGAGACCGCCTGGGAATACCAGGTGCTGTAAGCTATTTTCATTTGGGGTAAAAAAAATCATCCTTTCTCCTGTGTAAAGTCCTGTCTGGTGCCAGGAGCAATTGCTTACGGCCACACCACCGTGAACACGCCCAATCTCGTCTGATCTCGAAAGCTAAGCACGGTCGGGCCTGGTTAGTACTTGGATGAGAGACCGCCTGGGAATGCCAGGTGTTGTAATCTATTTTTCATTTGGGGTAAAAAAAATGATCCTTTCTCCTGTTTAAAGTCCTGTCTGGTGCCAGGAGCAATTGCTTACGGCCACACCACTGCGAACACGCCCGATCTCGTTTGATCTCGGAAGCAAAGCACGGTCGGGCCTGGTTAGTACTTGGATGGGAGACCGCCTGGGAATACCAGGTGCTGTAAGCTATTTTCATTTGGGGTAAAGAAAATGATACTTTCTCCTGTTTAAAGTCCTGTCTGGTGCCAGGATCAATTGCTTACAGCCACACCACTGCGAACACGCCCGATCTCGTCTGATCTCGGAAGCTAAGCACGGTCGGGCCTGGGTAGTACCTGGATGGGAGACCGCCAGGGAATACCAGGTGCTGTAAGCTATTTTCATTTGGCGTAAAAAAAATCATCCTTTCTCCTGTTTAAAGTCCTGTCTGGTGCCAGGAGCAATTGCTTACGGCCACACCACCGCGAACACGCCCGATCTCGTCTGATCTCGGAAGCTAAGCACGGTTGGGCGTGTTTAGTACCTGGATGGGAGACCGCCTGGGAATACCAGGTGCTATAAGCTATTTTCATTTGGGGTAAAAAAAATCATCCTTTCTCCTGTTTAAAGTCCTGTCTGGTGCCAGGAGCAATTGCTTACGGCCACACCACCGTGAACACGCCCGATCTCGTCTGATCTCGGAAGCTAAGCACGGTCAGGCCTGGTTAGTACTTGGATGGGAGACCGCATGGGAATACCAGGTGCTGTAATCTATTTTCATTTGGGGTACAAAAAAATGATCCTTTCTCCTGTTTAAAGTCCTGTCTGGTGCCAGGAGCAATTGCTTACGGCCACACCACTGCGAACACGCCCGACCTCGTCTGATCTCGGAAGCTAAGCATGGTCGGGCCTGGTTAGTACGTGGATGGGAGACCGCCTGGGAATACCAGGTGCTGTAAGCTATTTTCATTTGGGGTAAAAAAAATCATCCTTTCTCCTGTTTAAATTCCTGTCTGGTGCCAGGAGCAATTGCTTACGGCCACACCACCGTGAACACGCCCGATCTCGTCTGATCTCGGAAGCTAAGCACGGTCGGGCCTGGTTAGTACTTGGATGGGAGACCACCTGGGAATACCAGGTGCTGTAATCTATTTTCATTTGGGGTAAAAAAAATGATCCTTTCTCCTGTTTAAAGTCCTGTCTGGTGCCAGGAGCAATTGCTTACGGCCACACCACTGCGAACACGCACAATCTCGTCTGATCTCGGAAGCTAAGCACGGTCGGGCCTCGTTAGTACCTGGATGGGAGACCACCTGGGAATACCAGGTGCTGTAAGCTATTTTCATTTGGGGTAAAAAAAATCATCCTTTCTCCTGTTTAAAGTCCTGTCTGGTGCCAGGAGCAATTGCTTACGGCCACACCACCGTGAACACGCCCGATCTCGTCTGATCTCCGAAGCTAAGCACGGTCGGGCCTGGTTAGTACCTGTATGGGAGACCCCGTGGGAATATCAGGTGCTGTAAGCTATTTTCATTTGGGGTAAAAAAAATCATCCTTTCTCCTGTTTAAAGTCCTGTCTGGTGCCAGGAACAATTGCTTACAGCCACACCACCGGGAACACACCCGATCTCGTCTGATCTCGGAAGCTAAGCACGGTCGGGCCTGGTTAGTACCTGGATGGGAGACAGCCTGGGAATACCAGGTGCTGTAAGCTATTTTCATTTGGGGTAAAAAAATCATCCTTTCTCCTGTTTAAAGTCCTGTCTGGTGCCAGGAGCAAATGCTTACGGCCACACCACCGTGAACACGCCCGATCTCGTCTGATATCGGAAGCTAAGCATGGTCGGGCCTGGTTAGTAATTGGATGGGAGACCGCCTGGGAATACCAGGTGCTGTAATCGATTTTCATTTGGGGTAAAAAAAAATGATCCTTTCTCCTGTTTAAAGTCCTGTCTGGTGCCAGGAGCAATTTCTTACGGCCACACCTCTGCGGACACGCCCGATCTCATCTGATCTCGGAAGCTAAGCACGGTCGGGCCTGGTTAGTACCTGGATGGGAGACCGCCTGGGAATACCCAGTGCTGTAAGCTATTTTCATTGGGGGTAAAAAAAATGATCCTTTCTCCTGTTTAAAGTCCTGTCTGGTGCCAGGAGCAATTGCTTACGGCCACACCACCGTGAACACGCCCGATCTCGTCTGATCTCGGAAGCTAAGCACGGTCGGGCCTGGTTAGTACCCGGATGGGAGACCGCCTGGGAATACCAGGTGCTGTAAGCTATTTTCATTTGGGGTAAAAAAAATCATCCTTTCTCCTGTTTAAAGTCCTGTCTGGTGCCAGGAGCAATTGCTTACGGCCACACCACCGTGAACACGCCCGATCTCGTCTGATCTAGGAAGCTAAGCACGGTCGGGCCTGGTTAGTACTTGGATGGGAGACCGCCTGGGAGTACCAGGTGCTGTAATCTATTGTCATTTGGGGTAAAAAAAAAATCATCCTTTCTCCTGTTTAAAGTCCTGTCTGGTGCCAGGAGCAATTGCTTACGGCCACACCACCGTGAACACGCCCGATCTCGTCTGATCTCGGAAGCTAAGCACGGTCGGGCCTGGTTAGTACTTGGATGGGAGACCGCCTGGGAGTACCAGGTGCTGTAATCTATTTTCATTTGGGGTAAAAAAAATGATCCTTTCTCCTGTTTAAAGTCCTGTCTGGTGCCAGGAGCAACTGCTTACGGCCACACCACTGTGAACACGCCCGATCTCGTCTGATCTCGGAAGCTAAGCACGGACGGGCCTGGTTAGAACCTGGATGGGAGACCGCCTAGGATTACCAGGTGCTGTAAGCTATTTTCTTTTGTGGTAAAAAAAATCATCCTTTCTCCTGTTTAAAGTCCTGTCTGGTGTCAGGAGTAATTGCTTACGGCCACACCACTGCGAACACGCCCGATCTCGTCTGATCTCGGAAGCTAAGCACGGTCGGGCCTGGTTAGTACCTGGATGGGAGACCGCGTGGGAATACCAGGTGCTGTAAGCTAATTTCATTTGGGGTAAAAAAAAATCATCCTTTCTCCTGTTTAAAGTCCTGTCTGGTGCCAGGAACAATTGCTTACGGCCACACCACCGGGAACACACCCGATCTGGTCTGATATCGGAAGCTAAGCACGGTCGGGCCTGGTTAGTACTTGGATGGGAGACCTCCTGGGAAAGGTGCTGTAATCTATTTTCATTTGGGGTAAAAAAAATCATTTCTTCTCCTGTTTAAAGTCCTGTCTGGTGCCAGGAGCAATTGCTTACGGCCACACCACCGCGAACACGTCTGATCTCGTCTGATCTCGGAAGCTAAGCACGGTCGGGCCTGGTTAGTACCTGGATGGGAGACCGCCTGGGAATACCAGGTGCTGTAAGCTATTTTCATTTGGGGTAAAAAAAATCATCCTTTCTCCTGTGTAAAGTCCTGTCTGGTGCCAGGAGCAATTGCTTACGGCCACACCACCGTGAACACGCCCAATCTCGTCTGATCTCGAAAGCTAAGCACGGTCGGGCCTGGTTAGTACTTGGATGAGAGACCGCCTGGGAATGCCAGGTGTTGTAATCTATTTTCATTTGGGGTAAAAAAAATGATCCTTTCTCCTGTTTAAAGTCCTGTCTGGTGCCAGGAGCAATTGCTTACGGCCACACCACTGCGAACACGCCCGATCTCGTCTGATCTCGGAAGCAAAGCACGGTCGGGCTGGTTAGTACCTGGATATGAGACCGCCTGGGAATACCAGGTGCTGTAAGCTAATTTCATTTGGGGTAAAAAAAATTATCCTTTCTCCTGTTTAAAGTCCTGTCTGGTGCCAGGAGCAATTGCTTACGGCCACACCACCGTGAACACGACCGATCTCGTCTGATCTCGGAAGCTAAGCACGGTCGGGCCTGGTTAGTACCAGGATGGGAGACCGCCTGGGAATACCAGGTGCTGTAAGCTATTTTCTTTTGTGGTAAAAAAAATCATCCTTTCTCCTGTTTAAAGTCCTGTCTGGTGTCAGGAGTAATTGCTTACGGCCACACCACTGCGAACACGCCCGATCTCGTCTGAATTCGGAAGCTAAGCACGGTCGGGCCTGGTTAGTACCTGGATGGGAGACCGCGTGGGAATACCAGGTGCTGTAAGCTAATTTCATTTGGGGTAAAAAAAAATCATCCTTTCTCCTGTTTAAAGTCCTGTCTGGTGCCAGGAACAATTGCTTACGGCCACACCACCGGGAACACACCCGATCTGGTCTGATATCGGAAGCTAAGCACGGTCGGGCCTGGTTAGTACTTGGATGGGAGACCTCCTGGGAAAGGTGCTGTAATCTATTTTCATTTGGGGTAAAAAAAATCATTTCTTCTCCTGTTTAAAGTCCTGTCTGGTGCCAGGAGCAATTGCTTACGGCCACACCACCGCGAACACGTCTGATCTCGTCTGATCTCGGAAGCTAAGCACGGTCGGGCCTGGTTAGTACCTGGATGGGAGACCGCCTGGGAATACCAGGTGCTGTAAGCTATTTTCATTTGGGGTAAAAAAAATCATCCTTTCTCCTGTGTAAAGTCCTGTCTGGTGCCAGGAGCAATTGCTTACGGCCACACCACCGTGAACACGCCCAATCTCGTCTGATCTCGAAAGCTAAGCACGGTCGGGCCTGGTTAGTACTTGGATGAGAGACCGCCTGGGAATGCCAGGTGTTGTAATCTATTTTCATTTGGGGTAAAAAAAATGATCCTTTCTCCTGTTTAAAGTCCTGTCTGGTGCCAGGAGCAATTGCTTACGGCCACACCACTGCGAACACGCCCGATCTCGTCTGATCTCGGAAGCAAAGCACGGTCGGGCTGGTTAGTACCTGGATATGAGACCGCCTGGGAATACCAGGTGCTGTAAGCTAATTTCATTTGGGGTAAAAAAAATTATCCTTTCTCCTGTTTAAAGTCCTGTCTGGTGCCAGGAGCAATTGCTTACGGCCACACCACCGTGAACACGACCGATCTCGTCTGATCTCGGAAGCTAAGCACGGTCGGGCCTGGTTAGTACCAGGATGGGAGACCGCCTGGGAATACCAGGTGCTGTAAGCTATTTTCATTTGGGGTAAAAAAATGATCCTTTCTCCTGTTTAAAGTCCTGTCTGGTGCCAGGAGCAATTGCTTACGGCCACTCCACTGCGAACACGCCCGATCTCGTCTGATCTCGGAAGCTAAGCACGGTCGGGCCTGGTTAGTACCTGGATGGGAGACAGCCTGGGAATACCAGGTGCTGTAAGCTATTTTCATTTGGGGTAAAAAATCATCCTTTCTCCTGTTTAAAGTCCTGTCTGGTGCCAGGAGCAATTGCTTACGGCCACACCACCGTGAACACGCCCGATCTCGTCTGATCTCGGAAGCTAAGCATGGTCGGGCCTGGTTAGTAATTGGATGGGAGACCGCCTGGGAATACCAGGTGTTGTAATCTATTTTCATTTGGGGTAAAAAAAATCATCCTTTCTCCTGTTTAAAGTCCTGTCTGGTGCCAGGAGCAATTGCTTACGGCCACACCACCGTGAACACGCCCAATCTCGTCTGATCTCGGAAGCTAAGCACGGTCGGGCCTGGTTAGTACCAGGATGGGAGACCGCCTGGGAATACCAGGTGCTGTAAGCTATTTTCATTTGGGGTAAAAAAATTATCCTTTCTCCTGTTTAAAGTCCTGTCTGGTGCCAGGAGCAATTGCTTACGGCCACTCCACTGCGAACACGCCCGATCTCGTCTGATCTCGGAAGCTAAGCACGGTCGGGCCTGGTTAGTACCTGGATGGGAGACAGCCTGGGAATACCAGGTGCTGTAAGCTATTTTCATTTGGGGTAAAAAAATCATCCTTTCTCCTGTTTAAAGTCCTGTCTGGTGCCAGGAGCAATTGCTTACGGCCACACCACCGTGAACACGCCCGATCTCGTCTGATCTCGGAAGCTAAGCATGGTCGGGCCTGGTTAGTAATTGGATGGGAGACCGCCTGGGAATACCAGGTGTTGTAATCTATTTTCATTTGGGGTAAAAAAAATCATCCTTTCTCCTGTTTAAAGTCCTGTCTGGTGCCAGGAGCAATTGCTTACGGCCACACCACCGTGAACACGCCCAATCTCGTCTGATCTCGGAAGCTAAGCACGGTCGGGCCTGGTTAGTACTTGGATGGGAGACCGCCTGGGAATACCAGGTGCTGTAATCTATTTTCATTTGGGGTAAAAAAAATCATCCTTTCTCCTGTTTAAAGTCCTGTCTGGTGCCAGGAGCAATTGCTTACGGCCACACCACTGCGAACACGTCTGATCTCGGAAGCTAAGCACGGTCGGGCCTGGTTAGTACCTGGATGGGAGACCGCCTGGGAGTACCAGGTGCTGTAATCTATTTTCATTTGGGGTAAAAAAAATGATCCTTTCTCCTGTTTAAAGTCCTGTCTGGTGCCAGGAGCAACTGCTTACGGCCACACCACTGTGAAAACGCCCGATCTCGTCTGATCTCGGAAGCTAAGCACGGACGGGCCTGGTTAGAACCTGGATGGGAGACCGCCTAGGATTACCAGGTGCTGTAAGCTATTTTCTTTTGTGGTAAAAAAAATCATCCTTTCTCCTGTTTAAAGTCCTGTCTGGTGTCAGGAGTAATTGCTTACGGCCACACCACTGCGAACACGCCCGATCTCGTCTTATCTCGGAAGCTAAGCACGGTCGGGCCTGGTTAGTACCTGGATGGGAGACCGCGTGGGAATACCAGGTGCTGTAAGCTAATTTCATTTGGGGTAAAAAAAATCATCCTTTCTCCTGTTTAAAGTCCTGTCTGGTGCCAGGAACAATTGCTTACGGCCACACCACCGGGAACACACCCGATCTCGTCTGATCTCGGAAGCTAAGCACGGTCGGGCCTGGTTAGTACTTGGATGGGAGACCGCCTGGGAAAACCAGGTGCTGTAATCTATTTTCATTTGGGGTAAAAAAAATCATTTCTTCTCCTGTTTAAAGTCCTGTCTGGTGCCAGGAGCAATTGCTTACGGCCACACCACCGCGAACACGTCCGATCTCGTCTGATCTCGGAAGCTAAGCACGGTCGGGCCTGGTTAGTACCTGGATGGGAGACCGCCTGGGAATACCAGGTGCTGTAAGCTATTTTCATTTGGGGTAAAAAAAATCATCCTTTCTCCTGTGTAAAGTCCTGTCTGGTGCCAGGAGCAATTGCTTACGGCCACACCACCGTGAACACGCCCAATCTCGTCTGATCTCGAAAGCTAAGCACGGTCGGGCCTGGTTAGTACTTGGATGAGAGACCGCCTGGGAATGCCAGGTGTTGTAATCTATTTTCATTTGGGGTAAAAAAAATGATCCTTTCTCCTGTTTAAAGTCCTGTCTGGTGCCAGGAGCAATTGCTTACGGCCACACCACTGCGAACACGCCCGATCTCGTTTGATCTCGGAAGCAAAGCACGGTCGGGCCTGGTTAGTACTTGGATGGGAGACCGCCTGGGAATACCAGGTGCTGTAAGCTATTTTCATTTGGGTAAAGAAAATGATACTTTCTCCTGTTTAAAGTCCTATCTGGTGCCAGGATCAATTGCTTACAGCCACACCACTGCGAACACGCCCGATCTCGTCTGATCTTGGAAGCTAAGCACGGTCGGGCCTGGTTAGTACCTGGATGGGAGACCGCCTGGGAATACCAGGTGCTGTAATCTATTTTCATTTGGGGTAAAAAAAATCATCCTTTCTCCTGTTTAAAGTCCTGTCTGGTGCCAGGAGCAATTGCTTACGGCCATACCACCGTGAACACGCCCGATCTCATCTGATCTCGGAAGCTAAGCACGGTCGGGCCTGGTTAGTACTTGGATGGGAGACCGCGTGGGAATACCAGGTGCTATAATGTATTTTCATTTGAGGTAAAAAAAATGATCCTTTCTCCTGTTTAAAGTCCTGTCTGGTGCTATGAGCAATTGCTTACGGCCACACCACCGTGAACACGTCCGATCTCGTCTGATCTCGGAAGCTAAGCACTGTCGGACCTGGTTAGCACTTGGATGGGAGACTGCCTGGGAATACCAGGTGCTGTAATCTATTTTCATTTGGGGTAAAAAAAATGATCCTTTCTCCTGTTTAAAGTCCTGTCTGGTGCCAGGAGCAATTGCTTACGGCCACACCACTGCGAACACGCCTGATCTTGTCTGATCTCGGAAGCTAAGCACGGTCGGGCCTGGGTAGTACCTGGATGGGACACCGCCTGGGAATACCAGGTGCTGTAAGCTATTTTCATTTGGGGTAAAAAAAATCATCCTTTCTCCTGTTTAAAGTCCTGTCTGGTGCCAGGAGCAATTGCTTACGGCCACACCACCGCGAACACGCCCGATCTCGTCTGATCTCGGAAGCTAAGCACGGTCGGGCCTGTTTAGTACCTGGATGGGAGACCGCCTGGGAATACCAGGTGCTGTAAGCTATTTTCATTTGGGGTAAAAATAATCATCCTTTCTCCTGTTTAAAGTCCTGTCTGGTGCCAGGAGCAATTGCTTACGGCCACACCACTGCGAACACGCCCGATCTCGTCTGATCTCGGAAGCTAAGCACGGTCGGGCCTGGTTAGTACCTGGATGGGAGACCGCCTGGGAATACCAGGTGCAGTAAGCTATTTTCATTTGGGGTAAAAAAAATCATCCTTTCTCCTGTTTAAAGTCCTGTCTGGTGCCAGGAGCAATTGCTTACGGCCACACCACTGCGAACACGCCTGATCTCTTCTGATCTCGGAAGCTAAGCACGGTCGGGCCTGGTTAGTACCTGGATGTGAGACCGCCTGGGAATAACAGGTGCTGTAAGCTATTTTCATTTGGAGCAAAAAAAATCATCCTTTCTCCTGTTTAAAGTCCTGTCTGGTGCCAGGAGCATTTGCTTACGGCCACACCACCGTGAACACTCCCGATCTCGTCTGATCTCGGAAGCTAAGCATGGTCGGGCCTGGTTAGTACTTGGATGGGAGACCGCCTGGGAATACCAGGTGCTGTAATCTATTTTCATTTGGGGTAAAGAAAATGATACTTTCTCCTGTTTAAAGTCCTGTCTGGTGCCAGGATCAATTGCTTACGGCCACACCACTGCGAACACGCCCGACCTCGTCTGATCTCGGAAGCTAAGCACGGTCGGGCCTGGTTAGTACTTGGATGGGAGACCGCCTGGGAATGCCAGGTGCTGTAATCTATTTTCATTTGGGGTAAAAAAAATGATCCTTTCTCCTGTTTAAAGTCCTGTCTGGTGCTATGAGCAATTGCTTACGGCCACACCACTGCGAACACGCCCGATCTCGTCTGATCTCGGAAGCTATGCACGGTCGGGCCTGGTTAGTACCTGGATGGGAGACCGCCTGGGAATACTAGGTGCTGTAAGCTATTTTCATTTGGGGTAAAAAAAATCATCCTTTCTCCTGTTTAAAGTCCTGTCTGGTGCCAGGAGCAATTGCTTACGGCCATACCACCGTGAACACGCCCGATCTCGTCTGATCTCGGAAGCTAAGCACGGTCGGGCCTGGTTAGTACTTGGATGGGAGACCGCCTGGGAATGCCAGGTGCTGTAATCTATTTTCATTTGGGGTAAAAAAAATGATCCTTTCTCCTGTTTAAAGTCCTGTCTGGTGCTATGAGCAATTGCTTACGGCCACACCACTGCGAACACGCCCGGTCTCGTCTGATCTCGGAAGCTATGCACGGTCGGGCCTGGTTAGTACCTGGATGGGAGACCGCCTGGGAATACTAGGTGCTGTATGCTATTTTCATTTGGGGTAAAAAAAATCATCCTTTCTCCTGTTTAAAGTCCTGTCTGGTGCCAGGAGCAATTGCTTACGGCCACACCACTGCGAACACGCCCGATCTCGTCTGATCTCGGAAGCTAAGCACGGTCGGGCCTGGTTAGTACTTGGATGGGAGACCGCTTGGAACTTACAACTGGGACGGAACAACTGAGAACTTACAACTGGGACGGAACAACTGGGAACTTACGACTGGGAACTTACAAATGGGACGGAACTTACGACTGGGAACTTACAACTGGAACGGAACAACTGGGAACCTACAACTGGGAAATTACAACTGGGAACTTACGACTGGGACGGAACGACTGGAAACTTACGACTGGGACGGAACGACTGGGAACTTACAACTGGGACGGAACTTACAACTGGAACGGAACAACTGGGAACTTACGACTGGGAACTTACGACTGGAACGGAACAACTGGAACGGAACAACTGGGAACTTACAACTGGGAACTTACAACATGGGACGGAACAACTTACGACTGGGAAATTACAACTGGGAACTTACAACTGGGACGGAACAACTGGGAACTTACGACTGGGAACTTACAACCGGAACGGAACGTCTGGGAACTTACAACTGGGACGGAAAAACTTGGAACTTACGACTCGGAACTTACGACTGGTACGGAACAACTGGGAACTTACGACTGGGAACTTACAACTGGGACGGAACAACTGGGAACTTACGACTGGGACGGAACAACTGGGAACTTACTACTGGTACGGAACAACTGGGAACTTACCACTGGGAACACGCCCAATCTCGTCTGATCTCGGAAGCGAAGCACGGTCGGGCCTGGTTAGTACTTGGATGGGAGACCGCCTGGGAATACCAGGTGCTGTAAGCTATTTTCATTTGGGGTAAAAAAAATCATCCTTTCTCCTGTTTAAAGTCCTGTCTGGTGCCAGGAGAAATTGCTTACGGCCACACCACCGTGAACACGCCCGATCTCGTCTGATCTCGGAAGCTAAGCATGGTCGAGCCTGTTTAGTACTTGGATGGGAGACCGCCTGGGAATACCATGTGCGGTAAGAGATGTTCATTTGGGGTAAAAAAAATCATCTTTTCTCCTGTTTAAAGTCCTGTCTGGTGCCAGGAGTAATAGCTTACGGCCACACCACCGTGAACACATCCAATCTCGTCTAATCTCGGAAGCAAAGCACGGTCGGGCCTGGTTAGTACTTGGATGGGAGACCGCCTGGGAATACCAGGTGCTGTAAGCTATTTTCATTTGGGGTAAAAAAAATCATCCTTTCTCCTGTTTAAAGTCCTGTCTGGTGCCAGGAGCAATTGCTTACGGCCACACCACCGTGAACACGCCCAATCTCGTCTGATCTCCGAAGCTAAGCACGGTCGGGCCTGGTTAGTACTTGGATCGGAGACCGCCTGGGAATACCAGGTGAAGCAAGTTATTTTCATTTGGGATGAAAAAAATCATCTTTTCTCCTGTTTAAAGTCCTGTCTGGTGCCAGGAGCAATTGCTTACAGCCACACCACCGTGAACACGCCCGATCTCGTCTGTTCTCGGAAGCTAAGCACGGTCGGGCCTGGTTAGTACTTGGATGGGAGACCGCCTGGGAAAACCAGGTGCTGTAAGCTATTTTCAATTGGACTAAAAAAAAATCATCCTTTCTCCTGTTTAACGTCCTGTCTGGTGCCAGGAGGAAATGCTTACGGCCACACCACCGTGAACAGGCCCGATCTCGTCAGAGCGCAGAAGTTAAGCACGGTCAGTCCTGGTTAGTACTTGGATGGGAGACCGCCTGGGAATACCAGGTGCTGTAAGCTATTTTCATTTGGGGTAAAAAAAAATCATCCTTTCTCCTGTTTAAAGTCCTGTCTGGTGCCAGGAGCAATTGCTTACGGCCACACCACCGTGAACACGCCCGATGTCGTCTGATCTCCGAAGCTAAGCACGGTCGGGCCTGGTTAGTACTTGGATGGGAGACCGCCTGGGAATACCAGGTGCTGTAAGCTATTTTCATTTGGGGTGAAAAAAATCATCCTTTCTCCCGTTTAAAGTCCTGTCTGGTGCCAGGAGGAATTGCTTACGGCCACACCACCGTGAACACGCCCGATCTCGTCTGATCTCGGAAGCTAAGCACGGTGGGGCCTGGTTAGTACTTGGATGGGAGACCGCTTGGAACAACTGGGACGGAACAACTGGGAACTTACAACTGAGAACTTACAACTGGGACGGAACAACTGGGAACTTACGACTGGGAACTTACAACTGGGAACTTACAACTGGGAACTTACAACTGGGAACTTACGACTGGGAACTTACAACTGGGACAGAACAACTGACTTACGACTGGTACGGAACAACTGGGAACTTACGACTGGGAACTTACAACTGGGAACCTACAACTGGAACCGAACAACTGGGAACTTACAACTGGAACCGAACAACTGGGAAATTACAACTGGGAAATTACAACTGGGAAATTACAACTGGGACGGAACAACTGGAAACTAACGACTGGGACGGAACAACTGGGAACTTACGACTGGGAATTTACAACTGGGACGGAACAACTGGGAACTTACAACTGGGACGGAACAACTGGGAACTTACAACTGGAACGGAACAACTGGGAACTTACAACTGGGACGGAACAACTGGGAACTTACAACTGGGATCTTACAACATGGGACAGGACAACATACGACTGGGAAATTACAACTGGGACGGAACAACGGGGAACTTACGACTGGGACGGAACAACTGGGAACTTACGAACGGAACGACTGGGAACTTACAACTGGGAACTTACAACCGGAACGGAACGACTGGGAACTTACAACTTACAACTGGGAACTTACGACTGGTACGGAACAACTGGGAACTTACGACTGGGAACTTACAACTGGAAAGGTACGACTGGGAACTTACAACTGGGACGGAACAACTTGGAACTTACGACTGGGACGGAACAACTGGGAAATTACAACTTGGAACTTACTACTGGTACGGAACTGCGTACGGCCACACCACTGCGAACACGTCTGATCTCGGAAGCTAAGCACGGTCGGGCCTGGTTAGTACTTGGATGGGAGACCGCCTGGGAATACCAGGTGAAGTAAGTTATTTTCATTTGGGGTAAAAAAAATCATCTTTTCTCCTGTTTAAAGTCCTCTTCGGTGCCAGGAGCAATTGCTTACGGCCACACCACTGCGAACATGCCCGATCTCGTCTGATCTCGGAAGCTAAGCACGGTCGGGCCTGGTTAGTACTTGGATGGGAGACCGCCTGGGAATACCAGGTGCTGTAAGCTATTTTCATTTGGGGTAAAACAAATGATCCTTTCTCCTGTTTAAAGTCCTGTCTGGTGCCAGGAGCAATTGCTTACGGCCACACCACTGCGAACACGCCCGATCTCGTCTGATCTCGGAAGCTAAGCACGGTCGGGCCTGGTTAGTACTTGGATGGGAGACCGCCTGGGAATACCAGGTGCTGTAAGCTATTTTCATTTGGGGTAAAAAAAAATCATCCTTTCTCATGTTTAAAGTCCTGTCTGGTGCCAGGAGAAATTGCTTACGGCCACACCACAGTGAACACGCCCGATCTCGTCTGATCTCGGAAGCTAAGCACGGTCGTGCTGGTTAGTACTTGGATGGGAGACCGCCTGGGAATACCAGGTGCTGTAAGCTATTTTCATTTGCGGTAAAAAAAAATCATCCTTTCTCCTGTTTAAAGTCCTGTCTGGTGCCAGGAGCAATTGCTTACGTCCACACCACCGTGAACACGCCCGATGTCGTCTGATCTCGGAAGCTAAGCACGGTCGGGCCTGGTTAGTACTTGGATGGGAGACCGCCTGGGAATACCAGGTGCTGTAAGCTATTTTCATTTGGGGTGAAAAAAATCATCCTTTCTCCTGTTTAAAGTCCTGTCTGGTGCCAGGAGTAAATGCTTACGGCCACACCACCGTGAACACGCCCGATCTCGTCCGATCTCGGAAGCTAAGCACGGTCGGGCCTGGTTAGTACTTGGATGGGAGACCGCTTGGAACAACTGGGACGGAGCGACTGGGAACTTACGACTGGGAACTTACAACTGGGAACTTACGACTGGGAAATTACAACTGGGAACTTACAACATGGGACGTAACAACTTACGACTGGGAAATTACAACTGGGAACTTACAACTGGGACGGAACAACGGGGAAATTACGACTGGGAACTTACAACTGGGACGGAACGACTGGGAACTTACAACTGGGACGGAACAACTGGGAACTTACAACGGGGAACTTACAACCGGAACGGAATGACTGGGAAATTACAACTTGGAACTTACGACTGGGAACTTACAACTGGAACGGAACAACTGGGAAATTACGACTGGGAACTTACGACTGGGACGGAACAACTGGGAAATTACAACTTGGAACTTACAACTGGGAACTTACTACTGGTACGGAACAACTGGGAACTTACAACTGCGTGCGGCCACACCACTGCGAACACGTCTGATCTCGGAAGCTAAGCACGGTCGGGCCTGGTTAGTACTTGGATGGGAGACCGCCTGGGAATACCAGGTGCTGTAAGCTATTTTCATTTGGGGTAAAAAAAATCATCCTTTCTCCTGTTTAAAGTCCTGTCTGGTGCCAGGAGCAATTGCTTACGGCCACACCACCGCGACACGCCCGATCTCGTCTGATCTCCGAAGCTAAGCACGGTCGGGCCTGGTTAGTACTTGGATGGGAGACCGCCTGGGAATACCAGGTGCGCTAAGAGATTTTCATTTGGGGTAAAAAAAATCATCTTTTCTCCTGTTTAAAGTCCTGTCTGGTGCCAGGAGCAAATGCTTACGGCCACACCACCGTGAACAGGCTCGATCTCGTCGGAGCGCGGAAGCTAAGCACGGTCAGGCCTGGTTAGTACTTGGATGGGAGACCGCCTGGGAATACCAGGTGCCGTAAGCTATTTTCATATGGGGTAAAAAAAAATCATCCTTTCTCCTGTTTAAAGTCCTGTCTGGTGCCAGGAGCAATTGCTTACGGCCACACCACTGCGAACACGCCCGATCTCGTCTGATCTCGGAAGCTAAGCACGGTCGGGCCTGGTTAGTACCTGGATGGGAGACCGCCTGGGAATACCAGGTGAAGTAAGCTATTTTCATTTGGGGTAAAAAAAAATCATCCTTTCTCCTGTTTAAAGTCCTGTCTGGTGCCAGGAGTATTTTCTTACGGCCACACCACCGTGAACACGCCCAATCTCGTCTGATCTCGGAAGCTAAGCACGGTCGGGCCTGGTTAGTACTTGGATGGGAGACCGCCTGGGAATACCAGGTGCTGTAAGCTATTTTCATTTGGGGTAAAAAAAAGGTAACACTTTACAATAACCATAGTTTATGAATGGTAAATAGACCATTTATAAATGGTTAATAGACCATTTATAAATGGTTAATAGATAGGTTACAAATGTTTGACCATAATTTATAAACAGCTTATAGACCAATTATAAATGGATCAGCATTGACATACTCAACACTGTGGTTGACTGTATAATGCTTGTATCCAAATTCAGGCAGAGCCCGACGGTAGGCCCGCCACTCATCAGTTAGTATTGTGGATCCCCTCCGAACATGGTGCACAACCAGTGGAATCAGCTCTTGTCTGGTCCGTCTTTCCACCAAGCGGAGAACAGGCATTGTCTTCTGTCCTCTGTGCTTCACACCCAGCATTCCAAACACCCACTTTTTCCGTGTCCACCCACCAACCATTCTTCCACGTCCATACTGTCAAAATATTCAAATAGAACACATATTAGAAATGGTATATTCACATGATAATGTGATACTAATATATGGTAATAATTTTACCATTAAAACCTAAAATAAGACTAATTTAATTTACTTAAATGAGGGTTAGAAAATTATTATAACCCTGTAAGTATGGATTCACCTCACCATTGTATCAGCAAATTCTCGTAGTGCAAATATTTTCTCATGACACATCATTCCCTACTCATACTACTAATGACTGTACATCTGTGTCACCCAAAATTAAAGTGAAATATATTTTTCCTCTTGCCTGGAGTGCTACCTCTCCACCCAGATTGTTTTGGTGTGATTTGCCGTTTTTTTTTTTTTTTTTGGAGATATCTGTTATGTCTGCCTTCATTCCAATACAATGGAGCTGAAAGGCCCTGGGTTTGTGGCAGAAATTCCCACAGAAATTTTAGGCGTATGCAGGCGCGGCGTTATGGGTGGGCCTAACGGGCCTGGGCCCACCCACTTGTACAACTGGCCCATCCAAAATGACAGGGTTTATAACTGCCACTCGTAACTTCCGACCGGTGAACTCGTACCAGATCGAACTGGTACCACTTCACGGTCGGAAAAATACGAGTTTCCTTGAACGCACCATAACAGTCCTCGTCCCTACGTCACCACATTCACGGCGTCCCTTGGCTGCACAGCAGCCCTGCATGCCGTTCTCTCTCCTCATTGGATAAAAACTGTAGGATACGATAAATGTTTTCTCTTCGGCTCAGAGCAGAGCAGAGTGACTGCAGACCCGTGTTTCAGTCCAAACACTCTATGTAAGTGATTGCTGTCGGAAGATATAACTATTTAAGACTTATATTAACACAAATATATCACTTACTTCTGCTTTAAGACTTATCTGTGCAAACCATTGTGCAAAACCTGTTTGTTGTGACTTTTTGCGTGATAAGATGATTTGCCGAATTATTCTTCCATTCCTGCAGCCTTTTGTCTCAATGTTAACGATGGCAAAACGTCGAGATATTTTATTACTTTATGAAAATAAATGTCTGTGAGTTAAAAAAAAAGAAGTGGGCTACGCATTTCTGATTTGATTTGATTTTGCTTTTCGTGTATTTGGTTAAACACATATACAGCGAGAGCGAGAGAGAGCGAGAGAGACGAGGAGAGAGAGAGAGGTCTGCTGGGTGAGCTAGATTAACTTTTAACGGGAGAGAGAGCGGCGCACCGCGCTGTCAAAGCTCGTCTCAGCCATAGGTCTCAGCAGATCGGATGTGTGCTTTCAAGGCAATATAGACACGAACGAGTCATTCAGGAATAATTTTCAACTCTATGTATGTTAGTGTTATTTTTTTCCTAAGTAGTGGCCCGTCCAAAATTGAAATCCTGGCGCCGCGCCTGGGCGTATGGCTCTTTCCACTTACCTTCCTTTTGTGTCTGAAATGGCTTTCATCGATAACCACAAACTCTTTCTGCCCTCCCAGTCTCTGTCCTTTTCTTCTCTTCCTTCTCTCCATTGCCTCAACACAGACATTTCGTAGCTTTTTCGCCATCTTTGACAGTGTTCTTGAACTTCCAGCAATGTCATCTGTCATCATGTCGATTTGTCTCAATCGTAGGCCTTGTGCAAACCTTAAAAATACATAAAATGAAAATGCAAAATTACTAAACAAATTATGTTGCCCATGACTGATTTATAAAATCAATAAAGGTTAAAACATCCATAGGGGTGAATACTTTTTATAGCCATTGTGTGTGTAATATGCTTATTCGGTCCTCTGGCAGAAGTCTGCTAACATTTTTCAAAGTGCAGGACTAAAACATCTGAGGCAACATTTTAGGTCTACTCTGCCACTGGAACAGTCTGCCTGCGGAACAACTGGAAGAGTTGAAATCTTAAAACATAAACGTAAAACCTACATAATTTACTACTATTACTGCTGTTATAGCTTTTAAATTTAACTTTTTATTACATTTTCACAGATTTTATTTTCTCACATTGGTCTCAAATTCTTTGTTTTTGTTGTTTTTATGGTCTACACTTGTTATATTATTATCAACCTATCAGTCATCTATGACTGTGAAGCACTTTGAACTGCAGTAACCTATATGAAAGGTGCTATACAAATACAGTGTTTCCCCCAGTGTATTTTCAGGTTTGGTGGCACCCACCCATATTGGTGCGGTTAGATTCGGTCAGTTTATATTTGCATTAAAATTTTTGTTCACTCAGTATATTCAAGACTTAGAACACGGTGTGCATGAAGTGCAAAATATTATTAAAGCTTCTCTTTGTGATCACTTTGTTGCATGGGCCTGAAAGACTGCGGTGTGGTGGTCTGACCTTATGAGTGTCCGTTACCTCCAAATGAGACACTTCATACGTGAATACATCTCAGACTTCCAGACTTCACAACTAAACCTGTTTCATGACTATGTAAATCTAAATTCTAAACACTTCTCGCTTTGTCTCTGCCGAAGGGGCGTCAGTGTACACTGGCCAGTTTAGAGATGCTTGGGCTAAAGAGCTGTGGAAAAGGGTCTATCTGGTATTCAGAGGTGTTCTATTAATTCTATATATAGACTGAAACAATTTTAAAGCAGAAGTAAGCAGAATATTTGTGTTAATTTAAGTCTTAAATAGTTATATCTTCCGACAGCAATCACTTCTATAGAGTGTTTGGTCTGAAACACGGGTCTGTCAGTCACTCTGCTCTGCTCTGAGCCGAGGAGAAAACTTTTCTCGTATCCTACAGTTTTTATCCAATGAGGAGAGAGAACGGCATGCAGGGCTGTGTGTGCAGCCAAGGGACGCCGTGAATGTGGTGACGTCGGGACGAGGACTGTTATGGTGCGTTCAAGGCAGCCCGTAACTCGTGTTTTTCCGACCTGTGAAGTGGTACCAGTTCGATCTGGTACGAGTTCACGGGTCAGAAGTTACGAGTGGCCGTTATAGTGACTTTCACAGGTAAAACAGGTCGGAAAAACACGAGTGGGTTGCCTGGAACGCTACAAAGTCGTAAGTTGTGACTTGAAGCTGTAATTTACGGTTTCAAAAGCCTGCGTGGAACGCAGCATTAGCCAAAACGACCGGATCGCTTACTTCTGCTTTAATTACTACATAGGTTGCACTACTCCAAAATCAAACTCTCCCGTGGGTGATGTGACATTTTTTAATTGTAATATTCCCTAGTGATACATTTTTACTGTAATACTGTCACATAGCCATATCCAGTAGCACCAAGCATAGTTTAGAGTTAATTTCCCCTCACAATCGCCAGAGGGCAGCACTGAACACATTTGACAAAGTTACGAAACATTTACACTAGGGGCAGCAACGGACACACAGAGGAAGTGGGAAAACCATAGATGAAAGGGGGCGGGCTTTTAAAGCCACAGAGCACTCCCACCTTTTACCTTCTTATTTAACTCGGACTCCGCCAGTTTAGACCCAGAATCTCTCAGCAGCGTATCCTGGATGCTAAGCTCTGAGACGCTCCGCGCGTGTTATTTACCATTCCTCTCCTTTTGTTTCATAGACGATAGACAATAGACCAATAACCTTAACCAAATAAAGTGAGTTAAAAGCGATCCTGTCTCGGCGGCCTTTCCTGGACCAAAATCCACAACAGTGACACATGTAATACTGCCGAGGGATCTTTGTCACATATATTTTGGCAATGCCCAGTTATAACTACCTTTTGGGAAAGCATATTTAAATGGTTCTCGAGGCAACTGGGAAGCAGCATTCAGCCTGATTGTAGCCTTGTGACATTTGGCTGCTCTGATGAGACAAGGGCCCTTCCCTCTCACCAAAAACAGGTGTTAAAGGTGGGCATGGTTGTAGCTAAAAAGATTATATTGTTAAATCCCCATCACCTCACTGTTTCAAAAGATGGCTGAACGAGATGCTCTCCATTGTTAAGATGGATCTAATTTGTTGTAATAGACGTCACACACACAAATTTCCAAAAAAATGTAGAGGCCATTCCTAATTGAGCATATGGCCTAAGTACCCAGTTGTTGATTCTTAGACTTCTGGATGCTCTTTCTCCCAGCCTTGTGATGACTACACTGATACCACCCATGTGTCATTTTTTGGGTATGTTTTTGTTTTATTCTGTTTTGTCATGTCATACTTTTATCATGTAGGTAAAGGTAAAGGTACTTTATTTGTCACATATACAGCTAGTACAGTGAAATTCTTTCTCTGCATTTAACCCATCCCTGAGGAGCAGTGGGCAGCCACGGTGCGGCGCCCGGGGACCAACTCCAGATTATGAGCCAGTGCCTTTGGTCAGTGGCGCTGACTGGAGGATTAGGCTAGCTGACGTGTTTGTCACGTGATCAAAATAAAATACTTGAAAAATAAATCAAAAAATAAAAGCACATCTTTCCTGTACATCTCAGAGCGGATCTCCACGAAAACCCTCTGGGATGGTTCTCTAGTTTGAACAGACTGCTTATGCTGATAGCATATGCGACTATATACCGTGACCCACCTCTGGCTTTGGTGTAATAGCACATAGGAAATCTAAATCACAGGCAATGTGATCGTTTCTATTAATATAGATTATATCTATGCAATGTTTAAAACATCCAAATGTTAGTATTATTTCCATACCTATACAAGAACCGCATCCAGCAGAAAAGGCTCATCTTGGATTTGCTGAAGATAGACTTGTGCCGGACTGATTTTGTGACAATGCCATTGCCTTTGTGGTTGGTCCTCTGTTCACAAACCCTATGGAGAACACAGCTAGTTGTGAGTGATACATTGAAATTCAAAGATAAACCTTTCCGCCATCCCATTAGAAGTCCCCCAGAGATGGTTCAGAGAAATTAACACACTATTTTCTTTATTTTTATGGAAAGGTAAAAAACCTAGAATAAGTCTGAAAAAATTATCTATCCCCAGGAAAAAGGGTGGACTAGGGATACCAGACATTCATACTTATTATTTGGCGTACAATGGTATTTATCCCCTATTCTGGGCGTATGAGAAGGAGCAGGCAGCTATGGGTAGCTGGAGATGGCTGGAGCAGAAACTTGTCGAGGTGAATTATAAGAATGTCTCCTTAGCCTCACTCTGGTATCACACCAAATGTAATAAAATCATAAAAAATCCCATAATTTCATTCTCGTGTAGAATTGTCAATGAAATACACAAACAACTTAAAATTAATGGTTTAGTTTTACCTTCATGCCCCATATGGAACAACCTAGCACTAAAGGCCGGTGGGAAACCTATTAGTAATGAATCATGGCAAGAAAAAAGCATCACCAACCTAGGTCATATCCTGGGAAGCAACGGAGAAATGCTCTCCTTCAATGAACTCAAGAAGAAATTCGGTTTGAATAACTCGGATACATTCCAGTACATTCAAATTAAGTCCATCATGCAAAGCTTTGCAAATATCATATTAGCAGATAATGACTCTTTTGATATTAAGTTCAGGGATGCAGTCTCTGGCAGTGGAAAGGTATCTAAAATCTATAAACTGTTATGTTGTACTTCTTCTTGCATCTTTGCTAAAGTTATAAAAGCACAATGGGAGAAAGATTTGGGCATACATTTAACATCAGAACAATGGGAAACTATCTTGAGCCGCTCAAATAATCTTTCAAAATGTGTCAGGTATAAAATCATACAAATTAAGATTCTGTTCAGATCCTATATCACTCCACATAAACTTAAGAAAATGAATAATGGTGTTACAGATAAATGTTGGCATGGGTGTGGAATGAATGGAACTCTTATCCACTTACTGTGGCACTGCCCAGAAACACAGACATTTTGGTTAAAAATCAGAGATTATCTATGTAAATTATTTAAAATCAACTTTCCTTTAGAACCAGCAGTGGGTCTTCTAGGAAAACAAATAGAGGGAGCAACCACAAAAAAAATTCAATATTTATTAGACCTAGCCTTCCTTTCAGCTAAACGGTTAATCCTTATGAACTGGAAAGTGAAGAAACCAAATTGTTTTGATATAGTTAACTGGCAGAAGGACTTTCTGGAACTTGTTTCTATGGAACAAGCAGCTTCTGTCCTGCAAGATCTGGGCAGTGACCACACAGATTCTCTGAGTCAAATCATGTCACTCTTGAAAGAAAACCAAATTGATGAGGATATATCCTGATACAACACTGACAATGATGAGCCATTTTGTACACTCTTGTTTATTAAAATTTTATTTAGTTATTTACTATTATTATTGTTGTTGTTATGGTTTCTTTGGTGGTACCTGCCATATTACTCCAAAGAAAGAGGGGAAAAAAAAAAAAAAAAAAAGTATTATTATTTTAATTTTATTTTTATATATTTATTTTTTTCTCTTCTCTTTTTCTCTGAAGAGATCCTCTCGCGCTATAGGTGGAGGAGAACAGGATTAAATGTTTCCTAATGCTAAAATGTTGCATTTCACTGTGAGCGGGCAGAATGATGCTTCAATGTATCCCTCTCAGCACTCTCTGTGTGGTGCCCGGTCCTGGTGGGTTATGTCTCCAGCCCCGCCAGTCTCAGAACGGGACCAGTGTGTGTGTGTGTGTGTGTGTGTGTGTGTGTGTGTGTGTGTGTGTGTGTGTGTGTGTGGTGACTCATGAATGTATTCATGAACTTTCATTCATGTTTTGTTTTTTTTCTGTTGTTGTTGTTGTTGCTGTCCCTGTTTGTTATCTTTGTTGTTCATTATGTAAAATAAAATAAAAATAAAGATAAACCATAATTGCTGTGATCTCTGTTTAAGACCTGTGACACCAATCACCACCAAAATGAACATTTTTGAAGGATTAGATAGATAGACAGACAGACAGACAGACAAATAGTAGTCATAATAATATAGATATGGC
This sequence comes from Micromesistius poutassou, assembly GCF_964030765.1. Taxonomy (NCBI): domain Eukaryota; kingdom Metazoa; phylum Chordata; class Actinopteri; order Gadiformes; family Gadidae; genus Micromesistius; species Micromesistius poutassou. The sequence continues at coordinate 21,579,415 of NC_140276.1, read as the reverse complement.
AGTGAATACATGAATAATAAATAAATAAATAAATAAATAAATAAATAAATAATACTGCTATGCAATCTGGTGCAGATTTTTTAAATTCAACATAGATTGGGTAAATAGATTGAATTCATATAATTGTTGAATAGATAAACAAATATTAGTACTAATAATATAGATAAGGCAGTGAATACATAAAGAATAAATAAATAAATAAACTAATTAATTAATATTGTGATGCAATCTGGTGCAGATAAAGCAAATTCATTAGGTAACTTTACGTTACCAGTTACAGAAATCTCCACGTCTGCAGTTCTTCATCTTCATTTTGTGTTGGCAAATGTTGCATTTCATCTTCTTTTTGAGAAGCTTTCTTTTTTGTAGCCATTGTATAAGTTTCAAGATGTGTTTTCTTTTAGATCTAGAACCTTCAATTAACTCCCTTAGTTCAGTGGCTAAACCGGGCATTTTTTCATTCGAGCTTATTTTTTAGTCTATGGCAAAGACTTGTATCTTTGGCTTGAGCTATTCAGAAGTCCTGTTTGCGCCAAATGTGTGCCATGAGGTCGCAGGTCATAGGCAAAGTGCTGCGTTCAGTATGGTCGGACGTGGGAATTACGTCATCTTAGACCTGGGTGCATTCGAGTAACAAAGTCAGAGGTTGAGGTCAATAAAATTCATAAAAACACATCAAATTTACATTTTTTTCACAGTTTACAGTGTGGGCTGCCATGGTAAAATTACATCATACGACAAACTGGGGGTTAAGAAAGCATACCGGCTGTTATTTTATTTTTCCTACTCGGAAGCCGGAATTTACGACCTCCGAGTTGTACTTGAACGCAGCATATTCTTCATGCAGATTCAGGCCGATTCAGACCCCTCTCTTGCCAACTAACGTTACAGCCTCCTGACCATTAGACATTGTGCATTCAACTTACTCAACTGTTTTTTTTCTGTAAGGTTTTATTTCAGCATGAGGAAAAGACCTTTCACAAGGTCTAGAAAAGTCTTAAAAGACGACAATTTGGCGACACTGCCACCGTCGCCACCGTCGACAGAAAAAACACCGCCAACCGCACCTGACCAATGCATCATGGCGGACGTCGGCAGCATGGTCGCCAGTACTGATGGCAGTAACGCTATCGAAGATGACCAGGATGATTTTTATATTTCTAGCGACACCCTTGATGCTGACAAGAGAGACAAATCTCAGACTGACGGTAAGTTAGCTAATGTTGACCTGTTAGCACGTGGTTTAGCTTGACTAACGTTAGCTTGTTAGCTGCTAACGTTAGCAGCTGTAGGCTATTTGTTTCACTGTAAAAGTCCAAATAGGAGAAAAATGATACTCTGTTTCAAAGTCCGGTTCACACTGTTCCTTGTTAAAGGTAGAGTCTGAAGGTTTATTTGTTGCAGTTGCTTCCCGTATTAGCATATTACTATTTGTGAAAATGCTAATGCAGATTTCACCGTTTTCTCATCATATAGACCACAAATCTGGCCTATGTTATCCTAAAGAGGCTAAACATTCATTATAACACAGTTTCTGATCTGTGAAACCTATATTCTGTTTGTGAAAATGCAATAAAGGCACATTTCACTGTTTTCTCAGCATATAGATCACATTAGACCAGGTCCTGATCAAAACCACTATGCCTAGACTTCACAAATAGAATAAAGGTTTCACAGATCAGAAACTGTGTTTTAATGAATGTTCAGCCTCTTTAGGATGATCTCGGCCAGATTTGAGAAGTCTAGGTACTAGGGGTGTGAACGGTTACAAAAAATTGTAAACGGTTACACGACCCCTTTTTTTTCGTGTACACGATTAACCGTTTATTTTTTATTTTTTTATTTTTAAGTGGACCGCAGTCGCGCTATTGAGAATGAGGAGTCACGTGATTTTTGGGAAGGGGAGGGGAGGGGTTTGAGCCCGTCCGCCATGATGGCATCCACGGCTATCGGTTGCCAGGGGCAACGTTGTCAGAGCGGCATAGAGACATGAGGAAATACGCAACATAGAGACGCAGGAGACATTACGAGATAGAAATAAATGGAGAAGAATAAGGCGAAGGAAAAGGGTCCTAGTGAAAATGCAGAGAACACAAGAAGACATTAGAAACCATTATAGTCAATGTAGCTATTGCTATTCCACTGGATACGGCAGCGGCACGGAACCAAACCGGCACTACTTTGTTTTAAGTTGCCGGTTCGCAGCCGTGTCTCACAACACTTGCACAGCCATTCAGTTTATGATCTTTATTCATTAATTGCGCCGCGGCCGAACTGACGCGGATATTCTCTGTTATTATGTAAGCATAAGCACCGCGGAAACCACTGCTGTCAAAAGACGCTGATCCATCTTCACTGTTGACGAGTTGCTCTAGTTCTACCTCCACGGCCCTGCAGCGGGCAATTATCGGACAAGATTGTCCGTGTGTGGTGTTCCGTCTTGTGTTCGAATCTCATATATTTGTATTTACGATCGGAGAGCAAGAAATGGGCTGAGATTCTCTTTATGTGTGTGGTGTACATCCGACTCAAAAATCACATAAGATTAAAAAATCTTGTAGTGTGGGACAACTGCGTTGTCCATTTAGGGAACCTGACAAACTGTAACCCACATTGAAGCAGTTTTTAACGCAGCAGTTATTTCCAGGCATTGTTAAAACAGTACAGAATTTCAACAACCTCCTCTGCTAGCAGCTACCGTGTCAACAATAACGCAAAGCTCAGCTGCACTCGGAGGGGCGTACCTTCCAACATGGCGGAAAGGGGGGGGGGGAGTGAAACTTACGTGTTACATGACGTAATGCACGGTGGTCAGTTACCCAACATTTATCACGTGCATTTCTTAGCGCATTAACGTTGTCAAAGTGGAACATTTGTAGCTTTATTAATCTCTAAATAAATAGTACATGTTAATTTTGATTTTGATTTTTTTTTTTTTTTTTTTCGGTTTTCGTTTACTGATTTTTCCTAAACGGTTATGTTTTACTAACCGGTTACACGTGTACACGTGTACCCGATCACACCCCTACTAGGTACAGTGGTTTTTGATCTGGACCTGGTTAAATGAGGTCTGTAGATAATCAAACAAAAAAAAAACGGTGAAATCTTCCCTTCAGCATTTTCACAAACAAAATAAACCTTTCACATATACAATAGCGGGTGTCAGGCAAAGGTAATGTCTTAACAAAAATGTCTAAAATGTTTTTACATCAAAAAGTGTCACAAAAACAGACAAATCAGTGTACAACAACAGGTACCTCTCAGACGCACAACTTTTGGTCAATCTGTTCTATTCTGTATGCATGCACTGCACTTCCCTTGTTTATTGTGTGGTCATTCGTCTAGTTTTCTTGTTGTTGTGCAGTGCATGCCTATATACGTATGTATGCATGCACTGCATTTGTCTTATTTTTCTATATTGCAATTTATCTCTGTAAGTATGTGTGTGAATGGTACTTAACTGCTGCTACTGTGTCCTACTACTGTCTCCAATGTATGTACTTAACATTTCTAACATGATTTTAGATGCACTCAACATTATTTCTCTCATTTTCAGTCATGAGTCCAACAGCAGCAGTCATGATAAAGAAGTATAAGAAAATAGAACATCTGCTGAGACTCAAAGTACAGAAATTGAGCAAGGAGATGGCCTCCCTTAGACAAAAACTTGCAGGTAAGTGTGTTTCTTTCTCCTCAAAACTATTTTCTCTCCATACCCAATCCAAATATCAGTATCAGAATCAGTTTTGTTTTTCCTAACGTATGAACACTGCCTCACCTGCAGTGAAGCACATACCGTAAATTCCGGACTATTGAGCGCACCTGAATATAAGCCGCACCAGCTACATTTTAAAAGAAAAGATTTTGTACATATATAGACCGCACCTGAATATAAGACGCAGGTTTTTCATGTTGTAACATGAGATATTTACACAAAAAGACAGTACACGGAAGATGTGTGGAACTATGCAAGTCCGCTCGCTTTTCCTCTGTTTCGGTTACGCTCCTCTCAGCCATGTGCATTTGTTGACAACAAAGCCGGCGAAAAATCAATAAATGGAGCGGATAACGTTACATAACGATGTTATGGCGTGTGTGTTTGTGTAGTCAACTGTCATGAACAAGAGATTACGGAGCGTGTTTGTGTCGCGGTCATAGACTGTAGGTTGCGGTGCAGCAGAGACGAGAGCTGGGACACCGGGGAGGCGACCGAGTTACACTGATGTTGCAAGTTTGGTTTTCAGCTGTGAGACGCCAGGTGAAGACAGAGAGCTGTCGTTCTCGGCAGTACGGCACCAACACGGCAGTAACATGCCTGTTAGAAAATAAAACACTCAGTGCACCAAACTCAAAACTAGTGTCTTTCTCGGCGCATAATCTTTCCCCACATGTCTCTCACCTGCGCTTCCTGCTAGAGCGCCCCCGGAGGCCGTTAGCCAGTAAAAATCTATAAATTAGCCGCATCGTTTTATAGGCCGCAGGGTTCAAAGCGTATGAAAAAAGTAGCGGCTTATAGTCCGGAAATTACGGTAAATTAAATAAGGATACTAGATTAGTAGGAGTGTTGTCACGATACCAACATTTTGGTACCGGTATCGGTACCAACATGTTTTTCGATACGTTTCGGTACTTTTCCACATAAAAAGAGAACCAAAAAATGTCATTATTGGCTTTATTTTAATAGAAAATCTTAGAACTATAACATATCCATCAGTAATCAGTAAATCTAAACAGTTACTGCTGCTGCAGGATTCAATTTCCATAGATATTATTCTGAACTCTTCCTAAATTAAAACATTAGTGGTCTGTTTAAAAATGAATATCAACTTGTTTTCTTTGCATTATTTGAGGTCTGAAAACACTGCATCTTTTTTTGTTATTTTGACCAGTTGTAATGTTTGGGAGAAATTGTTATCAGTAGTTTATAGAATGAAACACAAACGTTCATGTTACTCAAACACACACACCTATTGTTTCCCATACATAGACCAAATTGATTCTGCTCCCCCCCCATCAACGCAATATCGTTCCGTTAATTCATCTCCGCGTCGCGCTGCTTCGCTGTGTTCACTCACACACTCACACAGAGAGAGAGAGAGAGACTATGCATGCCAGTGGTGGTGCGCAGTAAAAACGAAACTTATCAACCAGCAGTGTTTGTGTCGCGCAAACCCCTAACTAAGGATTCCCCCAAATACCACAACAGCAGTCGATGGATCAATTATTAACAGAAATGCTTTATTAATACAATTTCATAAAACAAGGAACACAAGTAAGTCAAATCTACCTATCACTTAATATGGGAGGGAGAAAGCCAGGGGGTAGGCTGGTACTCTGGATAACCGTAACCATACCTTCATGAGCCAACCTCGGCACACTACACCGCACACGTTGCACACCCTGCCCTCACTGCAAGCCTGTAGAGACAGCACACGTTGAACTCTGCACACTGCACACGTTAAACTCTGCACACGCTGAACTCTGCACACTGCACACGTTGAACTCTGCACACGCTGAACGCTACACACTGCACGCTACACACACTGCACGCTACAAACACTGCACGCTACAAACACTGCACGCTACACACGCTGCACGCTACACACGCTGGACGCTACACACTGCACGCTTCACACAGCACACATCGAACGCTACACACTGCACACGTTGAACACACGTGAGGGGGACCAACCTCAAGAACACAGAAGGAAGGGCTCGCTGAACAAATCAGCCTGGTATCCAACAGGGCCTGCCGTAGCCACCCCCTGGTTTATAGGGGTCCCATACAAGGAGGACAGACTTGTTGATAAAATATCCCTACAACAGACAAGAAACAGTAAAAGAGTATAAAATCGTTCGTTCCAACTCGCGCCAGACCAGTCCCTCAAACGGCGAGTTGGAAAAACAAAGCAAACCAAATAAACAGTGCGCTAGGATGTGGAGTGGAGATCCGTCCGCCGGCGCCGTCCCTCGCTGGTCACGGAGGCCGGAGCGGACCAGAAGACCTGCACCAGATCCTCTAGACAGAACAGACAGAACAGAAAAACGGTGCGTCAGGGTGATCAGACGTTTCGGAATCCGACTCACTCACGCTTCCGCCAGAGTACGTCCCTTTCTGACTGGGACTCGCAGGCGTTGTAGGGAAACGACGACACGTCCGAAAGGTCCTTCCTGGCTTGCGAAGTCTGGTCGCGTAGTCCTCTGGAGGTAGCGGGTAGTGATGAGCGGTCCGGGTTGTCGGGTCGTCGGCGTCCAGGCATCAATCCCCGTGTCCTCGGGCTGAGGGGCGCCCCGAACTCCATGTTTTCGCCCCTTTTATTTCCTGGTCCCTTCTTCTGTGTACAGGAAATACTGAAAACACAACGTACACCCCAACCCACAGTGCCCCTAGGGGCAGGGAATATCGGCTCTAGCCAGAGTCTATTGTTCGGGATCTGAGGGGGGGAAAAGCAGTCTTTCCAGTTAATATACTGTTCCCCCCCCTTAGTCGCCTTCCGCGACATTTGCATTAATTAACGAGTCTGTGGCGGCCGTCTCTCTCGCGCGCGCTGGCACACACACACACACAGACACACATAAACACAGGCACATGGACAGGTGGCGCTGTAACGGTAATAAAAAAAAACCACCTTGCTTAGTTTGTGGCTCACTCGCTTGCTCGCCGCGGCTCAAATTACAATGCGGCGACTTCACGAGGCGACGTCACCGCTGCCGGCGGTGCAAAATGAAAGTACCGGTCCCATCTAAGCGCAGTATAGTACCGTTTTAAATGCGTCAGTACCCTGGTACCACTCTAGTACCGGTATACCGAACAACCCTAATTAGTAGACACGCAGGATAAGCCCGCTCGGGGCGGGATTTGAACCGGGGCCGCCTGCACTATAGCCTCAACACATGGGGCGGGGGCTCTACCAACTGACCTAAACACCGCCCAGATAGTTAAACATTTTGGAAAATTCACCCATTGCCATCATAGCAGTAGGTTCAGAGGTTCAGAGTTGTTTTCGAGGTAAATTCATGCAAAGCCACTGATGTGCATTTCCGTCTGGGGCAGTTTTTCGGCAAGCAGTCTCTTTTCAGCACGATACCAGCTTTGCATTTACCTCGGAAAACAAAGCCGCACACACACACAAACCCACGTGTGGGCGCTCGTGCATCCAGAATAGGCAGAGTAGTGGACAGTTTCAAGTGAATTAACATACTCAGCAGTGTGGTGTGTTCCTGCAGGTTGTGTGGAGGTGTGCATGTGTTAATTTGTGATTTAGAAAGTAACTGTGAAACAATGGGGTATTTCAATTTTTTTTATTTTGATTTCAATGTTTCATTCTGTTAACACGGGCCACTCTTTCAACTGATTGTCTGCCTCGCTTGACTAACGCTGCTTTGGAGCGGAACACCTCTGAATGCTGTGTTCACAGACAGCTTGTAAACGGTAGTGATGACATTATTTCAGTAAAGTGGACTAACTATGTCCCAAAAATATGAGTACACAAATTAGCTTTTTCACGTGTTGTCTGGTGTTTATTTTGTCCACACATGTACACCACCCATGTGCATCCTTGGTGGTTATTATTATTATTATTTACACAACACAATTTTCTCTTTTTAGCCCAGGGCAATGTAGTGACAGAGTTATCATCATCTGCACACCCCTCATCCGCCACCTCCTCCTCTTCATCTGCCGACTCCAGCTACTCCTCTTCCTCTTCCTCGTCCTCCTCCTCCTCTTCAGAGGATGAGAGGAAAAGAAGAAAACTGTTCAAAAAGAAAAGGGACAAAAAAAAGAGCCACATCGAAAAGGGGAAGAAGAATAAGAAGAAGATGAAGAAAGTGGCAAAAGGAAAGCCATCACTTGGCAGAAGAGGTGAGTCACAGGGACGGTTCATATTTAAAAAAAGTTGTATTGATGTTAGCTTAGAAATCTGAAACATTCATGCTTAGGGATGTAAGTTGTGGTTTGAAATTCATTACCAAAGTGGTTGTACAGTACTCATCTACCACGACCTATCATGTAAAGGAGAAGTTTACAAAAAATACAAAAGAAAAAAACAGCAACATATTTTCCTCTTCCCCAGAGTGATATTAATCCATCAAGATAGTCTCTTAGAGACATCAGCTGTAGAGATGTCTACTATCACCCCAATACATTGGAGTTGAATGGGATTGGGTTTGTGGTGCTCAAAGTGTGAAAATATACATTGGAAAAACTCGAAGGCAATGTTTCCTCACAGAAATCATGATCAGGGGTCTCATTTATAAAACTGTGCGTGGGATCGTTACTAAAAGTGTACGTACGCCCAAAAGCCAAGTTTTGCGTGCGCCAGTAAATATTCAGACTTATAAAACCCTGCGTACGCACACTTGCAAGCAAACTTCCCTTTATAAATCACAGAGTTCCTACAAGTGTGCGCAGCTGAATCCGCTTCACGTTCCGCCCTGTACACGCCCTGTTTTAACCCTAGATGGTCAATGCAAACCACCTCATGAATGTGATCTGCATATCAATGAGCCTGACGTGCTCTTGTTCTGTCGGTGTTGTGAATTAGCTGCAGGTGTGAAAGTGGCGAAGTGACGTGTTGCTGCAGCTGTTAACGGCGTCAGCGGCTCAGTGCGCACGCGGTGTTGTTTTGGTGCGCTGCCTCTCACATGCTGGACCCGGTTCGGCACATAGTTACAACAATGACAACAGTTTTAATCTGAAACGAGTTATTAACCATTCATCATGGTCTCCCTCTCCCTCCTTTCTCCTCCAGCGGTGCCGTGGAGCAGAATTACGCACGGGGCTCACCGCTGTATTATTTACAGTAATTAGACTGATCGATAAAACTTTGAATAATTAGCAGAATCAGTTACATTCTGAGGAATGATCAAACATGACACTTCTCTTGATAACAAGAAAAAAGAATGTAACAATTATGAGAACGATTACTGGATTTTTTTCCCCCAGGGTTTGAGATTTAATTGATTCTCGATCATATGTTCACACAGTAGGAACATATAGTTATTTACACCATGTATTTATCCCATGCAGCCGCGGCGTCCTCTCCTCCTCCTGCGCTCTGGGAGTGGACAATATGACGGAGAGACGGTGGTGATTAAATATAGAGAAGGAATTTTGATTTTGAATTTTAAGTTAGATTCTAAGAAGATGTTTCTGAAACACCAGTCCGATGCAAAATAAGGGCGCTGTTGAATTAAATCACCGTGGCAACATGGATCTAACGCATACGGGTTGAAATTAAATGTGTGACGCCGATAATAAAAACATAATCGTTCTTCTCAATCATCATTTCCTGAGTCTGACTTCAGTTCACCACCACACCGCCAATTCCCCTTTTCCTCCAAACCAGCGTATGCATGGCTCAGAGTTTGCTTAGAGCTGCGCACATTCTCCCGTCAAGTTTGTTTTTTATAGATCACAACCTTGGCGTGAAAAGTCACGTACGCCACTTTCAGCCCCGTTTTGTGCGTACGCAACGGTTATAAATGAGACCCCTGGTAATTGAAGATTATCCACAGTCACTATTTTCTAGGGATGCACCGAAATGAAAATTTGTGGCCAAAGTCGAATAAAATTAAACACTTGGCCGAATGGGGTCATTCCTATGTTCCCACAGCCCTATGTTCCCTCATTTCTAACTTTTGTTGTCACTGAAAATCAGGCCCTATGTTCCCACAGCCCTTTGGTCCCACCATTGGTTGGGTTTAGGCAATGAAGAAAGGAGTTGGTTAAGTTTAGTAAAAATACCAGGTAGAGGCTAGACAGGCCAGATAGAGAGAGTCCAGATAGGTAGAGAGAGTCCAGAGGGAACATAGGGCTGAGGGAACATAGGGCTGTGGGAACATAGGCACGCTCCCGGCCGAACACTGAATGCGGTTAAAATTAGCAGTGCGCATTTGTTGCACGTCTTATAATTTATTTGTTTATATTTGATTTTACTTGTAAGCACATTTTGTATGATATAAAATGAAAGGTTTATCATCATTTACATATCATGCTGACTTGTATCATCAGACATGCCCTGTGATTTTCAGCTTAAATATGAAAGGAGGCTGACCATCACAGTACAGGTCTGTTCTGGAGTTTGTTTCAGGGAGCAGGCTCAACAAACTCAAGTCAAATCCCTAGCTCAGGGTTCACTGAGCCTGAGCTGTCTATGCCGTATATGAAAAAAGATGTGCATCAAATGTGCGCCACTACGGCTTTTGAGTTTTGTGTGCGAAAGACAGTGGCTCACAGGCACACAAGTACCTTGTGCATGTTTCTGTGTCCTAGCGCATTGACCTACAGGCGCACACAGAGACCGAGAAATACAGTTGGACATATGTAAACTTGCAGAACTCAGTCGAGGGCTGAAGAAAGTTTCCTGAAGCCACACTGCCGACATTTGCCGCCAGGTCACTGCGTCACTTCACATTATTTGATTGTGTCATTAAAACATGCCGCTAATATTTGCCCTTGCTTTTCACTCATTCCACGGAAGGCCAAATGTGGCTTCTTTTTTTTTTTTTTTCAATATTCGGCTGAATATATTCGGTGCATCCCTACATCTACCAAAGATGACAGTCATACTAGTTTTCAATGAGACTGTTCATGAGGTTTGTGGATTATCTTGAGTAACCATGTTTTTATATTTGGAACAAGATGTTCCAATTCTTGGGGTATTGAACTAATTAGTTTTAGTACTGAATTAGATTACTGCTGTAGCAAGCATAGCAGCTAGATATGCATACAAATACATAAATTAACTTTATGCACAGCTACACTACTTCCTGAAATAAGCCAGCTCGTTTAATTCCTGTTTTACATTATTGGACCAACTGATTAATCCAGGTGTGTCTGACCACTGTGACTACTCAGACACACCTGGATTAATCAATTGGTCCAATAATGTAGGACAGGAATTAAACGAGCTGGCTTATTTCAGTAGTGTAGCTGTGCATAAAGTGAATTGAGATGTTCCAGACAGTACTTGTGCACTACCTTGTGATTTGTTGATTGACCAGTTAATCCTTATTAATTCACTCTTCTCTTACTTTTGCAGCCTGTCGTCCCACGGAGATCATTGCCAGATACAAGAGGGTGTTGAGGGCATACAACAGTGGAAAAAAATTGGGCGAAGCATGTACATTCGCTGGTGTAACGGAGCTGACAGTGAGATGTAAAGCGGCAATCCCGGAGCTTGCCATAGCTTGCCCAGATAAATTTGATAAACTACTGGCAGGATTCTGTAAAAGAGATAAAATTGCAGACTTTGTCAGCAAATGTGAACACATGATTAAAAATGATGCAGAAGTCAGGGCAAAAATAGCCAAAAATAAAGCAGTGGGTAAGCTCATACCATACAACAAGAGGGAGAAGAAGTAATTGGTTGAGCAGTTGGCTCCCATGATTTGGAAGTTACACATGTTATAATCACTTCTAGTGTGTCTTTTAAACTGTTTTTCCTGTTTGTTTTTTTCAGTCCTGTTGTTTTATGAGTAACACTTGCACTGAGAAACACCAGGCTTCAGTGGGCCAGGGTAAACAGCTTGTATGTTTGTTGTTTTGTTTTAGCTGTAAACATTGAAGCTGAAGCGTTCAGTTCTGTGCAGTCACAGTTATAGTTGGTGTGTGAGAGCAGACACGTTACAGTTACAGAGTGTGTTAATGAAAGCAAAAAAACTGGAAGAAAAGATTCCACTCAACTTAAAGGGATAGTTCACCCAAAATTGAAATTTCACTCATTATCTACTCACCCTCATGTCGACTAAGGGCTGGGAGAAGTTTCAGAGTCCTCCGTGGCTTCTCTGAGTTACAGGGGGTCTGTAACTCCCCCTACAGTCCCCTCAGTTACAGGGGGTCTATAACTCCCCCTGTAACTCAGAGAAGCCACGGAGGACTCTGAAACTTCTCCCAGCCCTTAGTCGACATGAGGGTGAGTAGATAATGAGTGAAATTTCAATTTTGGGTGAACTATCCCTTTAATGTGACCAAAGCTGTTTCACTGACAGCAGATGAAACGCAGCCTCCAGCTAACTGCTAACATCCTTTCTCAGCCCGACCTGACAGGAGGGAGGGAGGGGGGGGGGGGCATCTGAAGTCCAGGTTGTACCTTTATCATGCCACTAAATATTTTTAAAATAATGTGGTGGCTACTGCAGTTTTGTAATAAAGGTTTTATTGATAATCTGTTGTCTCTCTTTCTATTCTTTCTCTTTCTTTCTATAGGTGGTTTATAAACCAATTATTAATCATTTACAAAGTATTACGAACATATGTTGCAACTTTACAATAACCATCTAAGTAATGTTTATAGATGGTTTATAAACCAATTATTAATCATTTACAAAGTATGTTGCAACTTTACAATAACCATCTAAGTAATGTTTATAGATGGTTTATAAACCAATTATTAATCATTTACAAAGTATGTTGCAACTTTACAATAACCATCGAAGTAATGTTTATAGATGGTTTATAAACCAATTATTAACCATTTACAATGTGCTACTTACACACATTTTAATCTTTATACATGTTTTGCAACCAATATTTGAACTCTATATAAACATTTAATAAATAGTCCCTTAATAATTAATAAACATTATTAATCATAATTTAATTGCTTGTTAATGGTAAATTAACTATTAACTTACATAAATAAACTATCTGTTTGCCAATTATAAATTATGGTTAAATATTAATAAACTATCTGTTTATTTTTTATAAATGGTCTATTTACCATTTATAATTGGTCTATATGCTGTTTATAAATGATGGTTGAACATGAGTAAACTATCTGTTTACCTTTTATAAATTGTCTATTTACCATTTATAATTGGTCTATAAGCTGTTTATAAATGATGATTTAACATTAGTAAACTATATGTTTACCATTTATAAATGGTCTATTAACCATTTATAAATGGTCTATTTACCATTTATAAACTATGGTTATTGTAAAGTGTTACCAAAAAAATCATCCTTTCTCCTGTTTAAAGTCCTGTCTGGTGCCAGGAGTAATTGCTTAAGGCCACACCACCGTGAACACGCCCCTTTCAGGAAGTGAAACGCCCTTTGAGGAAGTGTTTGGTGTGCTCGGTTGTGCTTGGGAGTGTAGAGAGGTTAGTGAGTTAGTTTATTTGATTTTGTTAGTTCGGCATTTTTGTTTTGTATCCCCTTGCAGTGTACCACTGATTGGGGTGACCAACCTCCCGCTTTTTTTGTGGGGTTTACCCCATGGAAAAATCACTTTGGCGAGGCAAGACGTTGGGAATGGACGGGACATGGAGCGGATGAGCGGACTGAGTGAGGAAGGGAGGATGCAGACCGGAGAGCAGAAGGGACTTGACTGTCACCATTGAAATGGTAGGAGAGGAAAAGATATCCGTGATGGAGACGATGAGGAAGATAAAGGAGACGTGCAGAGAGCTGCTGGCGTGCCGAAGCGTCGGGGAGAGAAGATACGAAGTAACGATGAAAACACCTAGCGGGAAAGAAAAAGTAAAGGACGGATTTAAAATAAGAGAAGTAAATGTGATGGGGAAAGAGCTGGTAAATGATGAACTAATGGTGTCGTTTATGGGGCTGCCGGCGTACACCACGGAGGAGGAAATAAAGGCGAAGCTGAACGTGTGGGGAGTGTCGGCTGTTTCTCCGTTTAAAAGGAGGATGTGGCCGGGCACGGACATAGCAGATGGGACGAGATATGGCAAGGTAAAATTTAACAATGCCATACAATCGCTGCCATATTCAACAAAGTTTGACACTGCTACGGGGCCGGAGTACTTCCGTGTGATACACGACAGGCAAGTGAGGGTGTGCAGGATGTGCATTCAGCCTGGCCACATTCTACGGGACTGCCCTGAATTTACATGTTTCAAGTGCCACAAACAAGGACACTATGCACGGGAGTGTGTCAGTGAGGGTGGACGGAGAAGAGAGGAAGGTGGAGATGAGGAGCGGCGGGCGGAAGGAGAAAGTGAGGTTGAAGCAGAGGACGGGGAAGCGGAGAGAGCTGACGAAGATGACGGTGAGACGGCGAGCGGTGCGGCGACGGGCGGAGCGGCGCCGGAGCAGAGGGGAGAACGAGACGGAGGTGGCGGTGAGCAGGAGGACGAGGCGGAGAGCAGCTGTGGAGAAGAAATGGAGGAAGCAAAGGAGCAGACGGGAGAGCTGGAGATGGTGATTGAGGAGGCACCGCAGCAGGAGATCGAGAGCAACCCAGAAAGGTACATGAGGCAGTGTCCGCCTGTGGCCGACAGCGACGAGGAGGGAGATATTGGAGCGGAAAAGGAAAGTGCTGCTGGGGATGGACGAGCCCAGGACGGGAAAAGAGGGAGAGATTTGGAGCCTTCCCCAGACTCAGACAACACAGACAATGAGGAGAACGTTTTGAAAAAAAAAATCGCTGACTTGAGGAAGAGGGCACCTGGAGGGAAGGATAGGATGAAGGAAGTTAAACAAAAAAAGAAAAAGTGAGTAGTCTGATGATCTCCTCTGTTATAGTTTTCTTATGATTAACATAAATTCATTTAACGCTAATGGGCTGAGGAGTAGGCAAAGGAGACAGCAAACCTTGGCAGTTTGCTCTGCCGATATTATATGTTTACAGGAGACACATTGGGATGTGGAATGCATGAGAGAGATTGAGTAAGAATGGTTGGGAGAAGTGTTTGTAAACAATGGGGGGGTGAACTGTAGAGGGGTGGCTATACTAGTAAAGAGGGGATTGGTAGTAAATGTGAATAAGTGTGATGATGATGGTGAGGGAAGAGTTATAGGGATTACCTTTGAGCACGTGGGAAGAAAGGTCAAACTACTGAATGTGTATGCGCCGAATGAGGAGAAGGAGAGAAGGTCTTTTTTGCAAAAGCTGGGGAGAATGTGTGTTGATGAATGCATAGTAGTGGGTGACTTTAATGTGTGGTGTGGAAGGCTAGATGTGTCTGTGAATATGCAATATAGAAACGACTCATCAAGGGCTGTGCTAAAAGAATTGATGAAGGAGAGAAAGATGTTTGACGTGTGGAGAGAGAGGAATCCGGAGGGCAGGGTTTTTTCAAGAACACAAATGGTGGCGGGCACTTTAAAACAGAGTCGGATAGATTTAATTCTGAGCACAAGGGGTTTGGTGGACAGGATAGGCACAATACAATATAACACAACTGCACTGAGCGATCACAAGGTTTTAAAGTTCAGCATAGTGAGCACAATACAGAGGAGGGGGGGAGGAGTGTGGTGTCTGAATAGTGAATTGCTGAAGGATGAGAAATATAAAAAGAGAGTGAGAGAATGTTTGAGAAGGAGAATGGATGAAAGCATGTATGACGAAGACATTGGTGGGTGGTGGGAGAGTGTGAAGGCAGAAATAAAGAAGACAAGCATAGGATACAGCAGGTATAGGAAAAGGTTTGAGTGCAAAAAGGAGAGAAGATTAAAGGAAGAGTTAGATAGAGAGGCTGCTCGTGCAGATGTGGGAGAGAGTGATTTAAAAGAATATGTAAGGATTAAAGAAGAACTAGGGGAAATTGAACAGAGAAGGTGTAATGGGGCAATAGTTAGGAGCAGGGCTAGGTACGTAGTAGAGGGTGAAAAGTGCACAAAATACTTTTTAGGATTAGAAAAAACTAAACAGGAAAGGAATTACTTAGAGAAGGTTGTGGGGAGAGATGGGGAAATAATAACAGACTTTGTAGGGATAGCTGAGAGGGTGCAGGAATTTTACACTGATTTATTTAGGAAAGAAGAGACGGATGATAGAGACCTAGAACTAGTTTTAGATAAGGTGAGAGCTAGACTGAGTGACGCGGATAAAGAGAGTTGTGAGGGAGAGATAGGGTTAGGAGAAATAGAGGCAGCAATAGCAGGGTTAGGAAGAAACAAAAGTCCAGGGATAGATGGGATAACAGGGGAGTTTTACAGAGAGTTTAGACAGGAGTTAGTGCCAGTGCTAGATAGGGTATTTAGGCAGATAGAGGAGACGGGGGAGTTGTTAGATAGTATGATGATAGGAATAGTTAGTATTATTTATAAGAAAGGGGATAGGGACAGATTAGAGAATTACAGGCCACTGAGTATGCTAAACAATGATTATAAAATACTGGCACGGGTGTTAGCTAATAGGATCAAGGGGGTTATAGGGACGGTGGTGGGAAACACACAGGCATACAGCATACCGGGTAGGGACATAGCAGACACAGTCAGCAGCATCAGGGACACCATACAGCACATGAAGGCACAGAATACAGGGATAGTTTTGAGTTTAGATTTAAATAAAGCATTTGATAGAGTAGACCACAAATATTTATACAGGGTGTTGGAGGCTATGGGTTTTGGGAATAGGTTAATTGGGTGGATTAAGATAATGTATGATAGAGCAGTTAGCAAGGTTAAGGTCAACGGGATAATCACAGACAGTTTTAGATTAGAGAGGTCAGTTAGGCAGGGGTGTCCGCTGTCGGCTCTGCTGTACTCACTGTCGGCAGAGCCCTTAGCGGCGCTCCTGGCACAAAATGGTGGCATTAGGGGCATAGGATTACCAGATGGGAACACAAGTCTGATATATCAATACGCAGATGACACCACAGTCACAGTTAAAGATAGGGAAAGTGTAGGGGAAGTATTGAGGTGCGTGGAACAATATGGGAGGGCTTCGGGGGCCAAAGTCAATCTAGAGAAGTCTGAAATAATGTATGTAGGTGGAGACAGGGTTGAGAGGTGTGAGATTGAGATGAAGGAAAGGAAGGACTATTTTAAGGTGTTAGGGGTTAATTTAGGGATAGCAGATAAAGAAGGGAGAGATGTGCAGTATGAAGGATTAGTGAATAGTATAAAGAAAACACTGGGTTTTTGGAAAATGAGAGGTCTAAAATTAAAGGGGAAGACTATTGTAGTGAATGGATTAGTGATGAGCAAATTGGTGTATGTAATGAATGTGTTGGATGTGCCTGTTAAAGTGAGCAAGGAAGTGGAGAGAATGGTGAGTGAGTTTCTGTGGGGAGGGAAGGGAGTCAGAATTGCAAGGGAGGTTTTGGAGAATGATTACAAGGACGGTTGGTCAACCTAGAGGTGAAAAAGAGAGCACTAAGGGTGAAGATGATGTTAAGGTATCTAAAGAACCCAAAAGATCATGTCTGGAAGCTTTTTCTGAAAGAGGCTATACACAGATGTGGAGGGTGTGGGGAGAGTGGAGTGTTTATACAAATGAAGAGGGGAATGCTGGGTGATGTGAGTGAGTTTCATAAGGAGATGCTGGTAGCATGGGGAGAGTTTGTTTGCAAGATCAAATATGGATGTAAAAATGTGCAGCAGGTGTGGCAACAGCCAATATTTATGAATCCGCAAATAACACATGAAGGGGAAACGTTGTACAACAGGGTTATCTGGAGGGCGGGGATCAGGACTATTAGGGATGTAGTATATGAATATGCACCAGGGTTTATGAGGGCACAGGCAATAATGGATGCGGTAAGGGAGAGGGAGGAGGAAATGTGGTTGGGAACAGCAGAAGGAATAATGGAGAAAATAAAGAATGGGATGCCGAGAGAATGGAAGAGTATGATTGAGAATGAGAGTGGATCAAGTGAGGGAGGGGAGGTGGAAATGTACGTTGAGGAAGGTGAGAAAAGGGTATGTGTGTTGAGTATGAAAACAAAAACGATATACGAGTGTCTGCGGGGTAAAGAAGGGAAAAGACCAGCAGGGGAGAAAGTATGGGAGAAAGTGATGCGTGAAAGTGATATGGATGTGAGGAAAATCTGGATGAATCTCAGAGTGAAGTGGAATAATGTTGAATGTGAGAACTTTGATTTCCTACTACGTCACAATAGAGTGTTTAACAATTTAGTTATTAGTAAGTTTGATGTGAATGTGAGGAAAGAATGTGATGTTTGTGAAGTAGGTGTGGAAACGTGTATGCATGAGTTTTTTGAGTGTGCTGGACTGAGAGTTTATTTTGGAAAAATTAAGGAATTAATTAATCGATGTTGGAAAGGGGAATGGGTTAAGAAGATGGAATGGAGAGAGTTGTGGTTGTTTGGCGTGAATGGTAAGATGGATGAATGCAATGTGTCACTTCTAAACTACGTGCTGAGCCATGCAAGGTTTGCAGTCAAACTGCGAAGAAACTTGGCCCATTATGAGAAAAAGACAGCTGATGTGTGGGATGTTTTTCAGTGCATGATGAAAAGAGATGTGAGCACTCTGTATAGTTATGTTAGCATGGGAGACTTCCTCAGGAGTTTTGTGGCAGGGAGCACTTTCATTATAATTGGGGAGGATAAGAAGCTAATTTTTGGTTTTGGTTGAATGTATTGCTTATGGGGTGCTGAGATCAGTTTGTGCACTATTTTTGTTTTGTTGTGATACTGGTCTATCTATTTAGATGGAGGCCTGTAGGATGCGGGATCGCTAAAGGTCAGAAGGTGGACTCACTATTTTGTAATTGTTTATTTTTGATCCAGTTTTGTGGTCATAGATGGTGTCTATGAGATTTCTTTAGGCCTACAGATGTCAGAGACATGGACAGGGTTTGGAATGCAATTTTTGTAGATTCAATTATTTTTTATTCTAATGATGGAAACAGGTGATGTCTGCCTTTTTGGTTTAAAAATGAATAACGGAAAGGATGCATGAAATGTTTTGTACTTTTTTGATAATAAAAAAAAAAAAAACACGCCCGATCTCGTCTGATATCGGAAGCTAAGCACGGTCGGGCCTGGTTAGTACTTGGATGGGAGACCGCCTGGGAATACCAGGTGCTGTAATCTATTTTCATTTGGGGTAAAAAAAATGATCCTTTCTCCTGTTTAAAGTCCTGTCTGGTGCCAGGAGCATTTGCTTACGGCCACACCACTGCGAACACGCCCGATCTCGTCTGATCTCGGAAGCTAAGCACGGTCGGGCCTGGTTAGTACTTGGATGGGAGACCGCCTGGGAATACAAGGTGCTGTAAGCTATTTTCATTTGGGGTAAAAGAAATCATCCTTTCTCCTGTTTAAAGTCCTGTCTGGTGCCAGGAGCAATTGATTACGGCCACACCACCGTGAACACGCCCAATCTCGTCTGATCACGGAAGCTAAGCAAGGTCGGGCCTGGTTAGTACTTGGATGGGAGACCGCCTGGGAATACCAGGTGCTGTAAGCTATTTTCATTTGGGGTAAAAAAAAATCATCCTTTCTCCTGTTTAAAGTCCTGTCTGGTGCCAGGAGCAATTGCTTACGGCCACACCACCGTGAACATGCCCAATCTCGTCTGATCTCGGAAGCTAAGCACGGTCGGGCCTGGTTAGTACTTGGATGGGAGACCGCCTGGGAATACCAGGTGCTGTAAGCTATTTTCATTTGGGGTAAAAAAAATCATCCTTTCTCCTGTTTAAAGTCCTGTCTGGTGCCAGGATCAATTGCTTACGGCCACACCACCGTGAACACGCCCAATCTCGTCTGATCTCGGAAGCTAAGCACGGTCGGGCCTGGTTAGTACTTGGATGGGGGACCGCCTGGGAATACCAGGTGCTGTAAGCTATTTTCATTTGGGGTAAAAAAAAATCATCCTTTCTCCTGTTTAAAGTCCTGTCTGGTGCCAGGAGCAATTGCTTACGGCCACACCACCGTGAACACGCCCGATCTCGTCTGATCTCGGAAGCTAAGCACGGTCGGGCCTGGTTAGTACTTGGATGGGAGACCGCCTGGGAATACCAGGTGAAGTAGGTTATTTTCATTTGGGGTAAAAAAAAATCATCCTTTCTCCTGTTTAAAGTCCTTTCTGGTGCCAGGAGCAATTGCTTACGGCTACACCACCGTGAACACGCCCGATCTCGTCTGATCTCGGAAGCTAAGCACGGTCGGGCCTGGTTAGTACTTGGATGGGAGACCGCCTGGGAATACCAGGTGCTGTAAGCTATTTTCATATGGGGTAAAAAAATTACAACTTGGAACTTACAACTGGGAACTTACGACTGGTACGGAACAACTGGGAACTTACGACTGGTAGGGAACAACTGGGAAATTACAACGGGAACGGAACAACAGGGAACTTACGACTGGGAACTTACAACTGGAACGGAACAACTGGGAAATTACGACTGGGAACTTACAACTGGAACGGAACAACTGGGAAATTACAACTGGGAACTTACAACTGGAACGGAACGACTGGGAAATTACAACTTGGAACTTACGACTGGTACGGAACAACTGGGAACTTACAACTGGGAACTTACAACTGGAACGGAACAAGTGGGAACTTACGACTGGGAACTTACAACTGGAACGGAACAACTGGGAAATTACGACTGGGAACTTACAACTGGGAACTTACGACTGGAACGGAACAACTGGGAAAAATCCAACTGGGAACTTACAACTGGAACGGAACGACTGGGAAATTACAACTTGGAACTTACAACTGGGAACTTACGACTGGTACGGAACAACTGGGAACTTCCAACTGGAACGGAACAACTGGGAAATTACAACTGGGAACTTACAACTGGGACGGAACAACTTACGACTGGGAAATTACAACTGGGATGGAACAACTGGGAAATTACGACTGGGAACTTACAACTGGGACGGAACAACTTACGACTGGGAAATTACGACTGGGAACTTCGACTGGGATGGAACAACTGGGAACTTACAATTGGAACGGAACAACTGGGAACTTACGACTGGAACGGAACGACTGGGAACTTACAACTGGAACGGAACAACTGGGAAATTATGACTGGGAAATTACGACTGGGAACTTACAACTGGAACGGAACAACTGGGAAATTACAACTGGGAACTTACAACTGGAACGGAACAACTGGGAACTTACAACTGGGACGGAACAACAGGGAACTTACGACTGGGAAATTACGACTGGGAACTTACAACTGGAACGGAACAACTGGGAAATTACGACTGGGAACTTACAACTGGAACGGAACAACTGGTAACTTACAATTGGGACGGAACAACAGGGAACTTAAAACTGGGAACTTACAACTGGGACGGAACAACTGGGACGGAACAACTTACGACTGGGAAATTACGACTGGGAACTTACAATTGGAACGGAACAACTGGGAACTTACGACTGGGAAATTATGACTGGGAACTTACAACTGGGACGGAACAACTTACGACTGGGAAATTACGACTGGGAACTTACAATTGGAACGGAACAACTGGGAACTTACGACTGGGAAATTACAACTGGAACGGAACAACTGGGAAATTACGACTGGGAACTTACAACTGGGACGGAACAACTGGGAACTTACGACTGGGACGGAACAACTGGGAAATTACAACTTGGAACTTACAACTGGGAACTTACTACTGGGAACTTACAACTGGAACGGAACAACTGGGAAATTACAACTGGGAACTTACAACTGGAACGGAACGACTGGGAAATTACAACTTGGAACTTACAACTGGGAACTTACGACTGGTACGGAACAACTGGGAACTTACAACTGGAACGGAACAACTGGGAAATTACAACTGGGAACTTACAACTGGAACGGAACAACTGGGAACTTACAACTGGGACGGAACAACTGGGAACTTACGACTGGGAAATTACGACTGGGAACTTACAACTGGTACGGAACAACTTACGACTGGGAAATTACGACTGGGAACTTACAATTGGAACGGAACAACTGGGAACTTACGACTGGGATGGAACAACTGGGAAATTACAACTTGGAACTTACAACTGGGAACTTACTACCGGTACGGAACAACTGGGAACTTACAACTGGGACGGAACAACTTACGATTGGGAAATTAAGACTGGGAACTTACAATTGGAACGGAACAACTGGGAACTTACGACTGGGAAATTACGACTGGGAACTTACAACTGGAACGGAACAACTGGGAAATTACGACTGGGAACTTACAACTGGGACGGAACAACTGGGAAATTACGACTGGGATCTTACAACTGGAACGGAACAACTGGGAACTAACGACTGGGAAATTACGACTGGGAACTTACAACTGGGACGGAACAACTGGGAAATTACGACTGGGAACTTACAACTGGGACGGAACAACTGGGAACTTACGACTGGGACGGAACAACTGGGAACTTACGACTGTGAACTTACAACTGGAACGGAACGACTGGGAAATTTCAACTTGGAACTTACAACTGGGAACTTACGACTGGTACGGAACAACTGGGAACTTACAACTGGGATCTTACAACTGGAACGGAACAACTGGGAACTTACGACTGGGAAATTACGACTGGGAACTTACAACTGGGACGGAACAACTGGGAACTTACTTTCACAATTGGTCAGTACAGTCAGAAAATGGGACTCAACCAACGCCGTGTTATTTGTGACTGTACGTTGAAGGGCGTGTCCGTGGCGTGCCGTCAAAGTTGGCCCTTTTTTTGTCGTCTTATTTTCGCTTTTTTCGCCTTGTATTTGAACAAATACCCAGCTCCTCCTATGTTCAACGTGTTTGCGATGATCCCATTAACTACGGTCCCCACTGTTGGCTACTGTATAGTGTAATTTAGCATAATAGTAGTAGTAATCTAGGGGTTATAATGGCTTTTAGCCTGGGGTTTAAAGCAACTGGAAACTTACAACTGGGAAATTACAACTGGGAACTTACAAATGGGACGGAACAACTGGGACGGAACAACTGGGAACTTACGACTGGGAACTTACAACTGGGACGGAACAACTGGGAACTTACGACTGGGAACTTACAACTGGGACGGAACAACTTGGAACTTACAACTGGGACGGAACAACTGGGAACTTACGACTGGTACGGAACAACTGGGAACTTACAAGTGGGAAATTACAACTGGGACGGAACAACTGGGAACTTACAACTGGGACGGAACAACTGGGAACTTACGACTGGGAACTTACAACTGGGACGGAACAACTGGGAACTTACGACTGGTATGGAACAACTGGAACGGAACAACTGGGAACTTACAAGTGGGAAGTAGTCTGGGAAATCTACATTTTTTATTCTCAACAATGTTAAGGAGGATCTTCCTCCCTCTCCTCACTGGAGAAGCCGCCACTGATATATATATATATATAGACATTGTCCAAGATAGACTGAAGCCTGGACAGCATCCTCCTCTCTGCCACCGTTGTCAGGGTGTCCAGCTCCTCCCCCACAACATCACCAGCCCTCCTGATCAGTTTGTTTAGTCTGTTTGTGTCCGCATCGCAGACACAAACAGACTTACAGAACAACAACAACAACAACTTACCCCCGATAAGTTGTTGACCGGGGGGGGGGGGGGGGGGCAGGGGCTTACGGGCTAGCGGAGTTCTTGACGGGGGGGGGTGGGCGATTACGGGCTGGCGGAGTTGTTGGTGGGGGGGCGTTTACGGGCTAGCGGAGTTCTTGACGGGGGGGGGGGTGGGAGGGGCGATTACGGGCTGGCGGAGTTGTTGACGGGGGGGGGGGGGTATGATCGATAATAGAAAATGCGCAGATTTATTTTTTCTTGTGCTCGTGCCGCCCCCCCTGTAATGCCGCCCTGGGCGGCTGCCCGCTTCGCCCGTACCTAAAACCGACCTGACCTTAGGTAACATTAGCTGGCCTGCTCACGTTAACTTATTCCGTAAAATCCAGGCTCAACTCCACAGCCACAGCTGACGCCAATGTTTACACTGGGAAAATCAACCGGCACGCAATGAATTTTGGGCTATCTTGGGCTGCGATGGATCCAGCCGTTGGATCCTCCAAACGGAGGAAAAGATGGCTGCATCAGAGCCCATCTATGGAGAGCCTTGGCACTCTCTATTGAGCCCCATTGTATCGAATTTGGTCGCAGTTCCATTAGAATTCCACTGGGGGTGATCACATGAGTGCAGATTGAATGGGGGTCTATGGGGCTAGATGGCTAAATGTATCTCTTTCACCTGCTTGTCATTAAAATATTGCAGATAGTATTGTAGATTCCACAAGTTCAATATAGATTATAGTTAAAAAGTCGAATGAATGAGTACTTATGTCCTTTCGATTTCTTACAGTTTGGGTTGTTGTTGGCCGTACACGCTAGCATGCTAATGCTAATGAATGCTGATTGGTCAGGGACAGACTTGTGACTGATTACGACCAGAGACCCCTCTTGATGGCATCTGAAGCTGAAGCAGAATCAGAAATATTATCTTAAGGAGGACTTTCCGTCAAAGTTAATTGTTATATATTATATGTATATAGATAATGTAACATATTTCAGCCATAATATTCTCCCATAGCCACAATACTGAGTAAACATAACATAAGCAGGCACAACCAGCTGATCATACATAGATGAAGGGGGCGGGCTTTTAAAGCCACAGAACACACCCACCTCTACCTGCCTATTTAACTCGGACTCCGCCATTTTAGAATCAGAATCTCTTGGGCGGCGTATCGATTAGATGTAAAGCTTAGAGACGCTCCACGCGTGTTATATACGATCCCTCTCATTTTGTTTCATAGACGATATACAATAGACCAATAACCTTAACCAAATAAAGTGAGTTAAAAGCGATCCTGTCTCGGCGGCCTTTCCTGGACTAAAATATCATAACAATTTGGTGATCCTGACGTGATTCCTCCAAGGAAGGCGGACCTGGACTGACCGAGCCGATCGAACACGAGGATCTGATTTTCCCTGCCACGGGCCCATAAAATAAAGGTAAGCAGAGCCTATTGTCGAAAAGACTAAATCTGTATACGTTAGTTATAGGAACTTTAATAATAATAATAATAATACATTTTATTTGGAAGCGCTTTTCAGTCACTCAAAGACACTTTACAGACGAAGATGAAAAATAAGTAATTAAAATACATTTAAAAATACAGAAACACATAGAAGAAAACGCAGAAAAGTAGATACATTGTAAATAAAACAGCACAATACAACAGTCAGACAGAACAAAAACAAAATTAGGAAAGTAGTGGTTAAGAATTATAGGCAGAATGGAACAGGTGTGTTTTGAGTAGTGATTTGAATAGTATGAGGTCATTGCAGTCACGGATGTGTTTGGGGAGGGAATTCCAGAGGGTGGGGGCAGCAACGGAGAAGGCTCTGTCTCCCCAGGTTCTGTGCTTGGTTTTAGGGACAGTGAGGAGGTTGGCATCAGAGGAGTGGAGGTGACGGGGAGGGGTGTAGTGGTGGAGCAGGTCAGTGAGGTAGGAGGGGGCCTGGTTGTGGAGGGCTTTGTGGGTGAGAAGGAGGAGTTTGAATTGAATACGCTGAGGGACGGGGAGCCAGTGGAGGTTCTGGAGGACAGGGGTGATATGATCGCGTGAACGGGTGTGAGTGAGAAGACGGGCGGCGGAGTTTTGAATGTATTGGAGTTTATGGATTACCGATTTACCGATTACCGGTTACCGGTTTATCGATTGCTGGGGGGTCTGCTGGTCTGCTGGAGGCATGGAGGCCGGGACTGGGGGTGTGGAACGTTGTAGGGGGAGGCCTGGTCCGTGCCTGCCTAATCCTAACCCTGGCCCAGTACGGGTCCCGGTCCTGGTCCCCTGGGGCCTGGACCTGGGGGCCCTCATGTGGGGGTGTTGCTGGGGGGCCTGCTGGAGGCATGGAGGCCGGGACTGGGGGTGTGGAACTTTGTAGGGGGAGGCCTGGTCCGTGCCTGCCTAACCTTAACCCTGGCCCAGTACGGGTCCCGGTCCTGGTCCCCTGGGGCCTGGACCTGGGGGCCCTCATGTGGGGGTGTTGCTGGGGGGTTTGCTGGAGGCATGGAGGCCGGGACTGGGGGTGTGGAACGTTGTAGGGGGAGGCATGGTCCGTGCCTGCCTAACCCTAACCCTGGCCCAGTACGGGTCCCGGTCCTGGTCCCCTGGGGCCTGGACCTGGTGGCCCTCATGTGGGGGTGTTGCTGGGGGGTCTGCTGGAGGCATGGAGGCTGGGATTGGGGGTGTTGAACTTTGTAGGGGGAGGCCTGGTCCGTGCCTGCCTAACCCTAACCCTGGCCCAGTACGGGTCCCGGTCCTGGTCCCCTGGGGCCTGGACCTGGGGGCCCTCATGTGGGGGTGTTGCTGGGGGGTCTGCTGGAGGCATGGAGGTCGGGACTGGGGGTGTGGAACGTTGTAGGGGGAGGCCTGGTCCGTGCCTGCCTAACCCTAACCCTGGCCCAGTACGGGTCCCGGTCCTGGTCCCCTGGGGCCTGGACCTGGGGGCCCTCATGTGGGGGTGTTTCTGGGGGGTCTGCTGGAGGCATGGAGGCCGGGACTGGGGGTGTGGAACGTTGTAGGGGGAGGCCTGGTCCGTGTGTGTCTGGGTCTGGGGGCTGGCCAAGTACGGGTCACGGTCCTGGTCTCCTGGGGCCTGGACCTGGGGGCCCTGTGTGGAGGTGGTGCTGGGGGGTCTGCTGGAGGCATGGAGGTCGGGACTGGGGGTGTGGAACGTTGTAGGGGGAGGCCTGGTCCGTGTGTGTCTGGGTCTGGGGGCTGGCCCAGTACGGGTCCCGGTCCTGGTCCCCTGGGGCCTGGACCTGGGGGCCCTCATGTGGGGGTGTTGCTGGGGGGTCTGCTGGAGGCATGGAGGCCGGGACTGGGGGTGTGGAACGTTGTAGGGGGAGGTGTTACAGCCACCGCTGTTTGTGTGTAACCAATGTTTGCAGTGGTATGCTAATCAGGCGGTTCCCTGCTGAGGAACTGGCCTGGCCAGCCCCGCCCATTTCCTGGTGGCCGCCCAGTGGATCAGCATTCCTTCACCTCCCTCATTCCCGGTAACAGTGATACGGATTGGCTCAGCGCTCCACCGGTTCCTCCATTCCAGAAGCTACCAGCAAGACGCTCCCCCTTCAACTAGGCTGCAGGGCTGCTGCTCAGAGCAGCTCTCATTCCGATGATCAGCTTGCCTCGTTGCCACATCTTGTGATTGGGTTGACTGTTTGAGTAAGATTGTGTTAGCCGTGCTATTACTCAATAGACTGACTTTGTGTTGTTTTGTGACCTCCTTTCAGGAACTGGGCAAGGATTTACTTTTGCTGCTGATTATGTTTGCACACCTGTAGTCAATTTGTGTTAGCCTCACTAGGTTTAGGGCTGCTGTGCTCTTTGTGTTTGGTTTTCAGTAACAAGAGGGATTTTTGTTTCATGCTTTTGTTTTACTTGTTAGTCCCAAATCTGGGTTTTGGTTATATTGTTTTGGATGATTTACACAGCACCCACTTGCCCGTTTCTGATTATTGAAATCCTTGGTTAAACTTATTTCAAATAAATAACCCTAATTTACCAAAAAAACAACTGGTTTATGTTGCTTCCCTTTCCCCTTCCGAGCCGGGTTGTAACATAAATGGGGGCTCGTCCGGGATAACTATCCGTTAAAGGATTGATCCCATACCTGGGGTTGTTGTTTGACTCAGAGATTGCTTGATGGTGTGCAGCTGGTTGGTTAGGCACCATTGCTGAGGAGTTTGATTTAGATAACCTTTTAGCCAACCCTTCCCTTACTCAATTAAACAGGTGTCGTAAGGATGAGTTGGTCCAAATTGCCAATCACTTCAGGATTCCATTTTCTAAACAGATACTCAAAAGGGACCTTAAAGCCTTAATTGTTGGTGATCTGGTGGAACAGGGAGTTATTGTGTTGCCAGTGCAAGATGAGCTCCCTGTGCTGGCCGACGGCGCCCTAACTGAAGCTGGGGGTAGCCAAAACCTTGAGGCCCAATTAGCCTCCGGGGTGGAAAGCGAGGTAGGTGGACGGGTACTAAAAACTCTGTACACGCTGCCCCGCTATGATCCATCCCCTGCCAGTCCTGGCTCCAGAGATGAGGCCCGGGTGAAAGTCCGCCTTGCCCGTCTCAGGCTGGAGTCCCAGGAAAAGGCACAGGACCGAAAGCTGAAAACGAAAGCTGGAGACAGAAGCTGAGACAGCCGTGAGGCTGCGACAGCTGGAGCTTGATGCTAAGAGGGATGTGCCCGTACAAAATGTATTCACTGGCACAGGTATGTCTTCCTCTCCCACCAGTCCACTTCGGGCTATCACATTTGATATTAGTAAACACATTGCTTTGGTACCCATGTTTCGAGAACCTGAAGTTGATTCATACTTTGGAGTATTTGAACGTCTCGCTACTGCTTTACAGTGGCCAGCTGAGGCATGGTCTCTCCTGCTTCAGTGCAAAATTCACGGGAAAGCCCAAGACGCTGTTGCTGCACTCCCTTTACAGGACAGCTTAGATTATGTCTCAGTTAAAGCTGCCATACTGCGTGCATATGAGCTGGTCCCTGAAGCCTATCGACAAAAATTCAGAAATCACAAGAAAACCCAGAGCCAGTCCCATGTTGAGTTCGCCAGGGAAAAGGGAACCCTGTTTGACAAGTGGAGTTCAACCTGTAAAGTAGATGATTTAAATTTGTTGCGTGAGTTAATCCTGATGGAGGATTTTAAAAAGTGCTTGCCGGACCGTATTGTGGTATATTTGAATGAACAAAAAGTAAATTCACTCTCTGCTGCAGCCGTATTGGCCGATGAGTATGTGCTGACTCACAAGACTGTTTTCCCATCAGTCTCCATTGAGAACCCCAATATAATCCAGCTTCGTCAGCAGGTTTGCCTAAATTTCCGCCTCCAAAGAGGGAAGAGCGGGAGTGTTTCTATTGCCATAAGCCGGGGCATCTTATCGCTAACTGTTTGACTCGTAAACGAAAGGAGCAGTCTTCCCATGGTTCATCGCCTAAGGGAGTTGGGTTAATCAAGGTTGAGTCTTGCACAAACACTGAACTTGGCCACCATGAAAGTTTTGATGCCTGTTTCAAACCGTTTGTTTTTGACTGCTTTGTGTCATTAACAGGTGAGCCTGCTGATCAGCACTCTGTGTGAGTGCTGAGAGACACAGCCTGCTCCCTGTCTGTGATCCTCGCTTCAGCCTTGCCGTTCACTGAGCAGTCTGCGTGCGGTTATGGTTCTATATTACGGGGCATTGAGATGGGTTACATGCCTAAGGCGGTACATCGTATCCATATCCAGTCAAAATTAGTTTCCGGGTTTTTTCCTGTAGCCATTTCTTCGGCGTTGCCAATTCAAGGTATTGTACTGTTAATGGGTAACGACATTGCCGGGGGTAAAGTGACCCCCACACTGGAAGTGTTGGATTCCGTTCAGTGCGTGGAGTCACTACAGGTAACCCAGCCACATCCTAATCCATTTCCTGTTTGCGTAGTTACCCACGCCCAAGCGCGTAAAAATGAAGGTAACGTCTCATTGTCGGATAGTGTGCTCATGTCAGTTTTTTCCGGAGACACAGAGCTGGAGGAAGGGGCTGGGAAAGAGACTGAGATCAGCCCAGACAATGCACCCCCGGTTACCCGTGGGCGCCTGTGCGCTGCGCAGAGAGCTGATCCAACACTAAAGACCTGCTTCTCCAATGTGGTGAGTGCCGACAAAGCAAGCAGTGAAAAAGTAGCCTACTTAGTTGATAAAGAGGTCTTGGTGCGTAAATGGACCCCTTCTGTAGCTGTTGACTCTGATTGGAATGCCACTTACCAGGTAGTGGTTCCCGCCATGTACCGACAGCATGTTCTCTCTGTAGCACATGAGAGCAAGTGGGCAGGACATTTAGGGGTAGCAAAAACTTATCAACTTATTCTCAGACATTTCTTTTGGCCAGGCCTGAAATCTGACGTTGTTAAGTACTGCCGCTGTTGTCATGTTTGCCAGATCGCGGGTAAACCAAACCAAGTCATCCCCCCCGCACCATTACACCCGATACCAGCGATAGGAGAGCCGTTCGAGCGTGTAATCATTGATTGTGTTGGGCCTTTACCCCGAACTAAAAATGGAAATTAATATTTGCTTACCATCATGTGCGCTGCCACCCGCTTTCCTGAAGCTATTCCCCTGCGTAAAATAACAGCCAGTGCTGTAGTGAAGGCGTTGACAAAGTTATTTTCCACCTTAGGTCTCCCTCGTGTAATCCAGACTGATCAAGGCTCAAATTTCCAGTCCAGGCTTTTCAATGAGGTGCTTGAAACTTTACATGTACGACACGTTGTGTCCAGTGCATACCACCCCGAAACTCAGGGTGCCTTGGAACGGTGGCACCAGACATTAAAATCCATGCTACGAAAGTATTGCTTGGAAACCGAGAAGGGCTGGGATGAGGGAATCCCATTTGTGGTGTTAACTGCTCGTGAGGCTGTCCAGGAATCATTAGGATTTAGTCCCGCGGAGCTCGTTTTTGGCCACACGCCCCGCGGTCCCCTTAAAACTTTACATGATAAGTTTCTGATGTCCGGCACGGCTCCTGAGAAAAATGTGTTGGACTTTTAGTTAGTTTTTAGTTAGACTTTTTGTTAGTCAGTTTCGTGAGCGTTTGCACCATGTCAATGCCTTAGCCAAAGAGTCCCTCTCAACCTCTCAGACAGTAATGAAACGCCACTACGATCGCTCTGCTGTTCCCCGGCGCTTCAAAGTGGGTGATAAGGTCTTAGCATTGCTGCCTATTCCTGGCTCCGCTCTCTCGGCCAAATTCTCCGGTCCTCATGACATTTGTGACTGTCTCAGTGACAAAGATTATGTCATTGGCACACCCGAGAGAAGGCGAAAAACACGTGTCTGTCATGTTAATATGTTAAAGCTGTACCATTGCAGGGAGGAGACTGACAGAAGTCCAGTAGACCTTAAGCCCTCCCAACCCGCTGCTAGCCCAGGCATCTCCGCGCTAATTGTAACGGATCACCCTAACCGGTCAGAAACTGACGACTTGGAGATGCAAAATTCCACCCACCATGATGCCCGCCTCCCAAATTCTGAGATGTTGAAATCACTGCCGTCTCAGTTATGTCACCTGACTGCTGAGCAGCAGCAGGATGTAGTGGACCTTGTATACCGCTTTGCTTGTCTCTTTAATGATGTTCCGACTCGAACCACTGTCCTAAAGCATGACATTGAATTGAAAGAGCCGAAAGATCAGCGTCCTATTAAACAGCATCCCTACCGTGCTAATCAGGTGAAGCGTGAGTTAATGAAAACAGAAGTGGAATATCCCCTGCAAAACGGTCTGGCCACACCTAGCTCCAGCCCCTGGAGCTCTCCCTGTCTCGTTGAAGCCAAGTCTGATGGTTCCCCAAGGTTCATCACTGATTTCCGTAAAGTAAATGCTGTTACTATTCAGGACTCGTACCCCCTACCTCGGATGGAGGACTGTGTTGATAATTTAGGCACCGCCAAATATGTCCGCAAATTAGACCTGCTTAAGGGATATTGGCAGGTTCCTTTAACAGACCGGGCCTCCAAAATAGCTGCGTTTGTTACTCCTGACCACTTTCTACAGTATACCGTCATGGCGTTTGGCATGTGCAATGCACCGGCCACCTTTCAGAGATTAGTGAACACTGTTTTGGTCGGGTTACCCAACTGTAATGCCTACCTTGATGATCTGATTATTTACACTAGCACTTGGGAGGAACACATGCAGGTCCTTGAACAAGTTTTCAGTCGGCTCGCTCAAGCGACACTTACACTGAACCTAGCTAAATGTGACTTTGGGAAAGCCACTATCACATATCTAGGGAGACAGGTGGGGCAAGGCCAAGTCCGCCCTGTGGAAGCCAAGGTCTCCGCCATAACAGATTGCCCCGTTCCGACCACCAGAAAAGCCCTTCGTCAGTTCCTAGGCATGGCAGGTTACTACAGGAGTTTCTGTCGCAATTTTTCCACAGTCGTCCACCCTCTAACCAATCTGCTCAGTCCCAGGGTAGATTTCGTCTGGACTCCAGAATGTCAACATGCTTTTGCAAGTGTTAAAGCTCTCTTAAGCCATGCTCCTGTGCTCGCAGCCCCAGATTTCTCGAAGCCCTTTAAATTAGAGGTCGACGCCAGTGCTGTGGGAGCTGGTGCGATTCTGTTGCAGGAGGATGTCGCTGGTGTGGACCACCCAGTGTGTTATTTTTCAAGGAAATTCAACAAGCACCAAGTCAGGTACTCAACTATTGAACAAGAAACTCTTGCTTTGTTGTTGGCACTCCGACATTTTTAAGTGTATGTTGGGTCCAGTTCTTTGCCAGTTGTAGTTTTCACAGATCATAACCCGCTTGTATTCCTAACCCGCATGTACAATCACAACCGGCGTCTCATGCGGTGGGCCCTGTTCTGAGAACAGAGAAAAGGTTCTGAGAATGCATTTGCAGATGCATTATCTAGATTATAGCTGTTCCTGAGGTTTGGTGGTTGTAACTTACAAACCTTACAGTCTGTATTTTAAGGGTGGGGGTTTTACAGCCACCGCTGTTTGTTTGTGTGTAACCAATGTTTGCAGTGGTATGCTAATCAGGCGGTTCCCTGCTGAGGAACTGGCCTGGCCAGCCCCGCCCATTTCCTGGTGGCCGCCCAGTGGAGCAGCATTCCTTCACCTCCCTCATTCCCGGTACCAGTGATACGGATTGGCTCGGCGCTCCACCGGTTCCTCCAATCCAGAAGCTACCAGCAAGACGCTCCCCCTTCAATTAGGCTGCAGGGCTGCTGGTCAGGGCAGCTCTCATTCCGATGATCAGCTTGCTTCGTTGCCACATCTTGTGATTGGGTTGACTGTTTGAGTAAGATTGTGATAGCTGTGCTATTACTCAATAGAGTGACTTTGTGTTGTTTTGTGACCTCCTTTCAGGAACTGGGCCAGGACTTACTTTTGCTGCTGATGATGGTTGCACACCTGTAGTCAATTTGTGTTAGCCTCACTAGGTTTAGGGGTGCTGTGCTCTTTGTGTTTGGTTTTCAGTAACAAGAGGGATTTTTGTTTCATGCTTTTGTTTTACTTGTTAGTCCCAAATCTGGGTTTTGGTTATATTGTTTTTGATGATTTACACAGCACCCACTTGCCCGTTTCTGATTATTGAAATCCTTGGTTAAACTCATTTCAAATAAATAACCCTAATTTACCTGGTTTATGTTGCTTCCCTTTCCCCTTCCGAGCCGGGTTGTAACAGGAGGCCTGGTCCGTGCCTGCCTAACCCTAACCCTGGCCCAGTACGGGTCCCGGTCCTGGTCCCCTGGGGCCTGGACCTGGGGGCCCTCATGTGGGGGTGTTGCTGGGGGGTCTGCTAGAGGCATGGAGGCCGGGACTGGGGGTGTGGAACGTTGTAGGGGGAGGTCTGGGTCTGGGGGCTGGCCAAGTACGGGTCACGGTCCTGGTCTCCTGGGGCCTGGACTTGGGGGCCCTGTGTGGAGGTGGTGCTGGGGGGTCTGCTGGAGGCATGGAGGTCGGGACTGGGGGTGTGGAACGTTGTAGGGGGAGGCCTGGTCCGTGTGTGTCTGGGTCTGGGGGCTGGCCCAGTACGGGTCACGGTCCTGGTCTCCTGGGGCCTGGACCTGGGGGCCCTGTGTGGAGGTGGTGCTGGGGGGTCTGCTGGAGGCATGGAGGCCGGGACTGGGGGTGTGGAACGTTGTAGGGGGAGGCCTGGTCCGTGTGGGTCTGGGGGCTGGCCCAGTACGGGTCCCGGTCCTGGTCCCCTGCGGCCTGGACCTGGGGGCCCTCATGTGGGGGTGTTTGTGGGGGGTCTGCTGGTCTGTGCCTGCCTAACCCTAACCCTGGCCCAGTACGGGTCCCGGTCCTGGTCCCCTGGGGCCTGGACCTGGGGGCCCTCATGTGGGGGTGTTGCTGGGCCCTCATGTGGGGGTGTTGCTGGGGGGTCTGCTGGAGGCATGGAGGCCGGGACTGGGGGTGTGTGTCTGGGTCTGGGGGCTGGCCCAGTACGGGTCCCGGTCCTGGTCCCCTGGGGCCTGGACCTGGGGGCCCTCATGTGGGGGTGTTGCTGGGGGGTCTGCTGGAGGCATGGAGGCCGGGACTGGGGGTGTGTAACGTTGTAGGGGGAGGCCTCGTCCGTGCCTGCCTAACCCTAACCCTGGCCCAGTACGGGTCCCGGTCCTGGTCCCCTGGGGCCTGGACCTGGGGGCCCTCATGTGGGGGTGTTGCTGGGGGGTCTGCTGGAGGCATGGAGGCCGGGACTGGGGGTGTGTAACGTTGTAGGGGGAGGCCTCGTCCGTGCCTGCCTAACCCTAACCCTGGCCCAGTACGGGTCCCGGTCCTGGTCCCCTGGGGCCTGGACCTGGGGGCCCTCATGTGGGGGTGTTTCTGGGGGGTCTGCTGGAGGCATGGAGGCCGGGATTGGGGGTGTGGAACGTTGTAGGGGGAGGCCTGGTCCGTGCCTGCCTAACCCTAACCCTGGCCCAGTACGGGTC
Organism: Micromesistius poutassou; assembly: GCF_964030765.1. Lineage (NCBI taxonomy): Eukaryota > Metazoa > Chordata > Actinopteri > Gadiformes > Gadidae > Micromesistius > Micromesistius poutassou. Next base: position 21,545,253 of record NC_140276.1, on the reverse strand, counting down.
CCGGTCCTGGTCCCCTGGGGCCTGGACCTGGGGGCCCTCATGTGGGGGTGTTGCTGGGGGGTCTGCTGGGGGCATGGAGGCCGGGACTGGGGGTGTGGAACGTTGTAGGGGGAGGCCTGGTCCGTGTGTGTCTGGGTCTGGGGGCTGGCCAAGTACGGGTCACGGTCCTGGTCTCTTGGGGCCTGGACCTGGGGGCCCTGTGTGGAGGTGGTGCTGGGGGGTCTGCTGGAGGCATGGAGGCCGGGACTGGGGGTGTGGAACGTTGTAGGGGGAGGCCTGGTCCGTGCCTGCCTAACCCTAACCCTGGCCCAGTACGGGTCCCGGTCCTGGTCCCCTGGGGCCTGGACCTGGGGGCCCTCATGTGGGGGTGTTGCTGGGGGGTCTGCTGGGGGCATGGAGGCCGGGACTGGGGGTGTGGAACGTTGTAGGGGGAGGCCTGGTCCGTGCCTGCCTAACCCTAAACCTGGCCCAGTACGGGTCCCCGTCCTGGTCCCCTGGGGCCTGGACCTGGGGGCCCTCATGTGGGGGTGTTGCTGGGGGGTCTGCTGGGGGCATGGAGGCCGGGACTGGGGGTGTGGAACGTTGTAGGGGGAGGCCTGGTCCTTGCCTGCCTAACCCTAACCCTGGCCCAGTACGGGTCCCGGTCCTGGTCCACTGGGGCCTGGACCTGGGGGCCCTCATCTGGGGGTGTTGTTGGGGGGTCTGCTGGAGGCATGGAGGCCGGGACTGGGGGTGTGGAACGTTGTAGGGGGACGCCTGGTCCGTGTGTGTCTGTGTCTGGGGGCTGGCCAAGTACGGGTCACGGTCCTGGTCTCCTGGGGCCTCGATCTGGGGGCCCTGTGTGGAGGTGGTGCTGGGGGGTCTGCTGGAGGCATGGAGGTCGGGACTGGGGGTGTGGAACTGTTGGCAGAGCAGCCATACAGCGGCTACTGCTGTAAAAACCCACTTAGTCGGCACCGAACGCGGAGGAGAAGGAAGGAGGACGAGAGACGCTCAGTTTGCCTCACATGGCACTCAGCACAGCAACTCCTCTCAGCTGCGTGCAGGAGGGCTCTTTTATTCAACCACGCCCACCTGACAGGTGGCTTCACCTTCACAATCAAATCATAATCACATCAATGTTCTGACAAATAAACATAAATCAATAAACAATAAACAATCAATAAGTGAGAATAATTGAGAGCACTCAACAGGAACGTTGTAGGGGGAGGCCTGGACCATGTGTGTCTGGGTCTGGGGGCTGGCCCAGTACGGGTCCCGATCCTGGTCCCCTGGGGCCTGGACCTGGGGGCCCTCATGTGGGGGTGTTGCTGGGGGGTCTGCTGGAGGCATGGAGGCCGGGACTGGGGGTGTGGAACGTTGTAGGGGGAGGCCTGGTCTGTGTGTGTCTGGGTCTGGGGGCTGGCCAAGTACGGGTCACGGTCCTGGTCTCCAGGGGCCTGGTCCTGGGGGCCCTGTGTGGAGGTGGTGCTGGGGGGTCTGCTGGAGGCATGGAGGTCGGGACTGGGGGTGTGGAACGTTGTAGGGGGAGGCCTGGACCGTGTGTGTCTGGGTCTGGGGGCTGGCCCAGTACGGGTCCCGGTCCTGGTCCCCTGGGGCCTGGACCTGGGGGGCACTCATGTGGGGGTGTTGCTGGGGGTTCTGCTGGAGGCATGGAGGCCGGGACTGGGGGTGTGGAACGTTGTAGGGGGAGGCCTGGTCCGTGTGTGTCTGGGTCTGGGGGCTGGCCCAGTACGGGTCCCGGTCCTTGTCCCCTGGGGCCTGGACCTGGAGGCCCTCATTTGGGGGTGTTACTGGGGGGTCTGCTGGAGGCATGAAGGCCGGGACTGGGGGTGTGGAACGTTGTAGGGGGAGGCCTGGTCCGTGCCTGCCTAACCCTAACCCTGGCCCAGTACGGGTCCCAGTCCTGGTCCCCTGGGGCCTGGACCTGGGGGCCCTCATGTGGGGGTGTTGCTGGTGGGTCTGCTGGAGGCATGGAGGCCGGGACTGGGGGTGTGGAACGTTGTAGGGGGAGGCCTGGTCCGTGCCTTCCTAACCCTAACCCTGGCCCAGTCCGGGTCCCGGGCCTGGACCTGGGGGCCCTCATGTGGGGGTGTTTGTGGGGGGTCTGCTGGTCCGTGCCTGCCTAACCCTAACCCTGGCCCAGTACGGGTCCCGGTCCTGGTCCCCTGGGACCAGGGGGTCCTCATGTGGGGGTGTTGCTGGGGGGTCTGCTGGAGGCATGGAGGCCGGGACTGGGGGTGTGGAACGTTGTAGGGGGAGGCCTGGTCCGTGCCTTCCTAACCCTAACCCCGGTCCTGGTCCCCTGGGGCCTGGACCTGGGGGCCCTCATGTGGGGGTGTTGCTGGGGGGTCTGCTGGAGGCATGGAGGCCGGGACTGGGGGTGTGGAACGTTGTAGGGGGAGGCCTGGTCCGTGTTTGTCTGGGTCTGGGGGCTGGCCCGGTCCTGGTCCCTGGGGCCTGGACCTGGGGGCCCTCATGTGGGGGTGTTGCTGGGGGGTCTGCTGGAGGCATGGAGGCCGGGACTGGGGGTGTGGAACGTTGTAGGGGGAGGCCTGGTCCGTGTGTGTCTGGGTCTGGGGGCTGGCCCAGTACGGGTCCCGGTCCTGGTCTCTTGGGGCCTGGACCTGGGGGCCCTGTGTGGAGGTGGTGCTGGGGGGTCTGCTGGAGGCATGGAGGCCGGGACTGGGGGTGTGGAACGTTGTAGGGGGAGGCCTGGTCCGTGCCTGCCTAACCCTAACCCTGGCCCAGTACGGGTCCCGGTCCTGGTCCCCTGGGGCCTGGACCTGGGGGCCCTCATGTGGGGGTGTTGCTGGGGGGTCTGCTGGGGGCATGGAGGCCGGGACTGGGGGTGTGGAACGTTGTAGGGGGAGGCCTGGTCCGTGCCTGCCTAACCCTAAACCTGGCCCAGTACGGGTCCCCGTCCTGGTCCCCTGGGGCCTGGACCTGGGGGCCCTCATGTGGGGGTGTTGCTGGGGGGTCTGCTGGGGGCATGGAGGCCGGGACTGGGGGTGTGGAACGTTGTAGGGGGAGGCCTGGTCCTTGCCTGCCTAACCCTAACCCTGGCCCAGTACGGGTCCCGGTCCTGGTCCACTGGGGCCTGGACCTGGGGGCCCTCATCTGGGGGTGTTGTTGGGGGGTCTGCTGGAGGCATGGAGGCCGGGACTGGGGGTGTGGAACGTTGTAGGGGGACGCCTGGTCCGTGTGTGTCTGTGTCTGGGGGCTGGCCAAGTACGGGTCACGGTCCTGGTCTCCTGGGGCCTCGATCTGGGGGCCCTGTGTGGAGGTGGTGCTGGGGGGTCTGCTGGAGGCATGGAGGTCGGGACTGGGGGTGTGGAACTGTTGGCAGAGCAGCCATACAGCGGCTACTGCTGTAAAAACCCACTTAGTCAGCACCGAACGCGGAGGAGAAGGAAGGAGGACGAGAGACGCTCAGTTTGCCTCACATGGCACTCAGCACAGCAACTCCTCTCAGCTGCATGCAGGAGGGCTCTTTTATTCAACCACGCCCACCTGACAGGTGGCTTCACCTTCACAATCAAATCATAATCACATCAATGTTCTGACAAATAAACATAAATCAATAAACAATAAACAATCAATAAGTGAGAATAATTGAGAGCACTCAACAGGAACGTTGTAGGGGGAGGCCTGGACCATGTGTGTCTGGGTCTGGGGGCTGGCCCAGTACGGGTCCCGATCCTGGTCCCCTGGGGCCTGGACCTGGGGGCCCTCATGTGGGGGTGTTGCTGGGGGGTCTGCTGGAGGCATGGAGGCCGGGACTGGGGGTGTGGAACGTTGTAGGGGGAGGCCTGGTCTGTGTGTGTCTGGGTCTGGGGGCTGGCCAAGTACGGGTCACGGTCCTGGTCTCCAGGGGCCTGGTCCTGGGGGCCCTGTGTGGAGGTGGTGCTGGGGGGTCTGCTGGAGGCATGGAGGTCGGGACTGGGGGTGTGGAACGTTGTAGGGGGAGGCCTGGACCGTGTGTGTCTGGGTCTGGGGGCTGGCCCAGTACGGGTCCCGGTCCTGGTCCCCTGGGGCCTGGACCTGGGGGGCACTCATGTGGGGGTGTTGCTGGGGGTTCTGCTGGAGGCATGGAGGCCGGGACTGGGGGTGTGGAACGTTGTAGGGGGAGGCCTGGTCCGTGTGTGTCTGGGTCTGGGGGCTGGCCCAGTACGGGTCCCGGTCCTTGTCCCCTGGGGCCTGGACCTGGAGGCCCTCATTTGGGGGTGTTACTGGGGGGTCTGCTGGAGGCATGAAGGCCGGGACTGGGGGTGTGGAACGTTGTAGGGGGAGGCCTGGTCCGTGCCTGCCTAACCCTAACCCTGGCCCAGTACGGGTCCCAGTCCTGGTCCCCTGGGGCCTGGACCTGGGGGCCCTCATGTGGGGGTGTTGCTGGTGGGTCTGCTGGAGGCATGGAGGCCGGGACTGGGGGTGTGGAACGTTGTAGGGGGAGGCCTGGTCCGTGCCTTCCTAACCCTAACCCTGGCCCAGTCCGGGTCCCGGGCCTGGACCTGGGGGCCCTCATGTGGGGGTGTTTGTGGGGGGTCTGCTGGTCCGTGCCTGCCTAACCCTAACCCTGGCCCAGTACGGGTCCCGGTCCTGGTCCCCTGGGACCAGGGGGTCCTCATGTGGGGGTGTTGCTGGGGGGTCTGCTGGAGGCATGGAGGCCGGGACTGGGGGTGTGGAACGTTGTAGGGGGAGGCCTGGTCCGTGCCTTCCTAACCCTAACCCCGGTCCTGGTCCCCTGGGGCCTGGACCTGGGGGCCCTCATGTGGGGGTGTTGCTGAGGGGTCTGGTGGAGGCATGGAGGCCGGGACTGGGGTTATGGAACGTTGTAGGGGGATGCTTGGTCCGTGTTTGTCTGGGTCTGGGGGCTGGCCCGGTCCTGGTCCCTGGGGCCTGGACCTGGGGGCCCTCATGTGGGGGTGTTGCTGGGGGGTCTGCTGGAGGCATGGAGGCCGGGACTGGGGGTGTGGAATGTTGTAGGGGGAGGCCTGGTCCGTGTGTGTCTGGGTCTGGGGGCTGGCCCAGTACGGGTCCCGGTCCTGGTCCCCTGGGGCCTGGACCTGGGGGCCCTGTGTGGAGATGGTGCTGGGGGGTCTGCTGGAGGCATGGAGGTCGGGACTGGGGGTGTGGAACGTTGTAGGGGGACGCCTGGTCCGTGTGTGTCTGGGTCTGGGGGCTGGCCCAGTACCGGTCCTGGTCCCCTGGGGCCTGGACCTGGGGGCCCTCATGTGGGGGTGTTGCTCGGGGGTCTGCTGGTCTGTGCCTGCCTAACCCTAACCCTGGCCCATTACGGGTCCCGGTCCTGGTCCCCCGGGGCCTGGACCTGGGGGCCCTCATGTGGGGGTGTTGCTGGGCCCTCATGTGGGGGTGTTGCTGGGGGGTCTGCTGGATGCATGGAGGCCGGGACTGGGGGTGTGGACCATTGTAGGGGGAGGCCTGGTCCGTGCCTGCCTAACCCTGGTCCAGTACGGGTCCCGGTCCTGGTCCCCTGGGGCCTGGACCTTGGGGCCCTCATGTGGGGGTGGTGCTGGGGGGTCTTCTGGAGGCATGGAGGTCGGGACTGGGGGTGTGGAACGTTGTAGGGGGAGGCCTGGTCCGTGTGTGTCTGGGTCTGGGTCTGGGGGCTGGCCCAGTACGGGTCCCGGTCCCGGTTCCCCTGGGCCTGGACCTGGGGGCCCTCATGTGGAGGTGTTTGTGGGGGGTCTGCTTGTCCGTGCCTGCCTAACCCTAACCCTGGCCCAGTACGGATCCCGGTCCTGGTCCCCTGGGGCCTGGACCTGGGGGCCCTCATGTGGGGGTGTTGCTGGGGGGTCTGCTGGAGGCATGGAGGCCGGGACTGGGGGTGTGTGTCTGGGTCTGGGGGCTGGCCAAGTATGGGTCACGGTCCTGGTCTCCTGGGGCCTGGACCTTGGGGCCACGTCAGGAGGTTGTGCTGGGGGGTCTGCTGGAGGCATGGAGGTCGGGACTGGGGGTGTGGAACGTTGTAGGGGGAGGTCTGGACCGTGTGTGTCTGAGTCTGGGGGCTGGCCCAGTACGGGTCCCGGTCCTGGTCCCCTGGGGACTGGACCTGGGGGCCCTCATGTGGCGGTGTTGCTGGGGGGTCTGCTGGAGGCATGGAGGCCAGGACTGGGGGTGTGGAACGTTGTAGGGGGAGGCCTGGTCCGTGCCTGCCTAACCCTAACCCTAACCCTGGCCCAGTACAAGTCCCGGTCCTGGTCCTGGTCCCCTGGGGCCTGGGCCTGGGGGCCCTGTGTGGAGGTGGTGCTGGGGGGTCTGCTGGAGGCATGGAGGTCGGGACTGGGGGTGTGGAACGTCTGCTGGAGGCATGGAGGCCAGGACTGGGGGTGTGGAACGTTGTAGGGGGAGGCCTGGTCCGTGTGTGTCTGGGTCTGGGGGCTGGCCAAGTACGGGTCACGGTCCTGGTCTCCTGGGGCCTGGACCTGGGGGCCCTGTGTTGAGGTGGTGCTGTGGGGTCTGCTGGAGGCATGGAGGTCGGGACTGGGGGTGTGGAACGTTGTAGGGGGAGGCCTGGACCGTGTGTGTCTGGGTCTGGGGGCTGGCCTGGACCGTGTGTGTCTGGGTCTGGGGGCTGGCCAAGTACGGGTCACGGTCCTGGTCTCCTGGGGCCTGGACCTAGGGGCCCTGTGTGGAGGTGGTGCTGGGGGGTCTGCTGGAGACATGGAGGTCGGGACTGGGGGTGTGGAACGTTGTAGGGGGAGGCCTGGTCCGTGTGTGTCTGTGTCTGGGGGCTGGCCAAGTACGGGTCACGGTCCTGGTCTCCTGGGGCCTGGACCTGGGGGCCCTGTGTTGAGGTGGTGCTGTGGGGTCTGCTGGAGGCATGGAGGTCGGGACTGGGGGTGTGGAACGTTGTAGGGGGAGGCCTGGACCGTGTGTGTCTGGGTCTGGGGGCTGGCCTGGACCGTGTGTGTCTGGGTCTGGGGGCTGGCCAAGTCCGGGTCACGGTCCTGGTCTCCTGGGGCCTGGACCTGGGGGCCCTGTGAGGAGGTGGTGCTGGGGGGTCTGCTGGAGGCATGGAGGTCGGGACTGGGGGTGTGGAACGTCTGCTGGAGGCATGGAGGCCAGGACTGGGGGTGTGGAACGTTTTGGGGGAGGCCTGGTCCGTGTGTGTCTGGGTCTGGGGGCTGGCCCAGTACGGGTCCCAGTCCTGGTCCCCGGGGGACTGGACCTGGGGGCCCTCATGTGGCGGTGTTGCTGGGGGGTCTGCTGGAGGCATGGAGGTCGGGACTGGGGGTGTGGAACGTTGTAGGGGGAGGCCTGGTCCGTGCCTGCCTAACCCTAACCCTGGCCCAGTACAAGTCCCGGTCCTGGTCCTGGTCCCCTGGGGCCTGGGCCTGGGGGCCCTGTGTGGAGGTGGTGCTGGGGGGTCTGCTGGAGGCATGGAGGCCGGGACTGGGGGTGTGGAACGTTGTAGGGGGAGGCCTGGTCCGTGTGTGTCTGGGTCTGGGGGCTGGCCAAGTACGGGTCACGGTCCTGGTCTCCTGGGGCCTGGACCTTGGGGCCCTGTGAGGAGGTGGTGCTGGGGGGTCTGCTGGAGGCATGGAGGTCGGGACTGGGGGTGTGGAACGTCTGCTGGAGGCATGGAGGTCGGGACTGGGGGTGTGGAACGTCTGCTGGAGGCATGGAGGTCGGGACTGGGGGTGTGGAACGTCTGCTGGAGGAATGGAGGTCGGGACTGGGGGTGTGGAACGTCTGCTGGAGGCATGGAGGTCGGGACTGGGGGTGTGGAACGTCTGCTGGAGGCAGGGAGGCCGGGACTGGGGGTGTGTGTCTGGGGGCTGGCCCAGAACGGGTCCCGGTGCTGGTCCCCTGGGACCTGGACCTGGGGGCCCTCATGTGGGGGTGTTGCTGGGGGGTCTGCTGGAGGCATGGAGGCCGGGACTGGGGGTGTGGAACGTTGTAGGGGGAGGCCTGGTCCGTGCCTGCCTAACCCTAAACCTGGCCCGGTACGGGTCCCGGTCCTGGTCCCCTGGGGCCTGGACCTGGGGGCCCTCATTTAGGGGTGTTGCTGGGGGGTCTGCTGGAGGCATGGAGGCCGGGACTGGGGGTGTGGAACGTTGTAGGGGGAGGCCTGGTCCGTGTGTGTCTGCGTCTGGGGGCTGGCCCAGTACGGGTCCCGTTCCTGGTCCCCTGGGGCCTGGACCTGGGGGCCATCATGTGGGGTTGTTGCTGGGGGGTCTGCTAGAGGCATGGAGGCCGGGACTGGGGGTGTGGAACGTTGTAGGGGGAGGCCTGGACCGTGTGTGTCTGGGTCTGGGGGCTGGCCCAGTACGGGTCCCGGTCCTTGTCCCCTGGGGCCTGGACCTGGAGGCCCTCATTTGGGGGTGTTACTGGGGGGTCTGCTGGAGGCATGAAGGCCGGGACTGGGGGTGTGGAACGTTGTAGGGGGAGGCCTGGTCCGTGCCTGCCTAACCCTAACCCTGGCCCAGTACGGGTCCCAGTCCTGGTCCCCTGGGGCCTGGACCTGGGGGCCCTCATGTGGGGGTGTTGCTGGTGGGTCTGCTGGAGGCATGGAGGCCGGGACTGGGGGTGTGGAACGTTGTAGGGGGAGGCCTGGTCCATGCCTTCCTAACCCTAACCCTGGCCCAGTCCGGGTCCCGGGCCTGGACCTGGGGGCCCTCATGTGGGGGTGTTTGTGGGGGGTCTGCTGGTCCGTGCCTGCCTAACCCTAACCCTGGCCCAGTACGGGTCCCGGTCCTGGTCCCCTGGGACCAGGGGGTCCTCATGTGGGGGTGTTGCTGGGGGGTCTGCTGGAGGCATGGAGGCCGGGACTGGGGGTGTGGAACGTTGTAGGGGGAGGCCTGGTCCGTGCCTTCCTAACCCTAACCCCGGTCCTGGTCCCCTGGGGCCTGGACCTGGGGGCCCTCATGTGGGGGTGTTGCTGAGGGGTCTGGTGGAGGCATGGAGTCCGGGACTGGGGTTATGGAACGTTGTAGGGGGATGCTTGGTCCGTGTTTGTCTGGGTCTGGGGGCTGGCCCGGTCCTGGTCCCTGGGGCCTGGACCTGGGGGCCCTCATGTGGGTGTGTTGCTGGGGGGTCTGCTGGAGGCATGGAGGCCGGGACTGGGGGTGTGGAATGTTGTAGGGGGAGGCCTGGTCCGTGTGTGTCTGGGTCTGGGGGCTGGCCCAGTACGGGTCCCGGTCCTGGTCCCCTGGGGCCTGGACCTGGGGGCCCTGTGTGGAGATGGTGCTGGGGGGTCTGCTGGAGGCATGGAGGTCGGGACTGGGGGTGTGGAACGTTGTAGGGGGACGCCTGGTCCGTGTGTGTCTGGGTCTGGGGGCTGGCCCAGTACCGGTCCTGGTCCCCTGGGGCCTGGACCTGGGGGCCCTCATGTGGGGGTGTTGCTCGGGGGTCTGCTGGTCTGTGCCTGCCTAACCCTAACCCTGGCCCATTACGGGTCCCGGTCCTGGTCCCCCGGGGCCTGGACCTGGGGGCCCTCATGTGGGGGTGTTGCTGGGCCCTCATGTGGGGGTGTTGCTGGGGGGTCTGCTGGATGCATGGAGGCCGGGACTGGGGGTGTGGACCATTGTAGGGGGAGGCCTGGTCCGTGCCTGCCTAACCCTGGTCCAGTACGGGTCCCGGTCCTGGTCCCCTGGGGCCTGGACCTTGGGGCCCTCATGTGGGGGTGGTGCTGGGGGGTCTTCTGGAGGCATGGAGGTCGGGACTGGGGGTGTGGAACGTTGTAGGGGGAGGCCTGGTCCGTGTGTGTCTGGGTCTGGGGGCTGGCCCAGTACGGGTCCCGGTCCCGGTTCCCCTGGGCCTGGACCTGGGGGCCCTCATGTGGAGGTGTTTGTGGGGGGTCTGCTTGTCCGTGCCTGCCTAACCCTAACCCTGGCCCAGTACGGATCCCGGTCCTGGTCCCCTGGGGCCTGGACCTGGGGGCCCTCATGTGGGGGTGTTGCTGGGGGGTCTGCTGGAGGCATGGAGGCCGGGACTGGGGGTGTGTGTCTGGGTCTGGGGGCTGGCCAAGTATGGGTCATGGTCCTGGTCTCCTGGGGCCTGGACCTTGGGGCCACGTCAGGAGGTTGTGCTGGGGGGTCTGCTGGAGGCATGGAGGTCGGGACTGGGGGTGTGGAACGTTGTAGGGGGAGGTCTGGACCGTGTGTGTCTGAGTCTGGGGGCTGGCCCAGTACGGGTCCCGGTCCTGGTCCCCTGGGGACTGGACCTGGGGGCCCTCATGTGGCGGTGTTGCTGGGGGGTCTGCTGGAGGCATGGAGGCCAGGACTGGGGGTGTGGAACGTTGTAGGGGGAGGCCTGGTCCGTGCCTGCCTAACCCTAACCCTAACCCTGGCCCAGTACAAGTCCCGGTCCTGGTCCTGGTCCCCTGGGGCCTGGGCCTGGGGGCCCTGTGTGGAGGTGGTGCTGGGGGGTCTGCTGGAGGCATGGAGGTCGGGACTGGGGGTGTGGAACGTCTGCTGGAGGCATGGAGGCCAGGACTGGGGGTGTGGAACGTTGTAGGGGGAGGCCTGGTCCGTGTGTGTCTGGGTCTGGGGGCTGGCCAAGTACGGGTCACGGTCCTGGTCTCCTGGGGCCTGGACCTGGGGGCCCTGTGTTGAGGTGGTGCTGTGGGGTCTGCTGGAGGCATGGAGGTCGGGACTGGGGGTGTGGAACGTTGTAGGGGGAGGCCTGGACCGTGTGTGTCTGGGTCTGGGGGCTGGCCTGGACCGTGTGTGTCTGGGTCTGGGGGCTGGCCAAGTACGGGTCACGGTCCTGGTCTCCTGGGGCCTGGACCTAGGGGCCCTGTGTGGAGGTGGTGCTGGGGGGTCTGCTGGAGACATGGAGGTCGGGACTGGGGGTGTGGAACGTTGTAGGGGGAGGCCTGGTCCGTGTGTGTCTGTGTCTGGGGGCTGGCCAAGTACGGGTCACGGTCCTGGTCTCCTGGGGCCTGGACCTGGGGGCCCTGTGTTGAGGTGGTGCTGTGGGGTCTGCTGGAGGCATGGAGGTCGGGACTGGGGGTGTGGAACGTTGTAGGGGGAGGCCTGGACCGTGTGTGTCTGGGTCTGGGGGCTGGCCTGGACCGTGTGTGTCTGGGTCTGGGGGCTGGCCAAGTCCGGGTCACGGTCCTGGTCTCCTGGGGCCTGGACCTGGGGGCCCTGTGAGGAGGTGGTGCTGGGGGGTCTGCTGGAGGCATGGAGGTCGGGACTGGGGGTGTGGAACGTCTGCTGGAGGCATGGAGGCCAGGACTGGGGGTGTGGAACGTTTTGGGGGAGGCCTGGCCCGTGTGTGTCTGGGTCTGGGGGCTGGCCCAGTACGGGTCCCAGTCCTGGTCCCCGGGGGACTGGACCTGGGGGCCCTCATGTGGCGGTGTTGCTGGGGGGTCTGCTGGAGGCATGGAGGCCGGGACTGGGGGTGTGGAACGTTGTAGGGGGAGGCCTGGTCCGTGCCTGCCTAACCCTAACCCTGGCCCAGTACAATTCCCGGTCCTGGTCCTGGTCCCCTGGGGCCTGGGCCTGGGGGCCCTGTGTGGAGGTGGTGCTGGGGGGTCTGCTGGAGGCATGGAGGCCGGGACTGGGGGTGTGGAACGTTGTAGGGGGAGGCCTGGTCCGTGTGTGTCTGGGTCTGGGGGCTGGCCAAGTACGGGTCACGGTCCTGGTCTCCTGGGGCCTGGACCTTGGGGCCCTGTGAGGAGGTGGTGCTGGGGGGTCTGCTGGAGGCATGGAGGTCGGGACTGGGGGTGTGGAACGTCTGCTGGAGGCATGGAGGTCGGGACTGGGGGTGTGGAACGTCTGCTGGAGGCATGGAGGTCGGGACTGGGGGTGTGGAACGTCTGCTGGAGGAATGGAGGTCGGGACTGGGGGTGTGGAACGTCTGCTGGAGGCATGGAGGTCGGGACTGGGGGTGTGGAACGTCTGCTGGAGGCAGGGAGGCCGGGACTGGGGGTGTGTGTCTGGGGGCTGGCCCAGAACGGGTCCTGGACCTGGGGGCCCTCATGTGGGGGTGTTGCTGGGGGGTCTGCTGGAGGCATGGAGGCCGGGACTGGGGGTGTGGAACGTTGTAGGGGGAGGCCTGGTCCGTGCCTGCCTAACCCTAAACCTGGCCCGGTACGGGTCCCGGTCCTGGTCCCCTGGGGCCTGGACCTGGGGGCCCTCATTTAGGGGTGTTGCTGGGGGGTCTGCTGGAGGCATGGAGGCCGGGACTGGGGGTGTGGAACGTTGTAGGGGGAGGCCTGGTCCGTGTGTGTCTGCGTCTGGGGGCTGGCCCAGTACGGGTCCCGTTCCTGGTCCCCTGGGGCCTGGACCTGGGGGCCATCATGTGGGGTTGTTGCTGGGGGGTCTGCTAGAGGCATGGAGGCCGGGACTGGGGGTGTGGAACGTTGTAGGGGGAGGCCTGGACCGTGTGTGTCTGGGTCTGGGGGCTGGCCTGGACCGTGTGTGTCTGGGTCTGGGGGCTGGCCAAGTACGGGTCACGGTCCTGGTCTCCTGGGGCCTGGACCTAGGGGCCCTGTATGGAGGTGGTGCTGGGGGGTCTGCTGGAGACATGGAGGTCGGGACTGGGGGTGTGGAACGTTGTAGGGGGAGGCCTGGACCTTGTGTGTCTAGGTCTGAGGGCTGGCCCAGTACGGGTCCGGTCCTGGTCCCCTGGGGCCTGGACCTGGGGGCCCTCATGTGGGGGTGTTGCTGGGGGGTCTGCTGGAGGCATGGAGGCCGGGACTGGAGGTGTGGAACGTTGTAAGGGGAGGCCTGGTCCGTTCCTGCCTAACCCTAACCCTTGCCCAGTACGGGTCACGGTCCTGGTCTCCTGGGGCCTGGACCTGGGGGCCCTGTGTGGAGGTGGTGCTGTGGAGTCTGCTGGAGGCATGGAGGTCGGGACTGGGGGTGTGGAAAGTTGTAGGGGGAGGCCTGGTCCGTGTGGGTCTGGGGGCTGGCCAAGTACGGGTCCCGGTCATGGTCCCCTGGGGCCTGGACCTGGGGGCCCTCATGTGGGGGTGTTTGTGGGGGGTCTGCTGGTCCGTGCCTGCCTAACCCTAACCTTGGCCCAGTACGGGTCCCGGTCCTGGTCTCCTGGGGCCTGGACCTGGGGGCCCTCATGTGGGGGTGTTGCTGGGCCCTCATGTGGGGGTGTTGCTGGGGGGTCTTCTGGAGGCATGGAAGCCGGGACTGGGGGTGTGTGTCTGGGTCTGGGGGCTGGCCCAGAACGGGTCCCGGTCCTGGTCCCCTGGGGCCTGGACCTGGGGGCCCTCATGTGGGGGTGTTGCTGGGGGGTCTGCTGGAGGCATGGAGGCTGGGACTGGGGGTGTGGAACGTTGTAGGGGGAGGCCTGGTCCGTGCCTGCCTAACCCTAATCCTGGCCCAGTACGGGTCCCGGTCCTGGTCCCCTGGGGCCTGGACCTGGGGGCCCTCATATGGGGGTGTTGCTGGGGGGTCTGCTGGAGGCATGGAGGCCGGGACTGGGGGTGTGGAACGTTGTAGGGGGAGGCCTGGTCCGTGTGTGTCTGGGTCTGGGGGCTGGCCCAGTACGGGTCCCGGTCCTGGTCCCCTGGGGCCTGGACCTGGGGGCCCTCATATGGGGGTGTTGCTGGGGGGTCTGCTGGAGGCATGGAGGCCGGGACTGGGGGTGTGGAACGTTGTAGGGGGAGGCCTGGTCCGTGTGTGTCTGGGTCTGGGGGCTGGCCCAGTACGGGTCCCGGTCCTGGTCCCCTGGGGCCTGGACCTGGGGGCCCTCATGTGGGGGTGTTGCTGGGGGGTCTGCTGGAGGCATGGAGGCCGGGACTGGGGGTGTGGAACGTTGTAAGGGGAGGCCTGGTCCGTGCCAGCCTAACCCTAACCCTGGCCCAGTACAGGTTCCGGTCCTGGTCCACTGGGGCCTGTACCTGGGGTCCCTCATGTGGGGGTGTTGCTGGGGGGTCTGCTGGAGGCTTGGAGGCCGGGACTGGGGGTGTGGAACGTTGTAGGGGGAGGCCTGGTCCGTGTGGGTCTGGGGGCTGGCCAAGTACGGGTCCCGGTCATGGTCCCCTGGGGCCTGGACCTGGGGGCCCTCATGTGGGGGTGTTTGTGGGGGGTCTGCTGGTCCGTGCCTGCCTAACCCTAACCTTGGCCCAGTACGGGTCCCGGTCCTGGTCTCCTGGGGCCTGGACCTGGGGGCCCTCATGTGGGGGTGTTGCTGGGCCCTCATGTGGGGGTGTTGCTGGGGGGTCTGCTGGAGGCATGGAAGCCGGGACTGGGGGTGTGTGTCTGGGTCTGGGGGCTGGCCCAGAACGGGTCCCGGTCCTGGTCCCCTGGGGCCTGGACCTGGGGGCCCTCATGTGGGGGTGTTGCTGGGGGGTCTGCTGGAGGACTGGGGGTGTGGAACGTTGTAGGGGGGGGCCTGGTCCGTGCCTGCCTAACCCTAATCCTGGCCCAGTACAAGTCCCGGTCCTGGTCCCCTGGGGCCTGGAACTGGGGGCCCTGTGAGGAGGTGGTGCTGGAGGCATGGAGGTCGGGACTTGGGGTGTGGAGCGTCTGCTGGAGGCATGGAGGCCAGGACTGGGGGTGTGGAACGTTTTGGGGGAGGCCTGGTCCGTGTGTGTCTGGGTCTGGGGGCTGGCCAAGTACGGGTCACGGTCCTGGTCTCCTGGGGCCTGGACCTTGGGGCCACGTCAGGAGGTTGTGCTGGGGGGTCTGCTGGAGGCATGGAGGTCGGGACTGGGGGTGTGGAACGTTGTAGGGGGAGGTCTGGACCGTGTGTGTCTGAGTTTGGGGGCTGGCCCAGTACGGGTCCCGGTCCTGGTCCCCTGGGGACTGGACCTGGGGGCCCTCATGTGGCGGTGTTGCTGGGGGTTCTGCTGGAGGCATGGAGGCCGGGACTGGGGGTGTGGAACGTTGTAGGGGGAGGCCTGGTCCGTGCCTGCCTAACCCTAACCCTGGCCCAGTACAAGTCCCGGTCCTGGTCCCCTGGGGCCTGGGCCTGGGGGCCCTGTGTGGAGGTGGTGCTGGGGGGTCTGCTGGAGGCATGGAGGTCGGGACTGGGGGTGTGGAACGTCTGCTGGAGGCATGGAGGCCAGGACTGGGGGTGTGGAACGTTGTAGGGGGAGGCCTGGTCCGTGTGTGTCTGGGTCTGGGGGCTGGCCAAGTACGGGTCACGGTCCTGGTCTCCTGGGGCCTGGACCTTGGGGCCCTGTGAGGAGGTGGTGCTGGGGGGTCTGCTGGAGGTATGGAGGTCGGGACTGGGGGTGTGGAACGTCTGCTGGAGGCATGGAGGTCGGGACTGGGGGTGTGGAACGTCTGCTGAAGGCATGGAGGCCGGGACTGGGGGTGTGTGTCTGGGGGCTGGCCCAGAACGGGTCCCGGTGCTGGTCCCCTGGGACCTGGACCTGGGGGCCCTCATGTGGGGGTGTTGCTGGGGGGTCTGCTGGAGGCATGGAGGCCGGGACTGGGGGTGTGGAACGTTGTAGGGGGAGGCCTGGTCCGTGTGTGTCTGGGTCTGGGGGCTGGCCCAGTACGGGTCCCGTTCCTGGTCCCCTGGGGCCTGGACCTGGGGGCCCTCATGTGGGGGTGTTGCTGGGGGGTCTGCTGGAGGCATAGAGGCTGGGACTGGGGGTGTGGAACATTGTAGGGGGAGGCCTGGTCCGTGCCTGCCTAACCCTAATCCTGGCCCAGTACGGGTCCCGGTCCTGGTCCCCTGGGGCCTGGACCTGGGGGCCCTCATATGGGGGTGTTGCTGGGGGGTCTGCTGGAGGCATGGAGGCCGGGACTGGGGGTGTGGAACGTTGTAGGGGGAGGCCTGGTCCGTGTGTGTCTGGGTCTGGGGGCTGGCCCAGTACGGGTCCCGGTCCTGGTCCCCTGGGGCCTGGACCTGGGGGCCCTCATATGGGGGTGTTGCTGGGGGGTCTGCTGGAGGCATGGAGGCCGGGACTGGGGGTGTGGAACGTTGTAGGGGGAGGCCTGGTCCGTGTGTGTCTGGGTCTGGGGGCTGGCCCAGTACGGGTCCCGGTCCTGGTCCCCTGGGGCCTGGACCTGGGGGCCCTCATCTGGGGGTGTTGCTGGGGGGTCTGCTGGAGGCATGGAGGCCGGGAGTGGGGGTGTGGAACGTTGTAGGGGGAGGCCTGGTCCGTGTGTGTCTGGGTCTGGGGGCTGGCCCAGTACTGGTCCCGGTCCTGGTCCCCTGGGGCCTGGACCTGGGGGCCCTCATGTGGGGGTGTTGCTGGGGGGTCTGCTGGAGGCATGGAGGTCGGGACTGGGGGTGTGGAACGTTGTAGGGGGAGGCCTGGACCGTGTGTGTCTGGGTCTGGGGGCTGGCCTGGACCGTGTGTGTCTGGGTCTGGGGGCTGGCCAAGTACGGGTCACGGTCCTGGTCTCCTGGGGCCTGGACCTGGGGGCCCTGTGTGGAGGTGGTGCTGGGGGGTCTGCTGGAGACATGGAGGTCGGGACTGGGGGTGTGGAACGCTGTAGGGGGAGGCCTGGACCTTGTGTGTCTGAGTCTGAGGGCTGGCCCAGTACGGGTCCGGTCCTGGTCCCCTGGGGCCTGGACCTGGGGGCCCTCATGTGGGGGTGTTGCTGGGGGGTCTGCTGGAGGCATGGAGGCCTGGACTGGAGGTGTGGAACGTTGTAAGGGGAGGCCTGGTCCGTTCCTGCCTAACCCTAACCCTGGCCCAGTACGGGTCACGGTCCTGGTCTCCTGGGGCCTGGACCTGGGGGCCCTGTGTGGAGGTGGTGCTGTGGAGTCTGCTGGAGGCATGGAGGTCGGGACTGGGGGTGTGGAACGTTGTAGGGGGAGGCCTGGTCCGTGTGGGTCTGGGGGCTGGCCAAGTACGGGTCCCGGTCATGGTCCCCTGGGGCCTGGACCTGGGGGCCCTCATGTGGGGGTGTTTGTGAGGGGTCTGCTGGTCCGTGCCTGCCTAACCCTAACCTTGGCCCAGTACGGGTCCCGGTCCTGGTCTCCTGGGGCCTGGACCTGGGGGCCCTCATGTGGTGGTGTTGCTGGGCCCTCATGTGGGGGTGTTGCTGGGGGGTCTGCTGGAGGCATGGAAGCCGGGACTGGGGGTGTGTGTCTGGGTCTGGGGGCTGGCCCAGTACGGGTCCCGGTCCTGGTCTCCTGGGGCCTGGACCTGGGGGCCCTCATGTGGGGGTGTTGCTGGGCCCTCATGTGGGGGTGTTGCTGGGGGGTCTGCTGGAGGCATGGAGGCTGGGACTGGGGGTGTGGAACGTTGTAGGGGGAGGGCTGGTCCGTGCCTGCCTAACCCTAATCCTGGCCCAGTACGGGTCCCGGTCCTGGTCCCCTGGGGCCTGGACCTGGGGGCCCTCATATGGGGGTGTTGCTGGGGGGTATGCTGGAGGCATGGAGGCCGGGACTGGGGGTGTGGAACGTTGTAGGGGGAGGCCTGGTCCGTGTGTGTCTGGGTCTGGGGGCTGGCCCAGTACGGGTCCCGGTCCTGGTCCCCTGGGGCCTGGACCTGGGGGCCCTCATATGGGGGTGTTGCTGGGGGGTCTGCTGGAGGCATGGAGGCCGGGACTGGGGGTGTGGAACGTTGTAGGGGGAGGCCTGGTCCGTGTGTGTCTGGGTCTGGGGGCTGGCCCAGTACGGGTCCCGGTCCTGGTCCCCTGGGGCCTGGACCTATAGCCCTTATATGGGGGTGTTGCTGGGGGGTCTGCTGGAGGCGTGGAACGTTGGAAGGGGAGGCCTGGTCCGTGCTAGCCTAACCCTAACCCTGGCCCAGTACAGGTTCCGGTCCTGGTCCACTGGGGCCTGTACCTGGGGTCCCTCATGTGGGGGTGTTGCTGGGGGGTCTGCTGGAGGCATGGAGGCCGGGACTGGGGGTGTGGAACGTTGTAGGGGGAGGCCTGGACCGTGTGTGTCTGGGTCTGAGGGCTGGCCCAGTACGGGTCCGGTCCTGGTCCCCTGGGGCCTGGACCTGGGGGCCCTCATGTGAAGGTGTTGCTGGGGGGTCTGCTGGAGGCATGGAGGCCGGGACTGGGGGTGTGGAACGTTGTAGGGGGAGGCCTGGTCCGTGTGTGTCTGGGTCTGGGGGCTGGCCCAGTACGGGTCCCGGTCCTGGTCCCCTGGGGCCTGGACCTGGGGGCCCTCATCTGGGGGTGTTGCTGGGGGGTCTGCTGGAGGCATGGAGGCCGGGACTGGGGGTGTGGAACGTTGTAGGGGGAGGCCTGGTCCGTGTGTGTCTGGGTCTGGGGGCTGGCCCAGTACGGGTCCCGGTCCTGGTCCCCTGGGGCCTGGACCTGGGGGCCCTTATATGGGGGTGTTGCTGGGGGGTCTGCTGGAGGCATGGAGGCCGGGACTGGGGGTGTGGAACGTTGTAGGGGGAGGCCTGGTCCGTGTGTGTCTGGGTCTGGGGGCTGGCCCAGTACGGGTCCCGGTCCTGGTCCCCTGGGGCCTGGACCTGGGGGCCCTCATCTGGGGGTGTTGCTGGGGGGTCTGCTGGAGGCATGGAGGCCGGGACTGGGGGTGTGGAACGTTGTAGGGGGAGGCCTGGTCCGTGTGTGTCTGGGTCTGGGGGCTGGCCCAGTACGGGTCCCGGTCCTGGTCCCCTGGGGCCTGGACCAGGGGGCCCGCATGTGGGGGTGTTGCTGGGGGGTCTGCTGGAGGCATGGAGGCCGGGACTGGGGGTGTGGAACGTTGTAAGGGGAGGCCTGGTCCGTGCCTGCCTAACCATAACCCTGGCCCAGTACAAGTCCCGGTCCTGGTCCCCTGGGGCCTGGAACTGGGGGCCCTGTGAGGAGGTGGTGCTGGAGGCATGTAGGTCGGGACTGGGGTTGTGGAACGTCTGCTGGAGGCATGGAGGCCAGGACTGGGGGTGTGGAAGGTTTTGGGGGAGGCCTGGTCCGTGTGTGTCTGGGTCTGGGGGCTGGCCAAGTACGGGTCACGGTCCTGGTCTCCTGGGGCCTGGACCTTGCGGCCACGTCAGGAGGTTGTGCTGGGGGGTCTGCTGGAGGCATGGAGGTCGGGACTGGGGTGTGGAACGTTGTAGGGGAGGTCTGGACCGTGTGTGTCTGAGTCTGGGGGCTGGCCCAGTACGGGTCCCAGTCCTGGTCCCCTGGGGACTGGACCTGGGGGCCCTCATGTGGCGGTGTTGCTGGGGGGTCTGCTGGAGGCATGGAGGCCGGGACTGGGGGTGTGGAACGTTTTAGGGGGAGGCCTGGTCCGTGTGTGTCTGGGTCTGGGGGCTGGCCTAGTACGGGTCCCGGTCCTGGTCCCCTGGGGCCTGGACCTGGGGGCCCTCATGTGGGGGTGTTGCTGGGGGGTCTGCTGGAGGCATGGAGGCCGGGACTGGGGGTGTGGAACGTTGTAAGGGGAGGCCTGGTCCGTGCCAGCCTAACCCTAACCCTGGCCCAGTACAGGTTCCGGTCCTGGTCCACTGGGGCCTGTACCTGGGGTCCCTCATGTGGGGGTGTTGCTGGGGGGTCTGCTGGAGGCATGGAGGCCGGGACTGGGGGTGTGGAACGTTGTAGGGGGAGGCCTGGTCCGTGTGTGTCTGGGTCTGGGGGCTGGCCCAGTACGGGTCCCGGTCTGGTCCCCTGGGGCCTGGACCTGGGGGCCCTCATCTGGGGGTGTTGCTGGGTGGTCTGCTGGAGGCATGGAGGCCGGGACTGGGGGTGTGGAACGTTGTAGGGGGAGGCCTGGTCCGTGTGTGTCTGGGTCTGGGGGCTGGCCCAGTACGGGTCCCGGTCTTGGTCCCCTGGGGCCTGGACCTGGGGGCCCTCATGTGGGGGTGTTGCTGGGGGGTCTGCTGGAGGCATGGAGGCCGGGACTGGGGGTGTGGAACGTTGTAAGGGGAGGCCTGGTCCGTGCCAGCCTAACCCTAACCCTGGCCCAGTACAGGTTCCGGTCCTGGTCCACTGGGGCCTGTACCTGGGGTCCCTCATGTGGGGGTGTTGCTGGGGGGTCTGCTGGAGGCATGGAGGCCGGGACTGGGGGTGTGGAACGTTGTAGGGGGAGGCCTGGACCGTGTGTGTCTGGGTCTGAGGGCTGGCCCAGTACGGGTCCGGTCCTGGTCCCCTGGGGCCTGGACCTGGGGGCCCTCATGTGAAGGTGTTGCTGGGGGGTCTGCTGGAGGCATGGAGGCCGGGACTGGGGGTGTGGAACGTTGTAAGGGGAGGCCTGGTCCGTGCCTGCCTAACCCTAACCCTGGCCCAGTACGGGTCCCGGTCCTGGTCCACTGGGGCCTGGACCTGGGGGCCCTCATGTGGGGGTGTTGCTGGGGGGTCTGCTGGAGGCATGGAGGCCGGGACTGGGGGTTTGGAACGTTGTAGGGGGAGGCCTGGACCGTGTGTGTCTGGGTCTGAGGGCTGGCCCAGTACGGGTCCGGTCCTGGTCCCCTGGGGCCTGGACCTGGGGGCCCTCATGTGGGGGTGTTGCTGGGGGGTCTGCTGGAGGCATGGAGGCCGGGACTGGGGGTGTGGAACGTTGTAAGGGGAGGCCTGGTCCGTGCCTGCCTAACCCTAACCCTGGCCCAGTACGGGTCCCGGTCCTGGTCCACTGGGGCCTGGACCTGGGGGCCCTCATGTGGGGGTGTTGCTGGGGGCCTGCTGGAGGCATGGAGGCTGGGACTGGGGGTGTGGAACGTTGTAGGGGGAGGCCTGGTCCGTGTGTGTCTGGGTCTGGGGGCTGGCCAAGTACGGGTCACGGTCCTGGTCTCCTGGGGCCTGGACCTGGGGGCCCTGTGTGGAGGTGGTGCTGTGGAGTCTGCTGGAGGCATGGAGGTCGGGACTGGGGGTGTGGAACGTTGTAGGGGGAGGCCTGGTCCGTGTGGGTCTGGGGGCTGGCCAAGTACGGGTCCCGGTCATGGTCCCCTGGGGCCTGGACCTGTGGGCCCTCATGTGGGGGTGTTTGTGGGGGGTCTGCTGGTCCGTGCCTGCCTAACCCTAATCCTGGCCCAGTACGGGTCCCGGTCCTGGTCCCCTGGGGCCTGGACCTGGGGGCCCTCATATGGGGGTGTTGCTGGGGGGTCTGCTGGAGGCATGGAGGCCGGGACTGGGGGTGTGGAACGTTGTAGGGGGAGGCCTGGTCCGTGTGTGTCTGGGTCTGGGGGCTGGCCCAGTACGGGTCCCGGTCCTGGTCCCCTGGGGCCTGGACCCCTGGGGCCTGGACCCCTGGGGCCTGGACCTGGGGGCCCTCATATGGGGGTGTAGCTGGGGGGTCTGCTGGAGGCATGGAGGCCGGGACTGGGGGTGTGGAACGTTGTAGGGGGAGGCCTGGTCCGTGTGTGTCTGGGTCTGGGGGCTGGCCCAGTACGGGTCCCGGTCCTGGTCCCCTGGGGCCTGGACCTGGGGGCCCTTATATGGGGGTGTTGCTGGGGGGTCTGCTGGAGGCATGGAGGCCGGGACTGGGGGTGTGGAACGTTGTAGGGGGAGGCCTGGTCCGTGTGTGTCTGGGTCTGGGGGCTGGCCCAGTACGGGTCCCGGTCCTGGTCCCCTGGGGCCTGGACCTGGGGGCCCTCATCTGGGGGTGTTGCTGGGGGGTCTGTTGGAGGCATGGAGGCCGGGACTGGGGGTGTGGAACGTTGTAAGGGGAGGCCTGGTCCGTGTGTGTCTGGGTCTGGGGGCTGGCCCAGTACGGGTCCCGGTCCTGGTCCCCTGGGGCCTGGACCTGGGGGCCCTCATGTGGGGGTGTTGCTGGGGGGTCTGCTGGAGGCATGGAGGCCGGGACTGGGGGTGTGGAACGTTGTAAGGGGAGGCCTGGTCCGTGCCAGCCTAACCCTAACCCTGGCCCAGTACAGGTTCTGGTCCTGGTCCACTGGGGCCTGTACCTGGGGTCCCTCATGTGGGGGTGTTGCTGGGGGGTCTGCTGGAGGCATGGAGGCCGGGACTGGGGGTGTGGAACGTTGTAGGGGGAGGCCTGGACCGTGTGTGTCTGGGTCTGAGGGCTGGCCCAGTACGGGTCCGGTCCTCGTCCCCTGGGGCCTGGACCTGGGGGCCCTCATGTGGGGGTGTTGCTGGGGGGTCTGCTGGATGCATGGAGGCCGGGACTGGGGGTGTGGAACGTTGTAAGGGGAGGCCTGGTCCGTGCCTGCCTAACCCTAACCCTGGCCCAGTACGGGTCCCGGTCCTGGTCCACTGGGGCCTGGACCTGGGGGCCCTCATGTGGGGGTGTTGCTGGGGGGTCTGCTGGAGGCATGGAGGCCGGGACTGGGGGTTTGGAACGTTGTAGGGGGAGGCCTGGACCGTGTGTGTCTGGGTCTGAGGGCTGGCCCAGTACGGGTCCGGTCCTGGTCCCCTGGGGCCTGGACCTGGGGGCCCTCATGTGGGGGTGTTTGTGGGGGGTCTGCTGGTCCGTGCCTGCCTAACCCTAACCCTGGCCCAGTATGGGTCCCGGTCCTTGTCCCCTGGGGCCTCGACCTGGTGGCCCTCATGTGGGGGTGTTGCTGGGCCCTCATGTGGGGGTGTTGCTGGGGGGTCTGCTGGAGGCATGGAGGCCGGGACTGGGGGTGTGTGTCTGGGTCTGGGGGCTGGCCCAGAGCGGGTCCCTGTCCCGGTCCCCTGGGGCCTGGACCTGGGGGCCGTCATCTGGGGGTGTTGCTGGGTGGTCTGCTGGAGGCATGGAGGCCGGAACTGGGGTTGTGGAACGTTGTAGGGGGAGGCCTGGTCCGTGCCTGCCTAACCATAACCCTGGCCCAGTACAAGTCCCGGTCCTGGTCCCCTGGGGCCTGGAACTGGGGGCCCTGTGAGGAGGTGGTGCTGGAGGCATGGAGGTCGGGACTGGGGGTGTGGAACGTCTGCTGGAGGCATGGAGGCCAGGACTGGGGGTGTGGAAGGTTTTGGGGGAGGCCTGGTCCGTGTGTGTCTGGGTCTGGGGGCTGGCCAAGTACGGGTCACGGTCCTGGTCTCCTGGGGCCTGGACCTTGGGGCCACGTCAGGAGGTTGTGCTGGGGGGTCTGCTGGAGGCATGGAGGTCGGGACTGGGGGTGTGGAACGTTGTAGGGGAGGTCTGGACCGTGTGTGTCTGAGTCTGGGGGCTGGCCCAGTACGGGTCCCAGTCCTGGTCCCCTGGGGACTGGACCTGGGGGCCCTCATGTGGCGGTGTTGCTGGGGGGTCTGCTGGAGGCATGGAGGCCGGGACTGGGGGTGTGGAACGTTTTAGGGGGAGGCCTGGTCGGTGTGTGTCTGGGTCTGGGGGCTGGCCTAGTACGGGTCCCGGTCCTGGTCCCCTGGGGCCTGGACCTGGGGGCCCTCATGTGGGGGTGTTGCTGGGGGGTCTGCTGGAGGCATGGAGGCCGGGACTGGGGGTGTGGAACGTTGTAAGGGGAGGCCTGGTCCGTGCCAGCCTAACCCTAACCCTGGCCAAGTACAGGTTCCGGTCCTGGTCCACTGGGGCCTGTACCTGGGGTCCCTCATGTGGGGGTGTTGCTGGGGGGTCTCCTGGAGGCATGGAGGCCGGGACTGGGGGTGTGGAACGTTGTAGGGGGAGGCCTGGTCCGTGTGTGTCTGGGTCTGGGGGCTGGCCCAGTACGGGTCCCGGTCCTGGTCCCCTGGGGCCTGGACCTGGGGGCACTCATCTGGGGGTGTTGCTGGGTGGTCTGCTGGAGGCATGGAGGCCGGGACTGGGGGTGTGGAACGTTGTAGGGGGAGGCCTGGTCCGTGTGTGTCTGGGTCTGGGGGCTGGCCCAGTACGGGTCCCGGTCCTGGTCCCCTGGGGCCTGGACCTGGGGGCCCTCATGTGGGGGTGTTGCTGGGGGGTCTGCTGGAGGCATGGAGGCCGGGACTGGGGGTGTGGAACGTTGTAAGGGGAGGCCTGGTCCGTGCCAGCCTAACCCTAACCCTGGCCCAGTACAGGTTCCGGTCCTGGTCCACTGGGGCCTGTACCTGGGGTCCCTCATGTGGGGGTGTTGCTGGGGGGTCTCCTGGAGGCATGGAGGCCGGGACTGGGGGTGTGGAACGTTGTAGGGGGAGGCCTGGTCCGTGTGTGTCTGGGTCTGGGGGCTGGCCCAGTACGGGTCCCGGTCCTGGTCCCCTGGGGCCTGGACCTGGGGGCACTCATCTGGGGGTGTTGCTGGGTGGTCTGCTGGAGGCATGGAGGCCGGGACTGGGGGTGTGGAACGTTGTAGGGGGAGGCCTGGTCCGTGTGTGTCTGGGTCTGGGGGCTGGCCCAGTACGGGTCCCGGTCCTGGTCCCCTGGGGCCTGGACCTGGGGGCCCTCATGTGGGGGTGTTGCTGGGGGGTCTGCTGGAGGCATGGAGGCCGGGACTGGGGGTGTGGAACGTTGTAAGGGGAGGCCTGGTCCGTGCCAGCCTAACCCTAACCCTGGCCCAGTACAGGTTCCGGTCCTGGTCCACTGGGGCCTGTACCTGGGGTCCCTCATGTGGGGGTGTTGCTGGGGGGACTGCTGGAGGCATGGAGGCCGGGACTGGGGGTGTGGAACGTTGTAGGGGGAGGCCTGGACCGTGTGTGTCTGGGTCTGAGGGCTGGCTCAGTACGGGTCCGGTCCTGGTCCCCTGGGGCCTGGACCTGGGGGCCCTCATGTGAAGGTGTTTTTGGGGGGTCTGCTGGAGGCATGGAGGCCGGGACTGGGGGTGTGGAACGTTGTAAGGGGAGGCCTGGTCCGTGCCTGCCTAACCCTAACCCTGGCCCAGTACGGGTCCCGGTCCTGGTCCCCTGGGGCCTGGACCTGGGGGCCCTCATGTGGGGGTGTTGCTGGGGGGTCTGCTGGGGGCATGGAGGCCGGGACTGGGGGTGTGGAACGTTGTAGGGGGAGGCCTGGTCCGTGCCTGCCTAACCCTAAACCTGGCCCAGTACGGGTCCCCGTCCTGGTCCCCTGGGGCCTGGACCTGGGGGCCCTCATGTGGGGGTGTTGCTGGGGGGTCTGCTGGGGGCATGGAGGCCGGGACTGGGGGTGTGGAACGTTGTAGGGGGAGGCCTGGTCCTTGCCTGCCTAACCCTAACCCTGGCCCAGTACGGGTCCCGGTCCTGGTCCACTGGGGCCTGGACCTGGGGGCCCTCATCTGGGGGTGTTGTTGGGGGGTCTGCTGGAGGCATGGAGGCCGGGACTGGGGGTGTGGAACGTTGTAGGGGGACGCCTGGTCCGTGTGTGTCTGTGTCTGGGGGCTGGCCAAGTACGGGTCACGGTCCTGGTCTCCTGGGGCCTCGATCTGGGGGCCCTGTGTGGAGGTGGTGCTGGGGGGTCTGCTGGAGGCATGGAGGTCGGGACTGGGGGTGTGGAACTGTTGGCAGAGCAGCCATACAGCGGCTACTGCTGTAAAAACCCACTTAGTCGGCACCGAACGCGGAGGAGAAGGAAGGAGGACGAGAGACGCTCAGTTTGCCTCACATGGCACTCAGCACAGCAACTCCTCTCAGCTGCATGCAGGAGGGCTCTTTTATTCAACCACGCCCACCTGACAGGTGGCTTCACCTTCACAATCAAATCATAATCACATCAATGTTCTGACAAATAAACATAAATCAATAAACAATAAACAATCAATAAGTGAGAATAATTGAGAGCACTCAACAGGAACGTTGTAGGGGGAGGCCTGGACCATGTGTGTCTGGGTCTGGGGGCTGGCCCAGTACGGGTCCCGATCCTGGTCCCCTGGGGCCTGGACCTGGGGGCCCTCATGTGGGGGTGTTGCTGGGGGGTCTGCTGGAGGCATGGAGGCCGGGACTGGGGGTGTGGAACGTTGTAGGGGGAGGCCTGGTCCTTGCCTGCCTAACCCTAACCCTGGCCCAGTACGGGTCCCGGTCCTGGTCCACTGGGGCCTGGACCTGGGGGCCCTCATCTGGGGGTGTTGTTGGGGGGTCTGCTGGAGGCATGGAGGCCGGGACTGGGGGTGTGGAACGTTGTAGGGGGACGCCTGGTCCGTGTGTGTCTGTGTCTGGGGGCTGGCCAAGTACGGGTCACGGTCCTGGTCTCCTGGGGCCTCGATCTGGGGGCCCTGTGTGGAGGTGGTGCTGGGGGGTCTGCTGGAGGCATGGAGGTCGGGACTGGGGGTGTGGAACTGTTGGCAGAGCAGCCATACAGCGGCTACTGCTGTAAAAACCCACTTAGTCGGCACCGAACGCGGAGGAGAAGGAAGGAGGACGAGAGACGCTCAGTTTGCCTCACATGGCACTCAGCACAGCAACTCCTCTCAGCTGCATGCAGGAGGGCTCTTTTATTCAACCACGCCCACCTGACAGGTGGCTTCACCTTCACAATCAAATCATAATCACATCAATGTTCTGACAAATAAACATAAATCAATAAACAATAAACAATCAATAAGTGAGAATAATTGAGAGCACTCAACAGGAACGTTGTAGGGGGAGGCCTGGACCATGTGTGTCTGGGTCTGGGGGCTGGCCCAGTACGGGTCCCGATCCTGGTCCCCTGGGGCCTGGACCTGGGGGCCCTCATGTGGGGGTGTTGCTGGGGGGTCTGCTGGAGGCATGGAGGCCGGGACTGGGGGTGTGGAACGTTGTAGGGGGAGGCCTGGTCTGTGTGTGTCTGGGTCTGGGGGCTGGCCAAGTACGGGTCACGGTCCTGGTCTCCAGGGGCCTGGTCCTGGGGGCCCTGTGTGGAGGTGGTGCTGGGGGGTCTGCTGGAGGCATGGAGGTCGGGACTGGGGGTGTGGAACGTTGTAGGGGGAGGCCTGGACCGTGTGTGTCTGGGTCTGGGGGCTGGCCCAGTACGGGTCCCGGTCCTGGTCCCCTGGGGCCTGGACCTGGGGGGCACTCATGTGGGGGTGTTGCTGGGGGTTCTGCTGGAGGCATGGAGGCCGGGACTGGGGGTGTGGAACGTTGTAGGGGGAGGCCTGGTCCGTGTGTGTCTGGGTCTGGGGGCTGGCCCAGTACGGGTCCCGGTCCTTGTCCCCTGGGGCCTGGACCTGGAGGCCCTCATTTGGGGGTGTTACTGGGGGGTCTGCTGGAGGCATGAAGGCCGGGACTGGGGGTGTGGAACGTTGTAGGGGGAGGCCTGGTCCGTGCCTGCCTAACCCTAACCCTGGCCCAGTACGGGTCCCAGTCCTGGTCCCCTGGGGCCTGGACCTGGGGGCCCTCATGTGGGGGTGTTGCTGGTGGGTCTGCTGGAGGCATGGAGGCCGGGACTGGGGGTGTGGAACGTTGTAGGGGGAGGCCTGGTCCGTGCCTTCCTAACCCTAACCCTGGCCCAGTCCGGGTCCCGGGCCTGGACCTGGGGGCCCTCATGTGGGGGTGTTTGTGGGGGGTCTGCTGGTCCGTGCCTGCCTAACCCTAACCCTGGCCCAGTACGGGTCCCGGTCCTGGTCCCCTGGGACCAGGGGGTCCTCATGTGGGGGTGTTGCTGGGGGGTCTGCTGGAGGCATGGAGGCCGGGACTGGGGGTGTGGAACGTTGTAGGGGGAGGCCTGGTCCGTGCCTTCCTAACCCTAACCCCGGTCCTGGTCCCCTGGGGCCTGGACCTGGGGGCCCTCATGTGGGGGTGTTGCTGAGGGGTCTGGTGGAGGCATGGAGGCCGGGACTGGGGTTATGGAACGTTGTAGGGGGATGCTTGGTCCGTGTTTGTCTGGGTCTGGGGGCTGGCCCGGTCCTGGTCCCTGGGGCCTGGACCTGGGGGCCCTCATGTGGGGGTGTTGCTGGGGGGTCTGCTGGAGGCATGGAGGCCGGGACTGGGGGTGTGGAATGTTGTAGGGGGAGGCCTGGTCCGTGTGTGTCTGGGTCTGGGGGCTGGCCCAGTACGGGTCCCGGTCCTGGTCCCCTGGGGCCTGGACCTGGGGGCCCTGTGTGGAGATGGTGCTGGGGGGTCTGCTGGAGGCATGGAGGTCGGGACTGGGGGTGTGGAACGTTGTAGGGGGACGCCTGGTCCGTGTGTGTCTGGGTCTGGGGGCTGGCCCAGTACCGGTCCTGGTCCCCTGGGGCCTGGACCTGGGGGCCCTCATGTGGGGGTGTTGCTCGGGGGTCTGCTGGTCTGTGCCTGCCTAACCCTAACCCTGGCCCATTACGGGTCCCGGTCCTGGTCCCCCGGGGCCTGGACCTGGGGGCCCTCATGTGGGGGTGTTGCTGGGCCCTCATGTGGGGGTGTTGCTGGGGGGTCTGCTGGATGCATGGAGGCCGGGACTGGGGGTGTGGACCATTGTAGGGGGAGGCCTGGTCCGTGCCTGCCTAACCCTGGTCCAGTACGGGTCCCGGTCCTGGTCCCCTGGGGCCTGGACCTTGGGGCCCTCATGTGGGGGTGGTGCTGGGGGGTCTTCTGGAGGCATGGAGGTCGGGACTGGGGGTGTGGAACGTTGTAGGGGGAGGCCTGGTCCGTGTGTGTCTGGGTCTGGGGGCTGGCCCAGTACGGGTCCCGGTCCCGGTTCCCCTGGGCCTGGACCTGGGGGCCCTCATCTGGGGGTGTTGTTGGGGGGTCTGCTGGAGGCATGGAGGCCGGGACTGGGGGTGTGGAACGTTGTAGGGGGACGCCTGGTCCGTGTGTGTCTGTGTCTGGGGGCTGGCCAAGTACGGGTCACGGTCCTGGTCTCCTGGGGCCTCGATCTGGGGGCCCTGTGTGGAGGTGGTGCTGGGGGGTCTGCTGGAGGCATGGAGGTCGGGACTGGGGGTGTGGAACTGTTGGCAGAGCAGCCATACAGCGGCTACTGCTGTAAAAACCCACTTAGTCGGCACCGAACGCGGAGGAGAAGGAAGGAGGACGAGAGACGCTCAGTTTGCCTCACATGGCACTCAGCACAGCAACTCCTCTCAGCTGCATGCAGGAGGGCTCTTTTATTCAACCACGCCCACCTGACAGGTGGCTTCACCTTCACAATCAAATCATAATCACATCAATGTTCTGACAAATAAACATAAATCAATAAACAATAAACAATCAATAAGTGAGAATAATTGAGAGCACTCAACAGGAACGTTGTAGGGGGAGGCCTGGACCATGTGTGTCTGGGTCTGGGGGCTGGCCCAGTACGGGTCCCGATCCTGGTCCCCTGGGGCCTGGACCTGGGGGCCCTCATGTGGGGGTGTTGCTGGGGGGTCTGCTGGAGGCATGGAGGCCGGGACTGGGGGTGTGGAACGTTGTAGGGGGAGGCCTGGTCTGTGTGTGTCTGGGTCTGGGGGCTGGCCAAGTACGGGTCACGGTCCTGGTCTCCAGGGGCCTGGTCCTGGGGGCCCTGTGTGGAGGTGGTGCTGGGGGGTCTGCTGGAGGCATGGAGGTCGGGACTGGGGGTGTGGAACGTTGTAGGGGGAGGCCTGGACCGTGTGTGTCTGGGTCTGGGGGCTGGCCCAGTACGGGTCCCGGTCCTGGTCCCCTGGGGCCTGGACCTGGGGGGCACTCATGTGGGGGTGTTGCTGGGGGTTCTGCTGGAGGCATGGAGGCCGGGACTGGGGGTGTGGAACGTTGTAGGGGGAGGCCTGGTCCGTGTGTGTCTGGGTCTGGGGGCTGGCCCAGTACGGGTCCCGGTCCTTGTCCCCTGGGGCCTGGACCTGGAGGCCCTCATTTGGGGGTGTTACTGGGGGGTCTGCTGGAGGCATGAAGGCCGGGACTGGGGGTGTGGAACGTTGTAGGGGGAGGCCTGGTCCGTGCCTGCCTAACCCTAACCCTGGCCCAGTACGGGTCCCAGTCCTGGTCCCCTGGGGCCTGGACCTGGGGGCCCTCATGTGGGGGTGTTGCTGGTGGGTCTGCTGGAGGCATGGAGGCCGGGACTGGGGGTGTGGAACGTTGTAGGGGGAGGCCTGGTCCGTGCCTTCCTAACCCTAACCCTGGCCCAGTCCGGGTCCCGGGCCTGGACCTGGGGGCCCTCATGTGGGGGTGTTTGTGGGGGGTCTGCTGGTCCGTGCCTGCCTAACCCTAACCCTGGCCCAGTACGGGTCCCGGTCCTGGTCCCCTGGGACCAGGGGGTCCTCATGTGGGGGTGTTGCTGGAGGCATGGAGGCCGGGACTGGGGGTGTGGAACGTTGTAGGGGGAGGCCTGGTCCGTGCCTTCCTAACCCTAACCCCGGTCCTGGTCCCCTGGGGCCTGGACCTGGGGGCCCTCATGTGGGGGTGTTGCTGAGGGGTCTGGTGGAGGCATGGAGGCCGGGACTGGGGTTATGGAACGTTGTAGGGGGATGCTTGGTCCGTGTTTGTCTGGGTCTGGGGGCTGGCCCGGTCCTGGTCCCTGGGGCCTGGACCTGGGGGCCCTCATGTGGGGGTGTTGCTGGGGGGTCTGCTGGAGGCATGGAGGCCGGGACTGGGGGTGTGGAATGTTGTAGGGGGAGGCCTGGTCCGTGTGTGTCTGGGTCTGGGGGCTGGCCCAGTACGGGTCCCGGTCCTGGTCCCCTGGGGCCTGGACCTGGGGGCCCTGTGTGGAGATGGTGCTGGGGGGTCTGCTGGAGGCATGGAGGTCGGGACTGGGGGTGTGGAACGTTGTAGGGGGACGCCTGGTCCGTGTGTGTCTGGGTCTGGGGGCTGGCCCAGTACCGGTCCTGGTCCCCTGGGGCCTGGACCTGGGGGCCCTCATGTGGGGGTGTTGCTCGGGGGTCTGCTGGTCTGTGCCTGCCTAACCCTAACCCTGGCCCATTACGGGTCCCGGTCCTGGTCCCCCGGGGCCTGGACCTGGGGGCCCTCATGTGGGGGTGTTGCTGGGCCCTCATGTGGGGGTGTTGCTGGGGGGTCTGCTGGATGCATGGAGGCCGGGACTGGGGGTGTGGACCATTGTAGGGGGAGGCCTGGTCCGTGCCTGCCTAACCCTGGTCCAGTACGGGTCCCGGTCCTGGTCCCCTGGGGCCTGGACCTTGGGGCCCTCATGTGGGGGTGGTGCTGGGGGGTCTTCTGGAGGCATGGAGGTCGGGACTGGGGGTGTGGAACGTTGTAGGGGGAGGCCTGGTCCGTGTGTGTCTGGGTCTGGGGGCTGGCCCAGTACGGGTCCCGGTCCCGGTTCCCCTGGGCCTGGACCTGGGGGCCCTCATGTGGAGGTGTTTGTGGGGGGTCTGCTTGTCCGTGCCTGCCTAACCCTAACCCTGGCCCAGTACGGATCCCGGTCCTGGTCCCCTGGGGCCTGGACCTGGGGGCCCTCATGTGGGGGTGTTGCTGGGGGGTCTGCTGGAGGCATGGAGGCCGGGACTGGGGGTGTGTGTCTGGGTCTGGGGGCTGGCCAAGTATGGGTCACGGTCCTGGTCTCCTGGGGCCTGGACCTTGGGGCCACGTCAGGAGGTTGTGCTGGGGGGTCTGCTGGAGGCATGGAGGTCGGGACTGGGGGTGTGGAACGTTGTAGGGGGAGGTCTGGACCGTGTGTGTCTGAGTCTGGGGGCTGGCCCAGTACGGGTCCCGGTCCTGGTCCCCTGGGGACTGGACCTGGGGGCCCTCATGTGGCGGTGTTGCTGGGGGGTCTGCTGGAGGCATGGAGGCCAGGACTGGGGGTGTGGAACGTTGTAGGGGGAGGCCTGGTCCGTGCCTGCCTAACCCTAACCCTAACCCTGGCCCAGTACAAGTCCCGGTCCTGGTCCTGGTCCCCTGGGGCCTGGGCCTGGGGGCCCTGTGTGGAGGTGGTGCTGGGGGGTCTGCTGGAGGCATGGAGGTCGGGACTGGGGGTGTGGAACGTCTGCTGGAGGCATGGAGGCCAGGACTGGGGGTGTGGAACGTTGTAGGGGGAGGCCTGGTCCGTGTGTGTCTGGGTCTGGGGGCTGGCCAAGTACGGGTCACGGTCCTGGTCTCCTGGGGCCTGGACCTGGGAGCCCTGTGTTGAGGTGGTGCTGTGGGGTCTGCTGGAGGCATGGAGGTCGGGACTGGGGGTGTGGAACGTTGTAGGGGGAGGCCTGGACCGTGTGTGTCTGGGTCTGGGGGCTGGCCTGGACCGTGTGTGTCTGGGTCTGGGGGCTGGCCAAGTACGGGTCACGGTCCGGGTCTCCTGGGGCCTGGACCTAGGGGCCCTGTGTGGAGGTGGTGCTGGGGGGTCTGCTGGAGACATGGAGGTCGGGACTGGGGGTGTGGAACGTTGTAGGGGGAGGCCTGGTCCGTGTGTGTCTGTGTCTGGGGGCTGGCCAAGTACGGGTCACGGTCCTGGTCTCCTGGGGCCTGGACCTGGGGGCCCTGTGTTGAGGTGGTGCTGTGGGGTCTGCTGGAGGCATGGAGGTCGGGACTGGGGGTGTGGAACGTTGTAGGGGGAGGCCTGGACCGTGTGTGTCTGGGTCTGGGGGCTGGCCTGGACCGTGTGTGTCTGGGTCTGGGGGCTGGCCAAGTCCGGGTCACGGTCCTGGTCTCCTGGGGCCTGGACCTGGGGGCCCTGTGAGGAGGTGGTGCTGGGGGGTCTGCTGGAGGCATGGAGGTCGGGACTGGGGGTGTGGAACGTCTGCTGGAGGCATGGAGGCCAGGACTGGGGGTGTGGAACGTTTTGGGGGAGGCCTGGTCCGTGTGTGTCTGGGTCTGGGGGCTGGCCCAGTACGGGTCCCAGTCCTGGTCCCCGGGGGACTGGACCTGGGGGCCCTCATGTGGCGGTGTTGCTGGGGGGTCTGCTGGAGGCATGGAGGCCGGGACTGGGGGTGTGGAACGTTGTAGGGGGAGGCCTGGTCCGTGCCTGCCTAACCCTAACCCTGGCCCAGTACAAGTCCCGGTCCTGGTCCTGGTCCCCTGGGGCCTGGGCCTGGGGGCCCTGTGTGGAGGTGGTGCTGGGGGGTCTGCTGGAGGCATGGAGGCCGGGACTGGGGGTGTGGAACGTTGTAGGGGGAGGCCTGGTCCGTGTGTGTCTGGGTCTGGGGGCTGGCCAAGTACGGGTCACGGTCCTGGTCTCCTGGGGCCTGGACCTTGGGGCCCTGTGAGGAGGTGGTGCTGGGGGGTCTGCTGGAGGCATGGAGGTCGGGACTGGGGGTGTGGAACGTCTGCTGGAGGCATGGAGGTCGGGACTGGGGGTGTGGAACGTCTGCTGGAGGCATGGAGGTCGGGACTGGGGGTGTGGAACGTCTGCTGGAGGAATGGAGGTCGGGACTGGGGGTGTGGAACGTCTGCTGGAGGCATGGAGGTCGGGACTGGGGGTGTGGAACGTCTGCTGGAGGCAGGGAGGCCGGGACTGGGGGTGTGTGTCTGGGGGCTGGCCCAGAACGGGTCCCGGTGCTGGTCCCCTGGGACCTGGACCTGGGGGCCCTCATGTGGGGGTGTTGCTGGGGGGTCTGCTGGAGGCATGGAGGCCGGGACTGGGGGTGTGGAACGTTGTAGGGGGAGGCCTGGTCCGTGCCTGCCTAACCCTAAACCTGGCCCGGTACGGGTCCCGGTCCTGGTCCCCTGGGGCCTGGACCTGGGGGCCCTCATTTAGGGGTGTTGCTGGGGGGTCTGCTGGAGGCATGGAGGCCGGGACTGGGGGTGTGGAACGTTGTAGGGGGAGGCCTGGTCCGTGTGTGTCTGCGTCTGGGGGCTGGCCCAGTACGGGTCCCGTTCCTGGTCCCCTGGGGCCTGGACCTGGGGGCCATCATGTGGGGTTGTTGCTGGGGGGTCTGCTAGAGGCATGGAGGCCGGGACTGGGGGTGTGGAACGTTGTAGGGGGAGGCCTGGACCGTGTGTGTCTGGGTCTGGGGGCTGGCCCAGTACGGGTCCCGGTCCTTGTCCCCTGGGGCCTGGACCTGGAGGCCCTCATTTGGGAGTGTTACTGGGGGGTCTGCTGGAGGCATGAAGGCCGGGACTGGGGGTGTGGAACGTTGTAGGGGGAGGCCTGGTCCGTGCCTGCCTAACCCTAACCCTGGCCCAGTACGGGTCCCAGTCCTGGTCCCCTGGGGCCTGGACCTGGGGGCCCTCATGTGGGGGTGTTGCTGGTGGGTCTGCTGGAGGCATGGAGGCCGGGACTGGGGGTGTGGAACGTTGTAGGGGGAGGCCTGGTCCGTGCCTTCCTAACCCTAACCCTGGCCCAGTCCGGGTCCCGGGCCTGGACCTGGGGGCCCTCATGTGGGGGTGTTTGTGGGGGGTCTGCTGGTCCGTGCCTGCCTAACCCTAACCCTGGCCCAGTACGGGTCCCGGTCCTGGTCCCCTGGGACCAGGGGGTCCTCATGTGGGGGTGTTGCTGGGGGGTCTGCTGGAGGCATGGAGGCCGGGACTGGGGGTGTGGAACGTTGTAGGGGGAGGCCTGGTCCGTGCCTTCCTAACCCTAACCCCGGTCCTGGTCCCCTGGGGCCTGGACCTGGGGGCCCTCATGTGGGGGTGTTGCTGAGGGGTCTGGTGGAGGCATGGAGGCCGGGACTGGGGTTATGGAACGTTGTAGGGGGATGCTTGGTCCGTGTTTGTCTGGGTCTGGGGGCTGGCCCGGTCCTGGTCCCTGGGGCCTGGACCTGGGGGCCCTCATGTGGGGGTGTTGCTGGGGGGTCTGCTGGAGGCATGGAGGCCGGGACTGGGGGTGTGGAATGTTGTAGGGGGAGGCCTGGTCCGTGTGTGTCTGGGTCTGGGGGCTGGCCCAGTACGGGTCCCGGTCCTGGTCCCCTGGGGCCTGGACCTGGGGGCCCTGTGTGGAGATGGTGCTGGGGGGTCTGCTGGAGGCATGGAGGTCGGGACTGGGGGTGTGGAACGTTGTAGGGGGACGCCTGGTCCGTGTGTGTCTGGGTCTGGGGGCTGGCCCAGTACCGGTCCTGGTCCCCTGGGGCCTGGACCTGGGGGCCCTCATGTGGGGGTGTTGCTCGGTTGTCTGCTGGTCTGTGCCTGCCTAACCCTAACCCTGGCCCATTACGGGTCCCGGTCCTGGTCCCCCGGGGCCTGGACCTGGGGGCCCTCATGTGGGGGTGTTGCTGGGCCCTCATGTGGGGGTGTTGCTGGGGGGTCTGCTGGATGCATGGAGGCCGGGACTGGGGGTGTGGACCATTGTAGGGGGAGGCCTGGTCCGTGCCTGCCTAACCCTGGTCCAGTACGGGTCCCGGTCCTGGTCCCCTGGGGCCTGGACCTTGGGGCCCTCATGTGGGGGTGGTGCTGGGGGGTCTTCTGGAGGCATGGAGGTCGGGACTGGGGGTGTGGAACGTTGTAGGGGGAGGCCTGGTCCGTGTGTGTCTGGGTCTGGGGGCTGGCCCAGTACGGGTCCCGGTCCCGGTTCCCCTGGGCCTGGACCTGGGGGCCCTCATGTGGAGGTGTTTGTGGGGGGTCTGCTTGTCCGTGCCTGCCTAACCCTAACCCTGGCCCAGTACGGATCCCGGTCCTGGTCCCCTGGGGCCTGGACCTGGGGGCCCTCATGTGGGGGTGTTGCTGGGGGGTCTGCTGGAGGCATGGAGGCCGGGACTGGGGGTGTGTGTCTGGGTCTGGGGGCTGGCCAAGTATGGGTCATGGTCCTGGTCTCCTGGGGCCTGGACCTTGGGGCCACGTCAGGAGGTTGTGCTGGGGGGTCTGCTGGAGGCATGGAGGTCGGGACTGGGGGTGTGGAACGTTGTAGGGGGAGGTCTGGACCGTGTGTGTCTGAGTCTGGGGGCTGGCCCAGTACGGGTCCCGGTCCTGGTCCCCTGGGGACTGGACCTGGGGGCCCTCATGTGGCGGTGTTGCTGGGGGGTCTGCTGGAGGCATGGAGGCCAGGACTGGGGGTGTGGAACGTTGTAGGGGGAGGCCTGGTCCGTGCCTGCCTAACCCTAACCCTAACCCTGGCCCAGTACAAGTCCCGGTCCTGGTCCTGGTCCCCTGGGGCCTGGGCCTGGGGGCCCTGTGTGGAGGTGGTGCTGGGGGGTCTGCTGGAGGCATGGAGGTCGGGACTGGGGGTGTGGAACGTCTGCTGGAGGCATGGAGGCCAGGACTGGGGGTGTGGAACGTTGTAGGGGGAGGCCTGGTCCGTGTGTGTCTGGGTCTGGGGGCTGGCCAAGTACGGGTCACGGTCCTGGTCTCCTGGGGCCTGGACCTGGGGGCCCTGTGTTGAGGTGGTGCTGTGGGGTCTGCTGGAGGCATGGAGGTCGGGACTGGGGGTGTGGAACGTTGTAGGGGGAGGCCTGGACCGTGTGTGTCTGGGTCTGGGGGCTGGCCTGGACCGTGTGTGTCTGGGTCTGGGGGCTGGCCAAGTACGGGTCACGGTCCTGGTCTCCTGGGGCCTGGACCTAGGGGCCCTGTGTGGAGGTGGTGCTGGGGGGTCTGCTGGAGACATGGAGGTCGGGACTGGGGGTGTGGAACGTTGTAGGGGGAGGCCTGGTCCGTGTGTGTCTGTGTCTGGGGGCTGGCCAAGTACGGGTCACGGTCCTGGTCTCCTGGGGCCTGGACCTGGGGGCCCTGTGTTGAGGTGGTGCTGTGGGGTCTGCTGGAGGCATGGAGGTCGGGACTGGGGGTGTGGAACGTTGTAGGGGGAGGCCTGGACCGTGTGTGTCTGGGTCTGGGGGCTGGCCTGGACCGTGTGTGTCTGGGTCTGGGGGCTGGCCAAGTCCGGGTCACGGTCCTGGTCTCCTGGGGCCTGGACCTGGGGGCCCTGTGAGGAGGTGGTGCTGGGGGGTCTGCTGGAGGCATGGAGGTCGGGACTGGGGGTGTGGAACGTCTGCTGGAGGCATGGAGGCCAGGACTGGGGGTGTGGAACGTTTTGGGGGAGGCCTGGCCCGTGTGTGTCTGGGTCTGGGGGCTGGCCCAGTACGGGTCCCAGTCCTGGTCCCCGGGGGACTGGACCTGGGGGCCCTCATGTGGCGGTGTTGCTGGGGGGTCTGCTGGAGGCATGGAGGCCGGGACTGGGGGTGTGGAACGTTGTAGGGGGAGGCCTGGTCCGTGCCTGCCTAACCCTAACCCTGGCCCAGTACAAGTCCCGGTCCTGGTCCTGGTCCCCTGGGGCCTGGGCCTGGGGGCCCTGTGTGGAGGTGGTGCTGGGGGGTCTGCTGGAGGCATGGAGGCCGGGGCTGGGGGTGTGGAACGTTGTAGGGGGAGGCCTGGTCCGTGTGTGTCTGGGTCTGGGGGCTGGCCAAGTACGGGTCACGGTCCTGGTCTCCTGGGGCCTGGACCTTGGGGCCCTGTGAGGAGGTGGTGCTGGGGGGTCTGCTGGAGGCATGGAGGTCGGGACTGGGGGTGTGGAACGTCTGCTGGAGGCATGGAGGTCGGGACTGGGGGTGTGGAACGTCTGCTGGAGGAATGGAGGTCGGGACTGGGGGTGTGGAACGTCTGCTGGAGGCATGGAGGTCGGGACTGGGGGTGTGGAACGTCTGCTGGAGGCAGGGAGGCCGGGACTGGGGGTGTGTGTCTGGGGGCTGGCCCAGAACGGGTCCCGGTGCTGGTCCCCTGGGACCTGGACCTGGGGGCCCTCATGTGGGGGTGTTGCTGGGGGGTCTGCTGGAGGCATGGAGGCCGGGACTGGGGGTGTGGAACGTTGTAGGGGGAGGCCTGGTCCGTGCCTGCCTAACCCTAAACCTGGCCCGGTACGGGTCCCGGTCCTGGTCCCCTGGGGCCTGGACCTGGGGGCCCTCATTTAGGGGTGTTGCTGGGGGGTCTGCTGGAGGCATGGAGGCCGGGACTGGGGGTGTGGAACGTTGTAGGGGGAGGCCTGGTCCGTGTGTGTCTGCGTCTGGGGGCTGGCCCAGTACGGGTCCCGTTCCTGGTCCCCTGGGGCCTGGACCTGGGGGCCATCATGTGGGGTTGTTGCTGGGGGGTCTGCTAGAGGCATGGAGGCCGGGACTGGGGGTGTGGAACGTTGTAGGGGGAGGCCTGGACCGTGTGTGTCTGGGTCTGGGGGCTGGCCTGGACCGTGTGTGTCTGGGTCTGGGGGCTGGCCAAGTACGGGTCACGGTCCTGGTCTCCTGGGGCCTGGACCTAGGGGCCCTGTGTGGAGGTGGTGCTGGGGGGTCTGCTGGAGACATGGAGGTCGGGACTGGGGGTGTGGAACGTTGTAGGGGGAGGCCTGGACCTTGTGTGTCTAGGTCTGAGGGCTGGCCCAGTACGGGTCCGGTCCTGGTCCCCTGGGGCCTGGACCTGGGGGCCCTCATGTGGGGGTGTTGCTGGGGGGTCTGCTGGAGGCATGGAGGCCGGGACTGGAGGTGTGGAACGTTGTAAGGGGAGGCCTGGTCCGTTCCTGCCTAACCCTAACCCTTGCCCAGTACGGGTCACGGTCCTGGTCTCCTGGGGCCTGGACCTGGGGGCCCTGTGTGGAGGTGGTGCTGTGGAGTCTGCTGGAGGCATGGAGGTCGGGACTGGGGGTGTGGAAAGTTGTAGGGGGAGGCCTGGTCCGTGTGGGTCTGGGGGCTGGCCAAGTACGGGTCCCGGTCATGGTCCCCTGGGGCCTGGACCTGGGGGCCCTCATGTGGGGGTGTTTGTGGGGGGTCTGCTGGTCCGTGCCTGCCTAACCCTAACCTTGGCCCAGTACGGGTCCCGGTCCTGGTCTCCTGGGGCCTGGACCTGGGGGCCCTCATGTGGGGGTGTTGCTGGGCCCTCATGTGGGGGTGTTGCTGGGGGGTCTTCTGGAGGCATGGAAGCCGGGACTGGGGGTGTGTGTCTGGGTCTGGGGGCTGGCCCAGAACGGGTCCCGGTCCTGGTCCCCTGGGGCCTGGACCTGGGGGCCCTCATGTGGGGGTGTTGCTGGGGGGTCTGCTGGAGGCATGGAGGCTGGGACTGGGGGTGTGGAACGTTGTAGGGGGAGGCCTGGTCCGTGCCTGCCTAACCCTAATCCTGGCCCAGTACGGGTCCCGGTCCTGGTCCCCTGGGGCCTGGACCTGGGGGCCCTCATATGGGGGTGTTGCTGGGGGGTCTGCTGGAGGCATGGAGGCCGGGACTGGGGGTGTGGAACGTTGTAGGGGGAGGCCTGGTCCGTGTGTGTCTGGGTCTGGGGGCTGGCCCAGTACGGGTCCCGGTCCTGGTCCCCTGGGGCCTGGACCTGGGGGCCCTCATATGGGGGTGTTGCTGGGGGGTCTGCTGGAGGCATGGAGGCCGGGACTGGGGGTGTGGAACGTTGTAGGGGGAGGCCTGGTCCGTGTGTGTCTGGGTCTGGGGGCTGGCCCAGTACGGGTCCCGGTCCTGGTCCCCTGGGGCCTGGACCTGGGGGCCCTCATGTGGGGGTGTTGCTGGGGGGTCTGCTGGAGGCATGGAGGCCGGGACTGGGGGTGTGGAACGTTGTAAGGGGAGGCCTGGTCCGTGCCAGCCTAACCCTAACCCTGGCCCAGTACAGGTTCCGGTCCTGGTCCACTGGGGCCTGTACCTGGGGTCCCTCATGTGGGGGTGTTGCTGGGGGGTCTGCTGGAGGCTTGGAGGCCGGGACTGGGGGTGTGGAACGTTGTAGGGGGAGGCCTGGTCCGTGTGGGTCTGGGGGCTGGCCAAGTACGGGTCCCGGTCATGGTCCCCTGGGGCCTGGACCTGGGGGCCCTCATGTGGGGGTGTTTGTGGGGGGTCTGCTGGTCCGTGCCTGCCTAACCCTAACCTTGGCCCAGTACGGGTCCCGGTCCTGGTCTCCTGGGGCCTGGACCTGGGGGCCCTCATGTGGGGGTGTTGCTGGGCCCTCATGTGGGGGTGTTGCTGGGGGGTCTGCTGGAGGCATGGAAGCCGGGACTGGGGGTGTGTGTCTGGGTCTGGGGGCTGGCCCAGAACGGGTCCCGGTCCTGG
This sequence comes from Micromesistius poutassou, assembly GCF_964030765.1. Lineage (NCBI taxonomy): Eukaryota > Metazoa > Chordata > Actinopteri > Gadiformes > Gadidae > Micromesistius > Micromesistius poutassou. The sequence continues at coordinate 21,505,948 of NC_140276.1, read as the reverse complement.
TCCCCTGGGGCCTGGACCTGGGGGCCCTCATGTGGGGGTGTTGCTGGGGGGTCTGCTGGAGGACTGGGGGTGTGGAACGTTGTAGGGGGAGGCCTGGTCCGTGCCTGCCTAACCCTAATCCTGGCCCAGTACAAGTCCCGGTCCTGGTCCCCTGGGGCCTGGAACTGGGGGCCCTGTGAGGAGGTGGTGCTGGAGGCATGGAGGTCGGGACTTGGGGTGTGGAGCGTCTGCTGGAGGCATGGAGGCCAGGACTGGGGGTGTGGAACGTTTTGGGGGAGGCCTGGTCCGTGTGTGTCTGGGTCTGGGGGCTGGCCAAGTACGGGTCACGGTCCTGGTCTCCTGGGGCCTGGACCTTGGGGCCACGTCAGGAGGTTGTGCTGGGGGGTCTGCTGGAGGCATGGAGGTCGGGACTGGGGGTGTGGAACGTTGTAGGGGGAGGTCTGGACCGTGTGTGTCTGAGTCTGGGGGCTGGCCCAGTACGGGTCCCAGTCCTGGTCCCCTGGGGACTGGACCTGGGGGCCCTCATGTGGCGGTGTTGCTGGGGGGTCTGCTGGAGGCATGGAGGCCGGGACTGGGGGTGTGGAACGTTGTAGGGGGAGGCCTGGTCCGTGCTTGCCTAACCCTAACCCTGGCCCAGTACAAGTCCCGGTCCTGGTCCCCTGGGGCCTGGGCCTGGGGGCCCAGTGTGGAGGTGATGCTGGGTGGTCTGCTGGAGGCATGGAGGTCGGGACTGGGGGTGTGGAACGTCTGCTGGAGGCATGGAGGCCAGAACTGGGGGTGTGGAACGTTTTGGGGGAGGCCTGGTCCGTGTGTGTCTGGGTCTGGGGGCTGGCCAAGTACGGGTCACGGTCCTGGTCTCCTGGGGCCTGGACCTTGGGGCCACGTCAGGAGGTTGTGCTGGGGGGTCTGCTGGAGGCATGGAGGTCGGGACTGGGGGTGTGGAACGTTGTAGGGGGAGGTCTGGACCGTGTGTGTCTGAGTTTGGGGGCTGGCCCAGTACGGGTCCCGGTCCTGGTCCCCTGGGGACTGGACCTGGGGGCCCTCATGTGGCGGTGTTGCTGGGGGTTCTGCTGGAGGCATGGAGGCCGGGACTGGGGGTGTGGAACGTTGTAGGGGGAGGCCTGGTCCGTGCCTGCCTAACCCTAACCCTGGCCCAGTACAAGTCCCGGTCCTGGTCCCCTGGGGCCTGGGCCTGGGGGCCCTGTGTGGAGGTGGTGCTGGGGGGTCTGCTGGAGGCATGGAGGTCGGGACTGGGGGTGTGGAACGTCTGCTGGAGGCATGGAGGCCAGGACTGGGGGTGTGGAACGTTGTAGGGGGAGGCCTGGTCCGTGTGTGTCTGGGTCTGGGGGCTGGCCAAGTACGGGTCACGGTCCTGGTCTCCTGGGGCCTGGACCTTGGGGCCCTGTGAGGAGGTGGTGCTGGGGGGTCTGCTGGAGGTATGGAGGTCGGGACTGGGGGTGTGGAACGTCTGCTGGAGGCATGGAGGTCGGGACTGGGGGTGTGGAACGTCTGCTGAAGGCATGGAGGCCGGGACTGGGGGTGTGTGTCTGGGGGCTGGCCCAGAACGGGTCCCGGTGCTGGTCCCCTGGGACCTGGACCTGGGGGCCCTCATGTGGGGGTGTTGCTGGGGGGTCTGCTGGAGGCATGGAGGCCGGGACTGGGGGTGTGGAACGTTGTAGGGGGAGGCCTGGTCCGTGTGTGTCTGGGTCTGGGGGCTGGCCCAGTACGGGTCCCGTTCCTGGTCCCCTGGGGCCTGGACCTGGGGGCCCTCATGTGGGGGTGTTGCTGGGGGGTCTGCTGGAGGCATAGAGGCTGGGACTGGGGGTGTGGAACATTGTAGGGGGAGGCCTGGTCCGTGCCTGCCTAACCCTAATCCTGGCCCAGTACGGGTCCCGGTCCTGGTCCCCTGGGGCCTGGACCTGGGGGCCCTCATATGGGGGTGTTGCTGGGGGGTCTGCTGGAGGCATGGAGGCCGGGACTGGGGGTGTGGAACGTTGTAGGGGGAGGCCTGGTCCGTGTGTGTCTGGGTCTGGGGGCTGGCCCAGTACGGGTCCCGGTCCTGGTCCCCTGGGGCCTGGACCTGGGGGCCCTCATATGGGGGTGTTGCTGGGGGGTCTGCTGGAGGCATGGAGGCCGGGACTGGGGGTGTGGAACGTTGTAGGGGGAGGCCTGGTCCGTGTGTGTCTGGGTCTGGGGGCTGGCCCAGTACGGGTCCCGGTCCTGGTCCCCTGGGGCCTGGACCTGGGGGCCCTCATCTGGGGGTGTTGCTGGGGGGTCTGCTGGAGGCATGGAGGCCGGGAGTGGGGGTGTGGAACGTTGTAGGGGGAGGCCTGGTCCGTGTGTGTCTGGGTCTGGGGGCTGGCCCAGTACTGGTCCCGGTCCTGGTCCCCTGGGGCCTGGACCTGGGGGCCCTCATGTGGGGGTGTTGCTGGGGGGTCTGCTGGAGGCATGGAGGTCGGGACTGGGGGTGTGGAACGTTGTAGGGGGAGGCCTGGACCGTGTGTGTCTGGGTCTGGGGGCTGGCCTGGACCGTGTGTGTCTGGGTCTGGGGGCTGGCCAAGTACGGGTCACGGTCCTGGTCTCCTGGGGCCTGGACCTGGGGGCCCTGTGTGGAGGTGGTGCTGGGGGGTCTGCTGGAGACATGGAGGTCGGGACTGGGGGTGTGGAACGCTGTAGGGGGAGGCCTGGACCTTGTGTGTCTGAGTCTGAGGGCTGGCCCAGTACGGGTCCGGTCCTGGTCCCCTGGGGCCTGGACCTGGGGGCCCTCATGTGGGGGTGTTGCTGGGGGGTCTGCTGGAGGCATGGAGGCCTGGACTGGAGGTGTGGAACGTTGTAAGGGGAGGCCTGGTCCGTTCCTGCCTAACCCTAACCCTGGCCCAGTACGGGTCACGGTCCTGGTCTCCTGGGGCCTGGACCTGGGGGCCCTGTGTGGAGGTGGTGCTGTGGAGTCTGCTGGAGGCATGGAGGTCGGGACTGGGGGTGTGGAACGTTGTAGGGGGAGGCCTGGTCCGTGTGGGTCTGGGGGCTGGCCAAGTACGGGTCCCGGTCATGGTCCCCTGGGGCCTGGACCTGGGGGCCCTCATGTGGGGGTGTTTGTGAGGGGTCTGCTGGTCCGTGCCTGCCTAACCCTAACCTTGGCCCAGTACGGGTCCCGGTCCTGGTCTCCTGGGGCCTGGACCTGGGGGCCCTCATGTGGTGGTGTTGCTGGGCCCTCATGTGGGGGTGTTGCTGGGGGGTCTGCTGGAGGCATGGAAGCCGGGACTGGGGGTGTGTGTCTGGGTCTGGGGGCTGGCCCAGTACGGGTCCCGGTCCTGGTCTCCTGGGGCCTGGACCTGGGGGCCCTCATGTGGGGGTGTTGCTGGGCCCTCATGTGGGGGTGTTGCTGGGGGGTCTGCTGGAGGCATGGAGGCTGGGACTGGGGGTGTGGAACGTTGTAGGGGGAGGGCTGGTCCGTGCCTGCCTAACCCTAATCCTGGCCCAGTACGGGTCCCGGTCCTGGTCCCCTGGGGCCTGGACCTGGGGGCCCTCATATGGGGGTGTTGCTGGGGGGTATGCTGGAGGCATGGAGGCCGGGACTGGGGGTGTGGAACGTTGTAGGGGGAGGCCTGGTCCGTGTGTGTCTGGGTCTGGGGGCTGGCCCAGTACGGGTCCCGGTCCTGGTCCCCTGGGGCCTGGACCTGGGGGCCCTCATATGGGGGTGTTGCTGGGGGGTCTGCTGGAGGCATGGAGGCCGGGACTGGGGGTGTGGAACGTTGTAGGGGGAGGCCTGGTCCGTATGTGTCTGGGTCTGGGGGCTGGCCCAGTACGGGTCCCGGTCCTGGTCCCCTGGGGCCTGGACCTATAGCCCTTATATGGGGGTGTTGCTGGGGGGTCTGCTGGAGGCGTGGAACGTTGGAAGGGGAGGCCTGGTCCGTGCTAGCCTAACCCTAACCCTGGCCCAGTACAGGTTCCGGTCCTGGTCCACTGGGGCCTGTACCTGGGGTCCCTCATGTGGGGGTGTTGCTGGGGGGTCTGCTGGAGGCATGGAGGCCGGGACTGGGGGTGTGGAACGTTGTAGGGGGAGGCCTGGACCGTGTGTGTCTGGGTCTGAGGGCTGGCCCAGTACGGGTCCGGTCCTGGTCCCCTGGGGCCTGGACCTGGGGGCCCTCATGTGAAGGTGTTGCTGGGGGGTCTGCTGGAGGCATGGAGGCCGGGACTGGGGGTGTGGAACGTTGTAGGGGGAGGCCTGGTCCGTGTGTGTCTGGGTCTGGGGGCTGGCCCAGTACGGGTCCCGGTCCTGGTCCCCTGGGGCCTGGACCTGGGGGCCCTTATATGGGGGTGTTGCTGGGGGGTCTGCTGGAGGCATGGAGGCCGGGACTGGGGGTGTGGAACGTTGTAGGGGGAGGCCTGGTCCGTGTGTGTCTGGGTCTGGGGGCTGGCCCAGTACGGGTCCCGGTCCTGGTCCCCTGGGGCCTGGACCTGGGGGCCCTCATCTGGGGGTGTTGCTGGGGGGTCTGCTGGAGGCATGGAGGCCGGGACTGGGGGTGTGGAACGTTGTAGGGGGAGGCCTGGTCCGTGTGTGTCTGGGTCTGGGGGCTGGCCCAGTACGGGTCCCGGTCCTGGTCCCCTGGGGCCTGGACCTGGGGGCCCGCATGTGGGGGTGTTGCTGGGGGGTCTGCTGGAGGCATGGAGGCCGGGACTGGGGGTGTGGAACGTTGTAAGGGGAGGCCTGGTCCGTGCCTGCCTAACCATAACCCTGGCCCAGTACAAGTCCCGGTCCTGGTCCCCTGGGGCCTGGAACTGGGGGCCCTGTGAGGAGGTGGTGCTGGAGGCATGGAGGTCGGGACTGGGGTTGTGGAACGTCTGCTGGAGGCATGGAGGCCAGGACTGGGGGTGTGGAAGGTTTTGGGGGAGGCCTGGTCCGTGTGTGTCTGGGTCTGGGGGCTGGCCAAGTACGGGTCACGGTCCTGGTCTCCTGGGGCCTGGACCTTGCGGCCACGTCAGGAGGTTGTGCTGGGGGGTCTGCTGGAGGCATGGAGGTCGGGACTGGGGTGTGGAACGTTGTAGGGGAGGTCTGGACCGTGTGTGTCTGAGTCTGGGGGCTGGCCCAGTACGGGTCCCAGTCCTGGTCCCCTGGGGACTGGACCTGGGGGCCCTCATGTGGCGGTGTTGCTGGGGGGTCTGCTGGAGGCATGGAGGCCGGGACTGGGGGTGTGGAACGTTTTAGGGGGAGGCCTGGTCCGTGTGTGTCTGGGTCTGGGGGCTGGCCTAGTACGGGTCCCGGTCCTGGTCCCCTGGGGCCTGGACCTGGGGGCCCTCATGTGGGGGTGTTGCTGGGGGGTCTGCTGGAGGCATGGAGGCCGGGACTGGGGGTGTGGAACGTTGTAAGGGGAGGCCTGGTCCGTGCCAGCCTAACCCTAACCCTGGCCCAGTACAGGTTCCGGTCCTGGTCCACTGGGGCCTGTACCTGGGGTCCCTCATGTGGGGGTGTTGCTGGGGGGTCTGCTGGAGGCATGGAGGCCGGGACTGGGGGTGTGGAACGTTGTAGGGGGAGGCCTGGTCCGTGTGTGTCTGGGTCTGGGGGCTGGCCCAGTACGGGTCCCGGTCTGGTCCCCTGGGGCCTGGACCTGGGGGCCCTCATCTGGGGGTGTTGCTGGGTGGTCTGCTGGAGGCATGGAGGCCGGGACTGGGGGTGTGGAACGTTGTAGGGGGAGGCCTGGTCCGTGTGTGTCTGGGTCTGGGGGCTGGCCCAGTACGGGTCCCGGTCTTGGTCCCCTGGGGCCTGGACCTGGGGGCCCTCATGTGGGGGTGTTGCTGGGGGGTCTGCTGGAGGCATGGAGGCCGGGACTGGGGGTGTGGAACGTTGTAAGGGGAGGCCTGGTCCGTGCCAGCCTAACCCTAACCCTGGCCCAGTACAGGTTCCGGTCCTGGTCCACTGGGGCCTGTACCTGGGGTCCCTCATGTGGGGGTGTTGCTGGGGGGTCTGCTGGAGGCATGGAGGCCGGGACTGGGGGTGTGGAACGTTGTAGGGGGAGGCCTGGACCGTGTGTGTCTGGGTCTGAGGGCTGGCCCAGTACGGGTCCGGTCCTGGTCCCCTGGGGCCTGGACCTGGGGGCCCTCATGTGAAGGTGTTGCTGGGGGGTCTGCTGGAGGCATGGAGGCCGGGACTGGGGGTGTGGAACGTTGTAAGGGGAGGCCTGGTCCGTGCCTGCCTAACCCTAACCCTGGCCCAGTACGGGTCCCGGTCCTGGTCCACTGGGGCCTGGACCTGGGGGCCCTCATGTGGGGGTGTTGCTGGGGGGTCTGCTGGAGGCATGGAGGCCGGGACTGGGGGTTTGGAACGTTGTAGGGGGAGGCCTGGACCGTGTGTGTCTGGGTCTGAGGGCTGGCCCAGTACGGGTCCGGTCCTGGTCCCCTGGGGCCTGGACCTGGGGGCCCTCATGTGGGGGTGTTGCTGGGGGGTCTGCTGGAGGCATGGAGGCCGGGACTGGGGGTGTGGAACGTTGTAAGGGGAGGCCTGGTCCGTGCCTGCCTAACCCTAACCCTGGCCCAGTACGGGTCCCGGTCCTGGTCCACTGGGGCCTGGACCTGGGGGCCCTCATGTGGGGGTGTTGCTGGGGGCCTGCTGGAGGCATGGAGGCTGGGACTGGGGGTGTGGAACGTTGTAGGGGGAGGCCTGGTCCGTGTGTGTCTGGGTCTGGGGGCTGGCCAAGTACGGGTCACGGTCCTGGTCTCCTGGGGCCTGGACCTGGGGGCCCTGTGTGGAGGTGGTGCTGTGGAGTCTGCTGGAGGCATGGAGGTCGGGACTGGGGGTGTGGAACGTTGTAGGGGGAGGCCTGGTCCGTGTGGGTCTGGGGGCTGGCCAAGTACGGGTCCCGGTCATGGTCCCCTGGGGCCTGGACCTGTGGGCCCTCATGTGGGGGTGTTTGTGGGGGGTCTGCTGGTCCGTGCCTGCCTAACCCTAATCCTGGCCCAGTACGGGTCCCGGTCCTGGTCCCCTGGGGCCTGGACCTGGGGGCCCTCATATGGGGGTGTTGCTGGGGGGTCTGCTGGAGGCATGGAGGCCGGGACTGGGGGTGTGGAACGTTGTAGGGGGAGGCCTGGTCCGTGTGTGTCTGGGTCTGGGGGCTGGCCCAGTACGGGTCCCGGTCCTGGTCCCCTGGGGCCTGGACCCCTGGGGCCTGGACCTGGGGGCCCTCATATGGGGGTGTAGCTGGGGGGTCTGCTGGAGGCATGGAGGCCGGGACTGGGGGTGTGGAACGTTGTAGGGGGAGGCCTGGTCCGTGTGTGTCTGGGTCTGGGGGCTGGCCCAGTACGGGTCCCGGTCCTGGTCCCCTGGGGCCTGGACCTGGGGGCCCTTATATGGGGGTGTTGCTGGGGGGTCTGCTGGAGGCATGGAGGCCGGGACTGGGGGTGTGGAACGTTGTAGGGGGAGGCCTGGTCCGTGTGTGTCTGGGTCTGGGGGCTGGCCCAGTACGGGTCCCGGTCCTGGTCCCCTGGGGCCTGGACCTGGGGGCCCTCATCTGGGGGTGTTGCTGGGGGGTCTGCTGGAGGCATGGAGGCCGGGACTGGGGGTGTGGAACGTTGTAGGGGGAGGCCTGGTCCGTGTGTGTCTGGGTCTGGGGGCTGGCCCAGTACGGGTCCCAGTCCTGGTCCCCTGGGGACTGCACCTGGGGGCCCTCATGTGGCGGTGTTGCTGGGGGGTCTGCTGGAGGCATGGAGGCCGGGACTGGGGGTGTGGAACGTTGTAAGGGGAGGCCTGGTCCGTGTGTGTCTGGGTCTGGGGGCTGGCCCAGTACGGGTCCCGGTCCTGGTCCCCTGGGGCCTGGACCTGGGGGCCCTCATGTGGGGGTGTTGCTGGGGGGTCTGCTGGAGGCATGGAGGCCGGGACTGGGGGTGTGGAACGTTGTAAGGGGAGGCCTGGTCCGTGCCAGCCTAACCCTAACCCTGGCCCAGTACAGGTTCTGGTCCTGGTCCACTGGGGCCTGTACCTGGGGTCCCTCATGTGGGGGTGTTGCTGGGGGGTCTGCTGGAGGCATGGAGGCCGGGACTGGGGGTGTGGAACGTTGTAGGGGGAGGCCTGGACCGTGTGTGTCTGGGTCTGAGGGCTGGCCCAGTACGGGTCCGGTCCTCGTCCCCTGGGGCCTGGACCTGGGGGCCCTCATGTGGGGGTGTTGCTGGGGGGTCTGCTGGATGCATGGAGGCCGGGACTGGGGGTGTGGAACGTTGTAAGGGGAGGCCTGGTCCGTGCCTGCCTAACCCTAACCCTGGCCCAGTACGGGTCCCGGTCCTGGTCCACTGGGGCCTGGACCTGGGGGCCCTCATGTGGGGGTGTTGCTGGGGGGTCTGCTGGAGGCATGGAGGCCGGGACTGGGGGTTTGGAACGTTGTAGGGGGAGGCCTGGACCGTGTGTGTCTGGGTCTGAGGGCTGGCCCAGTACGGGTCCGGTCCTGGTCCCCTGGGGCCTGGACCTGGGGGCCCTCATGTGGGGGTGTTTGTGGGGGGTCTGCTGGTCCGTGCCTGCCTAACCCTAACCCTGGCCCAGTATGGGTCCCGGTCCTTGTCCCCTGGGGCCTCGACCTGGTGGCCCTCATGTGGGGGTGTTGCTGGGCCCTCATGTGGGGGTGTTGCTGGGGGGTCTGCTGGAGGCATGGAGGCCGGGACTGGGGGTGTGTGTCTGGGTCTGGGGGCTGGCCCAGAGCGGGTCCCTGTCCCGGTCCCCTGGGGCCTGGACCTGGGGGCCGTCATCTGGGGGTGTTGCTGGGTGGTCTGCTGGAGGCATGGAGGCCGGAACTGGGGTTGTGGAACGTTGTAGGGGGAGGCCTGGTCCGTGCCTGCCTAACCATAACCCTGGCCCAGTACAAGTCCCGGTCCTGGTCCCCTGGGGCCTGGAACTGGGGGCCCTGTGAGGAGGTGGTGCTGGAGGCATGGAGGTCGGGACTGGGGGTGTGGAACGTCTGCTGGAGGCATGGAGGCCAGGACTGGGGGTGTGGAAGGTTTTGGGGGAGGCCTGGTCCGTGTGTGTCTGGGTCTGGGGGCTGGCCAAGTACGGGTCACGGTCCTGGTCTCCTGGGGCCTGGACCTTGGGGCCACGTCAGGAGGTTGTGCTGGGGGGTCTGCTGGAGGCATGGAGGTCGGGACTGGGGGTGTGGAACGTTGTAGGGGAGGTCTGGACCGTGTGTGTCTGAGTCTGGGGGCTGGCCCAGTACGGGTCCCAGTCCTGGTCCCCTGGGGACTGGACCTGGGGGCCCTCATGTGGCGGTGTTGCTGGGGGGTCTGCTGGAGGCATGGAGGCCGGGACTGGGGGTGTGGAACGTTTAAGGGGGAGGCCTGGTCGGTGTGTGTCTGGGTCTGGGGGCTGGCCTAGTATGGGTCCCGGTCCTGGTCCCCTGGGGCCTGGACCTGGGGGCCCTCATGTGGGGGTGTTGCTGGGGGGTCTGCTGGAGGCATGGAGGCCGGGACTGGGGGTGTGGAACGTTGTAAGGGGAGGCCTGGTCCGTGCCTGCCTAACCCTAACCCTGGCCCAGTACGGGTCCCGGTCCTGGTCCACTGGGGCCTGGACCTGGGGGCCCTCATGTGGGGGTGTTGCTGGGGGGTCTGCTGGAGGCATGGAGGCCGGGACTGGGGGTTTGGAACGTTGTAGGGGGAGGCCTGTACCGTGTGTGTCTGGGTCTGAGGGCTGGCCCAGTACGGGTCCGGTCCTGGTCCCCTGGGGCCTGGACCTGGGGGCCCTCATGTGGGGGTGTTTGTGGGGGGTCTGCTGGTCCGTGCCTGCCTAACCCTAACCCTGGCCCAGTATGGGTCCCGGTCCTTGTCCCCTGGGGCCTGGACCTGGTGGCCCTCATGTGGGGGTGTTGCTGGGCCCTCATGTGGGGGTGTTGCTGGGGGGTCTGCTGGAGGCCGGGACTGGGGGTGTGTGTCTGGGTCTGGGGGCTGGCCCAGACCGGGTCCCTGTCCCGGTCCCCTGGGGCCTGGACCTGGGGGCCGTCATCTGGGGGTGTTGCTGGGTGGTCTGCTGGAGGCATGGAGGCCGGAACTGGGGTTGTGGAACGTTGTAGGGGGAGGCCTGGTCCGTGCCTGCCTAACCATAACCCTGGCCCAGTACAAGTCCCGGTCATGGTCCCCTGGGGCCTGGAACTGGGGGCCCTGTGAGGAGGTGGTGCTGGAGGCATGGAGGTCGGGACTGGGGGTGTGGAACGTCTGCTGGAGGCATGGAGGCCAGGACTGGGGGTGTGGAAGGTTTTGGGGGAGGCCTGGTCCGTGTGTGTCTGGGTCTGGGGGCTGGCCAAGTACGGGTCACGGTCCTGGTCTCCTGGGGCCTGGACCTTGGGGCCACGTCAGGAGGTTGTGCTGGGGGGTCTGCTGGAGGCATGGAGGTCGGGACTGGGGGTGTGGAACGTTGTAGGGGAGGTCTGGACCGTGTGTGTCTGAGTCTGGGGGCTGGCCCAGTACGGGTCCCAGTCCTGGTCCCCTGGGGACTGGACCTGGGGGCCCTCATGTGGCGGTGTTGCTGGGGGGTCTGCTGGAGGCATGGAGGCCGGGACTGGGGGTGTGGAACGTTGTAGGGGGAGGCCTGGTCCGTGTGTGTCTGGGTCTGGGGGCTGGCCCAGTACGGGTCCCGGTCCTGGTCCCCTGGGGCCTGGACCTGGGGGCCCTCATCTGGGGGTGTTGCTGGGGGGTCTGCTGGAGGCATGGAGGCCGGGACTGGGGGTGTGGAACGTTGTAGGGGGCGGCCTGGTCCGTGTGTGTCTGGGTCTGGGGGCTGGCCCAGTACGGGTCCCAGTCCTGGTCCCCTGGGGACTGGACCTGGGGGCCCTCATGTGGCGGTGTTGCTGGGGGGTCTGCTGGAGGCATGGAGGCCGGGACTGGTGGTGTGGAACGTTGTAGGGGGAGGCCTGGTCCGTGTGTGTCTGGGTCTGGGGGCTTGCCCAGTACGGGTCCCGGTCCTGGTCCCCTGGGGCCTGGACCTGGGGGCCCTCATGTGGGGGTGTTGCTGGGGGGTCTGCTGGAGGCATGGAGGCCGGGACTGGGGGTGTGGAACGTTGTAAGGGGAGGCCTGGTCCGTGCCAGCCTAACCCTAACCCTGGCCCAGTACAGGTTCTGGTCCTGGTCCACTGGGGCCTGTACCTGGGGTCCCTCATGTGGGGGTGTTGCTGGGGGGTCTGCTGGAGGCATGGAGGCCGGGACTGGGGGTGTGGAACGTTGTAGGGGGAGGCCTGGACCGTGTGTGTCTGGGTCTGAGGGCTGGCCCAGTACGGGTCCGGTCCTGGTCCCCTGGGGCCTGGACCTGGGGGCCCTCATGTGGGGGTGTTGCTGGGGGGTCTGCTGGAGGCATGGAGGCCGGGACTGGGGGTGTGGAACGTTGTAAGGGGAGGCCTGGTCCGTGCCAGCCTAACCCTAACCCTGGCCCAGTACAGGTTCCGGTCCTGGTCCACTGGGGCCTGTACCTGGGGTCCCTCATGTGGGGGTGTTGCTGGGGGGTCTGCTGGAGGCATGGAGGCCGGGACTGGGGGTGTGGAAGGTTGTAGGGGGAGGCCTGGACCGTGTGTGTCTGGGTCTGAGGGCTGGCCCAGTACGGGTCCGGTCCTGGTCCCCTGGGGCCTGGACCTGGGGGCCCTCATGTGAAGGTGTTGCTGGGGGGTCTGCTGGAGGCATGGAGGCCGGGACTGGGTGTGTTGAACGTTGTAGGGGGAGGCCTGGTCCGTGTGTGTCTGGGTCTGGGGGCTGGCCAAGTACGGGTCACGGTCCTGGTCTCCTGGGGCCTGGACCTGGGGGCCCTGTTTGGAGGTGGTGCTGGGGGGGTCTGCTGGAGGCATGGAGGTCGGGACTGGGGGTGTGGAACGTTGTCGGGGGAGGCCTGGTCCGTGCCTGCCTAACCCTAACCCTGGCCCAGTACGGGTCCCGGTCCTGGTCCACTGGGGCCTGGACCTGGGGGCCCTCATGTGGGGGTGTTGCTGGGGGGTCTGCTGGAGGCATGGAGGCCGGGACTGGGGGTGTGGAACGTTGTAGGGGGAGGCCTGGTCCGTGCCTGCCTAACCCTAACCCTGGCACAGTACGGGTCCCTGTCCTGGTCCCCTGGGGCCTGGACCTGGGGGCCCTCATGTGGGCGTGTTGCTGGGGGGTCTGCTGGAGGCATGGAGGTCGGGACTCGGGGTGTGGAACGTCTGCTGGAGGCATGGAGGCCAGGTCTGTGGGTGTGGAACGTTGTAGGGGGAGGCCTGGTCCGTGTGTCACTGGGTCTGGGGGCTGGCCCAGTACGGGTCACGGTCCGGGTCTACTGGGGCCTGGACCTGGGGGCCCTGCATGGACGTGGTGCTGGGGGGTCTTCTGGAGGCATGGAGGTCGGGACTGGGGGTGTGGAACGTTGTAGGGGGAGGCCTGGACCGTGTGTGTCTGGGTCTGGGGGCTGGCCAAGTACGGGTCACGGTCCTGGTCTCCTGGGGCCTGGACCTTGGGGCCCTGTGAGGAGGTGGTGCTGGGGGGTCTGCTGGAGGCATGGAGGTCGGGACTGGGGGTGTGGAACGTTGTAGGGGGAGGCCTGGTCCGTGTGTGTCTGGGTCTGGGGGCTGGCCCAGTACGGGTCCCGGTCCTGGTCCCCTGGGGCCTGGACCAGGGGGCCCTCATGTGGGGGTGTTTGTGGGGGGTCTGCTGGTCCGTGCCTGCCTAACCCTAACCCTGGCCCAGTACGGGTCCAGGTCCTGGTCCCCTGGGGCCTGGACCTGGTGGCACTCATGTGGGGGTGTTGCTGGGCCCTCATGTGGGGGTGTTGCTGGGGGGTCTGCTGGAGGCATGGAGGCCGGGACTGGGGGTGTGTGTCTGGGTCTGGGGGCTGGCCCAGTACGGGTCCCGGTCCTGGTCCCCTGGGGCCTGGACCTGGGGGCCCTCATGTGGGGCTGTTTGTGGGGGGTCTGCTGGTCCGTGCCTGCCTAACCCTAACCCTGGCCCAGTACGGGTCCCGGTCCTGGTCCCCTGGGGCCTGGACCTGGGGGCCCTCATGTGGGGGTGTTGCTGGGCCCTCATGTGGGGGTGTTGCTGGGGGGTCTGCTGGAGGCATGGAGGCCGGGACTGGGGGTGTGGAACGTTGTAGGGGGAGGCCTGGTCCGTGCCTGCCTAACCCTAACCCTGGCCCAGTACGGGTCCCGGTCCTTGTCCCCTGGGGCCTGGAACTGGGGGCCCTCATTTGGGGGTGTTGCTGGGGGGTCTGCTGGAGGCATGGAGGCCGGGACTGGGGGTGTGGAACGTTGTAGGGGGAGGCCTGGTCTGTGCCTGCCTAACCCTAAACCTGGCCCAGTACGGGTCCCGGTCCTGGTCCCCTGGGGCCTGGACCTGGGGGCCCTCATCTGGGGGTGTTGCTGGGGGGTCTGCTGGAGGCATGGAGGCCGGAACTGGGGGTGTGGAACGTTGTAGGGGGAGGCCTGGTCCGTGCCTGCCTAACCCTAACCTGGCCCAGTACAAGTCCCGGTCCTGGTCCCCTGGGGCCTGGACCTGGGGGCCCTGTGAGGAGGTGGTGCTGGGGGGTCTGCTGGAGGCATGGAGGTCGGGACTGGGGGTGTGGTACGTCTGCTGGAGGCATGGAGGCCAGGACTGGGGGTGTGGAACGTTTTGGGGGAGGCCTGGTCCGTGTGTGTCTGGGTCTGGGGGCTGGCCAAGTACGGGTCACGGTCCTGGTCTCCTGGGGCCTGGACCTTGGGGCCATGTCAGGAGGTGGTGCTGGGGGGTCTGCTGGAGGCATGGAGGTCGGGACTGGGGGTGTGGAAAGTTGTAGTTGGAGGCCTGGACCGTGTGTGTCTGGGTCGGGGGGCTGGCCAAGTACGGGTCACGGTCCTGGTCTCCTGGGGCCTGGACCTGGGGGCCCTCTGTGGAAGTTTTGCTGTGGAGTCTGCTGGAGGCATGGAGGCCGGGACTGGGGGTGTGGAACGTTGTAGGGGGAGGCCTGGTCCGTGTGTGTCTGGGTCTGGGGGCTGGCCAATTACGGGTCACGGTCCTGGTCTCCTGGGTCCTGGACCTGGGGGCCCTCTTTGGAGGTGGTGCTGTGGAGTCTGCTGGAGGCATGGAGGCCGGGACTGGGGGCGTGGAACGTTGTAGGGGGAGGCCTGGTCCGTGTTTGTCTGGGTCTGGGGGCTGGCCAAGTACGGGTCACGGTCCTGGTCTCCTGGGGCCTGGACCTGGGGGCCCTGTGTGGAGGTGGTGCTGGGGGGTCTGCTGGAGGCATGGAGGTCGGGACTGGGGGTGTGGAACGTTGTAGGGGGAGGCCTGGTCCGTGTTTGTCTGGGTCTGGTGGCTGGCCAAGTACGGGTCACGGTCCTGGTCTCCTGGGGCCTGGACCTGGGGGCCCTGTGTGAAGGTGGTGCTGGGGGGTCTGCTGGAGGCATGGAGGTCGGGACTGGGGGTGTGGTACGTCTGCTGGAGGCATGGAGGCCAGGACTGGGGGTGTGGAACGTTTTGGGGGAGGCCTGGTCCGTGTGTGTCTGGGTCTGGGGGCTGGCCAAGTACGGGTCACGGTCCTGGTCTCCTGGGGCCTGGACCTTGGGGCCATGTCAGGAGGTGGTGCTGGGGGGTCTGCTGGAGGCATGGAGGTCGGGACTGGGGGTGTGGAACGTTGTAGTTGGAGGCCTGGACCGTGTGTGTCTGGGTCTGGGGGCTGGCCAAGTACGAGTCAGGGTCCTGGTCTCCTGGGGCCTGGACCTGGTGGCCCTCTGTGGAGGTGGTGCTGTGGAGTCTGCTGGAGGCATGGAGGCCGGGACTGGGGGTGTGGAACGTTGTAGGGGGAGGCCTGGTCCGTGTGTGTCTGGGTCTGGGGGCTGGCCAAGTACGGGTCACGGTCCTGGTCTCCTGGGGCCTGGACCTGGGGGCCCTGTTTGGAGGTGGTGCTGGGGGGTCTGCTGGAGGCATGGAGGTCGGGACTGGGGGTGTGGAACGTTGTCGGGGGAGGCCTGGTCCGTGCCTGCCTAACCCTAACCCTGGCCCAGTACGGGTCCCGGTCCTGGTCCACTGGGGCCTGGACCTGGGGGCCCTCATGTGGGGGTGTTGCTGGGGGGTCTGCTGGAGGCATGGAGGCCGGGACTGGGGGTGTGGAACGTTGTAGGGGGAGGCCTGGTCCGTGCCTGCCTAACCCTAACACTGGCACAGTACGGGTCCCTGTCCTGGTCCCCTGGGGCCTGGACCTGGGGGCCCTCATGTGGGCGTGTTGCTGGGGGGTCTGCTGGAGGCATGGAGGCCGGGACTGGGGGTTGTGTGTCTGGGTCTGGGGGCTGGCCCAGAACGGGTCCCGGTCCTGGTCCCCTGGGACATGGACCTGGGGGCCCTCATGTGGGGGTGTTGCTGGGGGGTCTGCTGGAGCCATGGAGGCCGGGACTGGGGGTGTGGAACGTTGTAGGGGGAGGCCTGGTCCGTGCCTGCCTAACCCTAACCCTGGCCCAGTACGGGTCCCGGTCCTGGTCCCCTGGGGCCTGGACCTGAGGGCCCTCATCTGGGGGTGTTGCTGGGGGGTCTGCTGGAGGCATGGAGGCCGGGACTGGGGGTGTGGAATGTTGTAGGGGGAGGCCTGGTCCGTGCCTTCCTAACCCTAACCCTGGCCCAGTACAAGTCCCGGTCCTGGTCCCCTGGGGCCTGGACCTGGGGGCCCTGTGTGGAGGTGGTGCTGGGGGGTCTGATGGAGGCATGGAGGTCGGGACTCGGGGTGTGGAACGTCTGCTGGAGGCATGGAGGCCAGGTCTGTGGGTGTGGAACGTTGTAGGGGGAGGCCTGGTCCGTGTGTCACTGGGTCTGGGGGCTGGCCCAGTACGGGTCACGGTCCGGGTCTACTGGGGCCTGGACCTGGGGGCCCTGCATGGACGTGGTGCTGGGGGGTCTTCTGGAGGCATGGAGGTCGGGACTGGGGGTGTGGAACGTTGTAGGGGGAGGCCTGGACCGTGTGTGTCTGGGTCTGGGGGCTGGCCAAGTACGGGTCACGGTCCTGGTCTCCTGGGGCCTGGACCTTGGGGCCCTGTGAGGAGGTGGTGCTGGGGGGTCTGCTGGAGGCATGGAGGTCGGGACTGGGGGTGTGGAACGTTGTAGGGGGAGGCCTGGTCCGTGTGTGTCTGGGTCTGGGGGCTGGCCCAGTACGGGTCCCGGTCCTGGTCCCCTGGGGCCTGGACCAGGGGGCCCTCATGTGGGGGTGTTTGTGGGGGGTCTGCTGGTCCGTGCCTGCCTAACCCTAACCCTGGCCCAGTACGGGTCCAGGTCCTGGTCCCCTGGGGCCTGGACCTGGTGGCCCTCATGTGGGGGTGTTGCTGGGCCCTCATGTGGGGGTGTTGCTGGGGGGTCTGCTGGAGGCATGGAGGCCGGGACTGGGGGTGTGTGTCTGGGTCTGGGGGCTGGCCCAGTACGGGTCCCGGTCCTGGTCCCCTGGGGCCTGGACCTGGGGGCCCTCATGTGGGGGTGTTGCTGGGGGGTCTGCTGGAGGCATGGAGGCCGGGACTGGGGGTGTGGAACGTTGTAGGGGGAGGCCTGGTCCGTGCCTGCCTAACCCTAACCTGGCCCAGTACAAGTCCCGGTCCTGGTCCCCTGGGGCCTGGACCTGGGGGCCCTGTGAGGAGGTGGTGCTGGGGGGTCTGCTGGAGGCATGGAGGTCGGGACTGGGGGTGTGGTACGTCTGCTGGAGGCATGGAGGCCAGGACTGGGGGTGTGGAACGTTTTGGGGGAGGCCTGGTCCGTGTGTGTCTGGGTCTGGGGGCTGGCCAAGTACGGGTCACGGTCCTGGTCTCCTGGGGCCTGGACCTGGGGGCCCTGTTTGGAGGTGGTGCTGGGGGGTCTGCTGGAGGCATGGAGGTCGGGACTGGGGGTGTGGAACATTGTAGGGGGAGGCCTGGGCCGTGTGTGTCTGGGTCTGGGGGCTGGCCCAGTACGGGTCCGGTCCTGGTCCCCTGGGGCCTGGACCTGGGGGCCCTCATGTGGGGGTGTTGCTGGGGGGTCTGCTGGAGGCATGGAGGCCGGGACTGGGGGTGTGGAACGTTGTAAGGGGAGGCCTGGTCCGTGCCTGCCTAACCCTAACCCTGGCCCAGTACGGGTCCCGGTCCTGGTCCACTGGGGCCTGGACCTGGGGGCCCTCATGTGGGGGTGTTGCTGGGGGGTCTGCTGGAGGCATGGAGGCCGGGACTGGGGGTGTGGAACGTTGTAGGGGGAGGCCTGGTCTGTGCCTGCCTAACCCTAACCCTGGCACAGTACGGGTCCCGGTCCTGGTCCCCTGGGGCCTGGACCTGGGGGCCCTCATGTGGGCGTGTTGCTGGGGGGTCTGCTGGAGGCATGGAGGCCGGGACTGGGGGTGTGGAACGTTGTAGGGGGAGGCCTGGTCCGTGTGTGTCTGGGTCTGGGGGCTGGCCCAGTACGGGTCCCGGTCCTGGTCCCCTGGGGCCTGGACCTGGGGGCCCTCATATGGGGGTGTTGCTGGGGGGTCTGCTGGAGGCATGGAGGCCGGGACTGGGGGTGTGGAACGTTGTAGGGGGAGGCCTGGTCCGTGTGTGTCTGGGTCTGGGGGCTGGCCCAGTACGGGTCCCGGTCCTGGTCCCCTGGGGCCTGGACCTGGGGTCCCTCATCTGGGGGTGTTGCTGGGGGGTCTGCTGGAGGCATGGAGGCCGGGAGTGGGGGTGTGGAACGTTGTAGGGGGAGGCCTGGTCCGTGTGTGTCTGGGTCTGGGGGCTGGCCCAGTACGGGTCCCGGTCCTGGTCCCCTGGGGCCTGGACCTGGGGGCCCTCATGTGGGGGTGTTGCTGGGGGGTCTGCTGGAGGCATGGAGGTCGGGACTGGGGGTGTGGAACGTTGTAGGGGGAGGCCTGGACCGTGTGTGTCTGGGTCTGGGGGCTGGCCTGGACCGTGTGTGTCTGGGTCTGGGGGCTGGCCAAGTACGGGTCACGGTCCTGGTCTCCTGGGGCCTGGACCTTGGGGCCACGTCAGGAGGTTGTGCTGGGGGTTCTGCTGGAGGCATGGAGGTCGGGACTGGGGGTGTGGAACGTTGTAGGGGGAGGTCTGGACCGTGTGTGTCTGAGTCTGGGGGCTGGCCCAGTACGGGTCCCAGTCCTGGTCCCCTGGGGACTGGACCTGGGGGCCCTCATGTGGCCGTGTTGCTGGGGGGTCTGCTGGAGGCATGGAGGCCGGGACTGGGGGTGTGGAACGTTGTAGGGGGAGGCCTGGTCCGTGCCTGCCTAACCCTAACCCTGGCCCAGTACAAGTCCCGGTCCTGGTCCCCTGGGGCCTGGGCCTGGGGGCCCTGTGTGGAGGTTGTGCTGGGGGGTCTGCTGGAGGCATGGAGGTCGGGACTGGGGGTGTGGAACGTCTGCTGGAGGCATGGAGGCCAGGACTGGGGGTGTGGAACGTTTTGGGGGAGGCCTGGTCCGTGTGTGTCTGGGTCTGGGGGCTGGCCAAGTACGGGTCACGGTCCTGGTCTCCTGGGGCCTGGACCTTGGGGCCACGTCAGGAGGTTGTGCTGGGGGGTCTGCTGGAGGCATGGAGGTCGGGACTGGGGGTGTGGAACGTTGTAGGGGGAGGTCTGGACCGTGTGTGTCTGAGTTTGGGGGCTGGCCCAGTACGGGTCCCGGTCCTGGTCCCCTGGGGACTGGACCTGGGGGCCCTCATGTGGCGGTGTTGCTGGGGGTTCTGCTTGAGGCATGGAGGCCGGGACTGGGGGTGTGGAACGTTGTAGGGGGAGGCCTGGTCCGTGCCTGCCTAACCCTAACCCTGGCCCAGTACAAGTCCCGGTCCTGGTCCCCTGGGGCCTGGGCCTGGGGGCCCTGTGTGGAGGTGGTGCTGGGGGGTCTGCTGGAGGCATGGAGGTCGGGACTGGGGGTGTGGAACGTCTGCTGGAGGCATGGAGGCCAGGACTGGGGGTGTGGAACGTTGTAGGGGGAGGCCTGGTCCGTGTGTGTCTGGGTCTGGGGGCTGGCCAAGTACGGGTCACGGTCCTGGTCTCCTGGGGCCTGGACCTTGGGGCCCTGTGAGGAGGTGGTGCTGGGGGGTCTGCTGGAGGTATGGAGGTCGGGACTGGGGGTGTGGAACGTCTGCTGGAGGCATGGAGGTCGGGACTGGGGGTGTGGAACGTCTGCTGAAGGCATGGAGGCCGGGACTGGGGGTGTGTGTCTGGGGGCTGGCCCAGAACGGGTCCCGGTGCTGGTCCCCTGGGACCTGGACCTGGGGGCCCTCATGTGGGGGTGTTGCTGGGGGGTCTGCTGGAGGCATGGAGGCCGGGACTGGGGGTGTGGAACGTTGTAGGGGGAGGCCTGGTCCGTGTGTGTCTGGGTCTGGGGGCTGGCCCAGTACGGGTCCCGTTCCTGGTCCCCTGGGGCCTGGACCTGGGGGCCCTCATGTGGGGGTGTTGCTGGGGGGTCTGCTGGAGGCATGGAGGCTGGGACTGGGGGTGTGGAACATTGTAGGGGGAGGCCTGGTCCGTGCCTGCCTAACCCTAATCCTGGCCCAGTACGGGTCCCGGTCCTGGTCCCCTGGGGCCTGGACCTGGGGGCCCTCATATGGGGGTGTTGCTGGGGGGTCTGCTGGAGGCATGGAGGCCGGGACTGGGGGTGTGGAACGTTGTAGGGGGAGGCCTGGTCCGTGTGTGTCTGGGTCTGGGGGCTGGCCCAGTACGGGTCCCGGTCCTGGTCCCCTGGGGCCTGGACCTGGGGGCCCTCATATGGGGGTGTTGCTGGGGGGTCTGCTGGAGGCATGGAGGCCGGGACTGGGGGTGTGGAACGTTGTAGGGGGAGGCCTGGTCCGTGTGTGTCTGGGTCTGGGGGCTGGCCCAGTACGGGTCCCGGTCCTGGTCCCCTGGGGCCTGGACCTGGGGGCCCTCATGTTGGGGTGTTGCTGGGGGGTCTGCTGGAGGCATGGAGGTCGGGACTGGGGGTGTGGAACGTTGTAGGGGGAGGCCTGGACCGTGTGTGTCTGGGTCTGGGGGCTGGCCTGGACCGTGTGTGTCTGGGTCTGGGGGCTGGCCAAGTACGGGTCACGGTCCTGGTCTCCTGGGGCCTGGACCTGGGGGCCCTGTGTGGAGGTGGTGCTGGGGGGTCTGCTGGAGACATGGAGGTCGGGACTGGGGGTGTGGAACGCTGTAGGGGGAGGCCTGGACCTTGTGTGTCTGAGTCTGAGGGCTGGCCCAGTACGGGTCCGGTCCTGGTCCCCTGGGGCCTGGACCTGGGGGCCCTCATGTGGGGGTGTTGCTGGGGGGTCTGCTGGAGGCATGGAGGCCTGGACTGGAGGTGTGGAACGTTGTAAGGGGAGGCCTGGTCCGTTCCTGCCTAACCCTAACCCTGGCCCAGTACGGGTCACGGTCCTGGTCTCCTGGGGCCTGGACCTGGGGGCCCTGTGTGGAGGTGGTGCTGTGGAGTCTGCTGGAGGCATGGAGGTCGGGACTGGGGGTGTGGAACGTTGTAGGGGGAGGCCTGGTCCGTGTGGGTCTGGGGGCTGGCCAAGTACGGGTCCCGGTCATGGTCCCCTGGGGCCTGGACCTGGGGGCCCTCATGTGGGGGTGTTTGTGAGGGGTCTGCTGGTCCGTGCCTGCCTAACCCTAACCTTGGCCCAGTACGGGTCCCGGTCCTGGTCTCCTGGGGCCTGGACCTGGGGGCCCTCATGTGGTGGTGTTGCTGGGCCCTCATGTGGGGGTGTTGCTGGGGGGTCTGCTGGAGGCATGGAAGCCGGGACTGGGGGTGTGTGTCTGGGTCTGGGGGCTGGCCCAGTACGGGTCCCGGTCCTGGTCTCCTGGGGCCTGGACCTGGGGGCCCTCATGTGGGGGTGTTGCTGGGCCCTCATGTGGGGGTGTTGCTGGGGGGTCTGCTGGAGGCATGGAGGCTGGGACTGGGGGTGTGGAATGTTGTAGGGGGAGGGCTGGTCCGTGCCTGCCTAACCCTAATCCTGGCCCAGTACGGGTCCCGGTCCTGGTCCCCTGGGGCCTGGACCTGGGGGCCCTCATATGGGGGTGTTGCTGGGGGGTATGCTGGAGGCATGGAGGCCGGGACTGGGGGTGTGGAACGTTGTAGGGGGAGGCCTGGTCCGTGTGTGTCTGGGTCTGGGGGCTGGCCCAGTACGGGTCCCGGTCCTGGTCCCCTGGGGCCTGGACCTGGGGGCCCTCATATGGGGGTGTTGCTGGGGGGTCTGCTGGAGGCATGGAGGCCGGGACTGGGGGTGTGGAACGTTGTAGGGGGAGGCCTGGTCCGTGTGTGTCTGGGTCTGGGGGCTGGCCCAGTACGGGTCCCGGTCCTGGTCCCCTGGGGCCTGGACCTATAGCCCTTATATGGGGGTGTTGCTGGGGGGTCTGCTGGAGGCGTGGAACGTTGGAAGGGGAGGCCTGGTCCGTGCTAGCCTAACCCTAACCCTGGCCCAGTACAGGTTCCGGTCCTGGTCCACTGGGGCCTGGACCTGGGGGCCCGCATGTGGGGGTGTTGCTGGGGGGTCTGCTGGAGGCATGGAGGCCGGGACTGGGGGTGTGGAACGTTGTAAGGGGAGGCCTGGTCCGTGCCTGCCTAACCATAACCCTGGCCCAGTAAAAGTCCCGGTCCTGGTCCCCTGGGGCCTGGAACTGGGGGCCCTGTGAGGAGGTGGTGCTGGAGGCATGGAGGTCGGGACTGGGGTTGTGGAACGTCTGCTGGAGGCATGGAGGCCAGGACTGGGGGTGTGGAAGGTTTTGGGGGAGGCCTGGTCCGTGTGTGTCTGGGTCTGGGGGCTGGCCAAGTACGGGTCACGGTCCTGGTCTCCTGGGGCCTGGACCTTGCGGCCACGTCAGGAGGTTGTGCTGGGGGGTCTGCTGGAGGCATGGAGGTCGGGACTGGGGGTGTGGAACGTTGTAGGGGAGGTCTGGACCGTGTGTGTCTGAGTCTGGGGGCTGGCCCAGTACGGGTCCCAGTCCTGGTCCCCTGGGGACTGGACCTGGGGGCCCTCATGTGGGGGTGTTGCTGGGGGGTCTGCTGGAGGCATGGAGGCCGGGACTGGGGGTGTGGAACGTTGTAAGGGGAGGCCTGGTCCGTGCCAGCCTAACCCTAAACCTGGCCCAGTACAGGTTCCGGTCCTGGTCCACTGGGGCCTGTACCTGGGGTCCCTCATGTGGGGGTGTTGCTGGGGGGTCTGCTGGAGGCATGGAGGCCGGGACTGGGGGTGTGGAACGTTGTAGGGGGAGGCCTGGTCCGTGTGTGTCTGGGTCTTGGGGCTGGCCCAGTACGGGTCCCGGTCTGGTCCCCTGGGGCCTGGACCTGGGGGCCCTCATCTGGGGGTGTTGCTGGGTGGTCTGCTGGAGGCATGGAGGCCGGGACTGGGGGTGTGGAACGTTGTAGGGGGAGGCCTGGTCCGTGTGTGTCTGGGTCTGGGGGCTGGCCCAGTACGGGTCCCGGTCTTGGTCCCCTGGGGCCTGGACCTGGGGGCCCTCATGTGGGGGTGTTGCTGGGGGGTCTGCTGGAGGCATGGAGGCCGGGACTGGGGGTGTGGAACGTTGTAAGGGGAGGCCTGGTCCGTGCCAGCCTAACCCTAACCCTGGCCCAGTACAGGTTCCGGTCCTGGTCCACTGGGGCCTGTACCTGGGGTCCCTCATGTGGGGGTGTTGCTGGGGGGTCTGCTGGAGGCATGGAGGCCGGGACTGGGGGTGTGGAACGTTGTAGGGGGAGGCCTGGACCGTGTGTGTCTGGGTCTGAGGGCTGGCCCAGTACGGGTCCGGTCCTGGTCCCCTGGGGCCTGGACCTGGGGGCCCTCATGTGAAGGTGTTGCTGGGGGGTCTGCTGGAGGCATGGAGGCCGGGACTGGGGGTGTGGAACGTTGTAAGGGGAGGCCTGGTCCGTGCCTGCCTAACCCTAACCCTGGCCCAGTACGGGTCCCGGTCCTGGTCCACTGGGGCCTGGACCTGGGGGCCCTCATGTGGGGGTGTTGCTGGGGGGTCTGCTGGAGGCATGGAGGCCGGGACTGGGGGTTTGGAACGTTGTAGGGGGAGGCCTGGACCGTGTGTGTCTGGGTCTGAGGGCTGGCCCAGTACGGGTCCGGTCCTGGTCCCCTGGGGCCTGGACCTGGGGGCCCTCATGTGGGGGTGTTGCTGGGGGGTCTGCTGGAGGCATGGAGGCCGGGACTGGGGGTGTGGAACGTTGTAAGGGGAGGCCTGGTCCGTGCCTGTCTAACCCTAACCCTGGCCCAGTACGGGTCCCGGTCCTGGTCCACTGGGGCCTGGACCTGGGGGCCCTCATGTGGGGGTGTTGCTGGGGGCCTGCTGGAGGCATGGAGGCTGGGACTGGGGGTGTGGAACGTTGTAGGGGGAGGCCTGGTCCGTGTGTGTCTGGGTCTGGGGGCTGGCCAAGTACGGGTCACGGTCCTGGTCTCCTGGGGCCTGGACCTGGGGGCCCTGTGTGGAGGTGGTGCTGTGGAGTCTGCTGGAGGCATGGAGGTCGGGACTGGGGGTGTGGAACGTTGTAGGGGGAGGCCTGGTCCGTGTGGGTCTGGGGGCTGGCCAAGTACGGGTCCCGGTCATGGTCCCCTGGGGCCTGGACCTGGGGGCCCTCATGTGGGGGTGTTTGTGGGGGGTCTGCTGGTCCGTGCCTGCCTAACCCTAATCCTGGCCCAGTACGGGTCCCGGTCCTGGTCCCCTGGGGCCTGGACCTGGGGGCCCTCATATGGGGGTGTTGCTGGGGGGTCTGCTGGAGGCATGGAGGCCGGGACTGGGGGTGTGGAACGTTGTAGGGGGAGGCCTGGTCCGTGTGTGTCTGGGTCTGGGGGCTGGCCCAGTACGGGTCCCGGTCCTGGTCCCCTGGGGCCTGGACCCCTGGGGCCTGGACCTGGGGGCCCTCATATGGGGGTGTAGCTGGGGGGTCTGCTGGAGGCATGGAGGCCGGGACTGGGGGTGTGGAACGTTGTAGGGGGAGGCCTGGTCCGTGTGTGTCTGGGTCTGGGGGCTGGCCCAGTACGGGTCCCGGTCCTGGTCCCCTGGGGCCTGGACCTGGGGGCCCTTATATGGGGGTGTTGCTGGGGGGTCTGCTGGAGGCATGGAGGCCGGGACTGGGGGTGTGGAACGTTGTAGGGGGAGGCCTGGTCCGTGTGTGTCTGGGTCTGGGGGCTGGCCCAGTACGGGTCCCGGTCCTGGTCCCCTGGGGCCTGGACCTGGGGGCCCTCATCTGGGGGTGTTGCTGGGGGGTCTGCTGGAGGCATGGAGGCCGGGACTGGGGGTGTGGAACGTTGTAGGGGGAGGCCTGGTCCGTGTGTGTCTGGGTCTGGGGGCTGGCCCAGTACGGGTCCCAGTCCTGGTCCCCTGGGGACTGCACCTGGGGGCCCTCATGTGGCGGTGTTGCTGGGGGGTCTGCTGGAGGCATGGAGGCCGGGACTGGGGGTGTGGAACGTTGTAGGGGGAGGCCTGGTCCGTGTGTGTCTGGGTCTGGGGGCTGGCCCAGTACGGGTCCCGGTCCTGGTCCCCTGGGGCCTGGACCTGGGGGCCCTCATGTGGGGGTGTTGCTGGGGGGTCTGCTGGAGGCATGGAGGCCGGGACTGGGGGTGTGGAACGTTGTAAGGGGAGGCCTGGTCCGTGCCAGCCTAACCCTAACCCTGGCCCAGTACAGGTTCTGGTCCTGGTCCACTGGGGCCTGTACCTGGGGTCCCTCATGTGGGGGTGTTGCTGGGGGGTCTGCTGGAGGCATGGAGGCCGGGACTGGGGGTGTGGAACGTTGTAGGGGGAGGCCTGGACCGTGTGTGTCTGGGTCTGAGGGCTGGCCCAGTACGGGTCCGGTCCTCGTCCCCTGGGGCCTGGACCTGGGGGCCCTCATGTGGGGGTGTTGCTGGGGGGTCTGCTGGAGGCATGGAGGCCGGGACTGGGGGTGTGGAACGTTGTAAGGGGAGGCCTGGTCCGTGCCTGCCTAACCCTAACCCTGGCCCAGTACGGGTCCCGGTCCTGGTCCACTGGGGCCTGGACCTGGGGGCCCTCATGTGGGGGTGTTGCTGGGGGGTCTGCTGGAGGCATGGAGGCCGGGACTGGGGGTTTGGAACGTTGTAGGGGGAGGCCTGGACCGTGTGTGTCTGGGTCTGAGGGCTGGCCCAGTACGGGTCCGGTCCTGGTCCCCTGGGGCCTGGACCTGGGGGCCCTCATGTGGGGGTGTTTGTGGGGGGTCTGCTGGTCCGTGCCTGCCTAACCCTAACCCTGGCCCAGTATGGGTCCCGGTCCTTGTCCCCTGGGGCCTGGACCTGGTGGCCCTCATGTGGGGGTGTTGCTGGGCCCTCATGTGGGGGTGTTGCTGGGGGGTCTGCTGGAGGCATGGAGGCCGGGACTGGGGGTGTGTGTCTGGGTCTGGGGGCTGGCCCAGACCGGGTCCCTGTCCCGGTCCCCTGGGGCCTGGACCTGGGGGCCGTCATCTGGGGGTGTTGCTGGGTGGTCTGCTGGAGGCATGGAGGCCGGAACTGGGGTTGTGGAACGTTGTAGGGGAGGCCTGGTCCGTGCCTGCCTAACCATAACCCTGGCCCAGTACAAGTCCCGGTCCTGGTCCCCTGGGGCCTGGAACTGGGGGCCCTGTGAGGAGGTGGTGCTGGAGGCATGGAGATCGGGACTGGGGGTGTGGAACGTCTGCTGGAGGCATGGAGGCCAGGACTGGGGGTGTGGAAGGTTTTGGGGGAGGCCTGGTCCGTGTGTGTCTGGGTCTGGGGGCTGGCCAAGTACGGGTCACGGTCCTGGTCTCCTGGGGCCTGGACCTTGGGGCCACGTCAGGAGGTTGTGCTGGGGGGTCTGCTGGAGGCATGGAGGTCGGGACTGGGGGTGTGGAACGTTGTAGGGGAGGTCTGGACCGTGTGTGTCTGAGTCTGGGGGCTGGCCCAGTACGGGTCCCAGTCCTGGTCCCCTGGGGACTGGACCTGGGGGCCCTCATGTGGCGGTGTTGCTGGGGGGTCTGCTGGAGGCATGGAGGCCGGGACTGGGGGTGTGGAACGTTTTAGGGGGAGGCCTGGTCGGTGTGTGTCTGGGTCTGGGGGCTGGCCTAGTACGGGTCCCGGTCCTGGTCCCCTGGGGCCTGGACCTGGGGGCCCTCATGTGGGGGTGTTGCTGGGGGGTCTGCTGGAGGCATGGAGGCCGGGACTGGGGGTGTGGAACGTTGTAAGGGGAGGCCTGGTCCGTGCCAGCCTAACCCTAACCCTGGCCAAGTACAGGTTCCGGTCCTGGTCCACTGGGGCCTGTACCTGGGGTCCCTCATGTGGGGGTGTTGCTGGGGGGTCTCCTGGAGGCATGGAGGCCGGGACTGGGGGTGTGGAACGTTGTAGGGGGAGGCCTGGTCCGTGTGTGTCTGGGTCTGGGGGCTGGCCCAGTACGGGTCCCGGTCCTGGTCCCCTGGGGCCTGGACCTGGGGGCACTCATCTGGGGGTGTTGCTGGGTGGTCTGCTGGAGGCATGGAGGCCGGGACAGGGGGTGTGGAACGTTGTAGGGGGAGGCCTGGTCCGTGTGTGTCTGGGTCTGGGGGCTGGCCCAGTACGGGTCCCGGTCCTGGTCCCCTGGGGCCTGGACCTGGGGGCCCTCATGTGGGGGTGTTGCTGGGGGGTCTGCTGGAGGCATGGAGGTCGGGACTGGGGGTGTGGAACGTTGTAAGGGGAGGCCTGGTCCGTGCCAGCCTAACCCTAACCCTGGCCCAGTACAGGTTCCGGTCCTGGTCCACTGGGGCCTGTACCTGGGGTCCCTCATGTGGGGGTGTTGCTGGGGGGACTGCTGGAGGCATGGAGGCCGGGACTGGGGGTGTGGAACGTTGTAGGGGGAGGCCTGGACCGTGTGTGTCTGGGTCTGAGGGCTGGCTCAGTACGGGTCCGGTCCTGGTCCCCTGGGGCCTGGACCTGGGGGCCCTCATGTGAAGGTGTTGCTGGGGGGTCTGCTGGAGGCATGGAGGCCGGGACTGGGGGTGTGGAACGTTGTAAGGGGAGGCCTGGTCCGTGCCTGCCTAACCCTAACCCTGGCCCAGTACGGGTCCCGGTCCTGGTCCACTGGGGCCTGGACCTGGGGGCCCTCATGTGGGGGTGTTGCTGGGGGGTCTGCTGGAGGCATGGAGGCCGGGACTGGGGGTTTGGAACGTTGTAGGGGGAGGCCTGTACCGTGTGTGTCTGGGTCTGAGGGCTGGCCCAGTACGGGTCCGGTCCTGGTCCCCTGGGGCCTGGACCTGGGGGCCCTCATGTGGGGGTGTTTGTGGGGGGTCTGCTGGTCCGTGCCTGCCTAACCCTAACCCTGGCCCAGTATGGGTCCAGGTCCTTGTCCCCTGGGGCCTGGACCTGGTGGCCCTCATGTGGGGGTGTTGCTGGGCCCTCATGTGGGGGTGTTGCTGGGGGGTCTGCTGGAGGCCGGGACTGGGGGTGTGTGTCTGGGTCTGGGGGCTGGCCCAGACCGGGTCCCTGTCCCGGTCCCCTGGGGCCTGGACCTGGGGGCCGTCATCTGGGGGTGTTGCTGGGTGGTCTGCTGGAGGCATGGAGGCCGGAACTGGGGTTGTGGAACGTTGTAGGGGGAGGCCTGGTCCGTGCCTGCCTAACCATAACCCTGGCCCAGTACAAGTCCCGGTCATGGTCCCCTGGGGCCTGGAACTGGGGGCCCTGTGAGGAGGTGGTGCTGGAGGCATGGAGGTCGGGACTGGGGGTGTGGAACGTCTGCTGGAGGCATGGAGGCCAGGACTGGGGGTGTGGAAGGTTTTGGGGGAGGCCTGGTCCGTGTGTGTCTGGGTCTGGGGGCTGGCCAAGTACGGGTCACGGTCCTGGTCTCCTGGGGCCTGGACCTTGGGGCCACGTCAGGAGGTTGTGCTGGGGGGTCTGCTGGAGGCATGGAGGTCGGGACTGGGGGTGTGGAACGTTGTAGGGGAGGTCTGGACCGTGTGTGTCTGAGTCTGGGGGCTGGCCCAGTACGGGTCCCAGTCCTGGTCCCCTGGGGACTGGACCTGGGGGCCCTCATGTGGCGGTGTTGCTGGGGGGTCTGCTGGAGGCATGGAGGCCGGGACTGGGGGTGTGGAACGTTGTAGGGGGAGGCCTGGTCCGTGTGTGTCTGGGTCTGGGGGCTGGCCCAGTACGGGTCCCGGTCCTGGTCCCCTGGGGCCTGGACCTGGGGGCCCTCATCTGGGGGTGTTGCTGGGGGGTCTGCTGGAGGCATGGAGGCCGGGACTGGGGGTGTGGAACGTTGTAGGGGGAGGCCTGGTCCGTGTGTGTCTGGGTCTGGGGGCTGGCCCAGTACGGGTCCCAGTCCTGGTCCCCTGGGGACTGGACCTGGGGGCCCTCATGTGGCGGTGTTGCTGGGGGGTCTGCTGGAGGCATGGAGGCCGGGACTGGTGGTGTGGAACGTTGTAGGGGGAGGCCTGGTCCGTGTGTGTCTGGGTCTGGGGGCTTGCCCAGTACGGGTCCCGGTCCTGGTCCCCTGGGGCCTGGACCTGGGGGCCCTCATGTGGGGGTGTTGCTGGGGGGTCTGCTGGAGGCATGGAGGCCGGGACTGGGGGTGTGGAACGTTGTAAGGGGAGGCCTGGTCCGTGCCAGCCTAACCCTAACCCTGGCCCAGTACAGGTTCTGGTCCTGGTCCACTGGGGCCTGTACCTGGGGTCCCTCATGTGGGGGTGTTGCTGGGGGGTCTGCTGGAGGCATGGAGGCCGGGACTGGGGGTGTGGAACGTTGTAGGGGGAGGCCTGGACCGTGTGTGTCTGGGTCTGAGGGCTGGCCCAGTACGGGTCCGGTCCTGGTCCCCTGGGGCCTGGACCTGGGGGCCCTCATGTGGGGGTGTTGCTGGGGGGTCTGCTGGAGGCATGGAGGCCGGGACTGGGGGTGTGGAACGTTGTAAGGGGAGGCCTGGTCCGTGCCAGCCTAACCCTAACCCTGGCCCAGTACAGGTTCCGGTCCTGGTCCACTGGGGCCTGTACCTGGGGTCCCTCATGTGGGGGTGTTGCTGGGGGGTCTGCTGGAGGCATGGAGGCCGGGACTGGGGGTGTGGAAGGTTGTAGGGGGAGGCCTGGACCGTGTGTGTCTGGGTCTGAGGGCTGGCCCAGTACGGGTCCGGTCCTGGTCCCCTGGGGCCTGGACCTGGGGGCCCTCATGTGAAGGTGTTGCTGGGGGGTCTGCTGGAGGCATGGAGGCCGGGACTGGGGGTGTTGAACGTTGTAGGGGGAGGCCTGGTCCGTGTGTGTCTGGGTCTGGGGGCTGGCCAAGTACGGGTCACGGTCCTGGTCTCCTGGGGCCTGGACCTGGGGGCCCTGTTTGGAGGTGGTGCTGGGGGGTCTGCTGGAGGCATGGAGGTCGGGACTGGGGGTGTGGAACGTTGTCGGGGGAGGCCTGGTCCGTGCCTGCCTAACCCTAACCCTGGCCCAGTACGGGTCCCGGTCCTGGTCCACTGGGGCCTGGACCTGGGGGCCCTCATGTGGGGGTGTTGCTGGGGGGTCTGCTGGAGGCATGGAGGCCGGGACTGGGGGTGTGGAACGTTGTAGGTGGAGGCCTGGTCTGTGCCTGCCTAACCCTGGCACAGTACGGGTCCCGGTCCTGGTCCCCTGGGGCCTGGACCTGGGGGCCCTCATGTGGGCGTGTTGCTGGGGGGTCTGCTGGAGGCATGGAGGGCGGGACTGGGGGTTGTGTGTCTGGGTCTGGGGGCTGGCCCAGAACGGGTCCCGGTCCAGGTCCCCTGGGACATGGACCTGGGTCCCTCATGTGGGGGTGTTGCTGGGGGGTCTGCTGGAGCCATGGAGGCCGGGACTGGGGGTGTGGAACGGTGTAGGGGGAGGCCTGGTCCGTGCCTTCCTAACCCTAACCCTGGCCCAGTACAAGTCCCGGTCCTGGTCCCCTGGGGCCTGGACCTGGGGGCCCTGTGTGGAGGTGGTGCTGGGGGGTCTGATGGAGGCATGGAGGTCGGGACTCGGGGTGTGGAACGTCTGCTGGAGGCATGGAGGCCAGGTCTGTGGGTGTGGAACGTTGTAGGGGGAGGCCTGGTCCGTGTGTCACTGGGTCTGGGGGCTGGCCCAGTACGGGTCACGGTCCGGGTCTACTGGGGCCTGGACCTGGGGGCCCTGCATGGACGTGGTGCTGGGGGGTCTTCTGGAGGCATGGAGGTCGGGACTGGGGGTGTGGAACGTTGTAGGGGGAGGCCTGGACCGTGTGTGTCTGGGTCTGGGGGCTGGCCAAGTACGGGTCACGGTCCTGGTCTCCTGGGGCCTGGACCTTGGGGCCCTGTGAGGAGGTGGTGCTGGGGGGTCTGCTGGAGGCATGGAGGTCGGGACTGGGGGTGTGGAACGTTGTAGGGGGAGGCCTGGTCCGTGTGTGTCTGGGTCTGGGGGCTGGCCCAGTACGGGTCCCGGTCCTGGTCCCCTGGGGCCTGGACCAGGGGGCCCTCATGTGGGGGTGTTTGTGGGGGGTCTGCTGGTCCGTGCCTGCCTAACCCTAACCCTGGCCCAGTACGGGTCCAGGTCCTGGTCCCCTGGGGCCTGGACCTGGTGGCACTCATGTGGGGGTGTTGCTGGGCCCTCATGTGGGGGTGTTGCTGGGGGGTCTGCTGGAGGCATGGAGGCCGGGACTGGGGGTGTGTGTCTGGGTCTGGGGGCTGGCCCAGTACGGGTCCCGGTCCTGGTCCCCTGGGGCCTGGACCTGGGGGCCCTCATGTGGGGGTGTTTGTGGGGGGTCTGCTGGTCCGTGCCTGCCTAACCCTAACCCTGGCCCAGTACGGGTCCCGGTCCTGGTCCCCTGGGGCCTGGACCTGGGGGCCCTCATGTGGGGGTGTTGCTGGGCCCTCATGTGGGGGTGTTGCTGGGGGGTCTGCTGGAGGCATGGAGGCCGGGACTGGGGGTGTGGAACGTTGTAGGGGGAGGCCTGGTCCGTGCCTGCCTAACCCTAACCCTGGCCCAGTACGGGTCCCGGTCCTTGTCCCCTGGGGCCTGGAACTGGGGGCCCTCATTTGGGGGTGTTGCTGGGGGGTCTGCTGGAGGCATGGAGGCCGGGACTGGGGGTGTGGAACGTTGTAGGGGGAGGCCTGGTCTGTGCCTGCCTAACCCTAAACCTGGCCCAGTACGGGTCCCGGTCCTGGTCCCCTGGGGCCTGGACCTGGGGGCCCTCATCTGGGGGTGTTGCTGGGGGGTCTGCTGGAGGCATGGAGGCCGGAACTGGGGGTGTGGAACGTTGTAGGGGGAGGCCTGGTCCGTGCCTGCCTAACCCTAACCTGGCCCAGTACAAGTCCCGGTCCTGGTCCCCTGGGGCCTGGACCTGGGGGCCCTGTGAGGAGGTGGTGCTGGGGGGTCTGCTGGAGGCATGGAGGTCGGGACTGGGGGTGTGGTACGTCTGCTGGAGGCATGGAGGCCAGGACTGGGGGTGTGGAACGTTTTGGGGGAGGCCTGGTCCGTGTGTGTCTGGGTCTGGGGGCTGGCCAAGTACGGGTCACGGTCCTGGTCTCCTGGGGCCTGGACCTTGGGGCCATGTCAGGAGGTGGTGCTGGGGGGTCTGCTGGAGGCATGGAGGTCGGGACTGGGGGTGTGGAACGTTGTAGTTGGAGGCCTGGACCGTGTGTGTCTGGGTCTGGGGGCTGGCCAAGTACGGGTCACGGTCCTGGTCTCCTGGGGCCTGGACCTGGGGGCCCTCTGTGGAGGTGGTGCTGTGGAGTCTGCTGGAGGCATGGAGGCCGGGACTGGGGGTGTGGAACGTTGTAGGGGGAGGCCTGGTCCGTGTGTGTCTGGGTCTGGGGGCTGGCCAAGTACGGGTCACGGTCCTGGTCTCCTGGGGCCTGGACCTGGGGGCCCTGTTTGGAGGTGGTGCTGGGGCGTCTGCTGGAGGCATGGAGGTCGGGACTGGGGGTGTGGAACGTTGTAGGGGGAGGCCTGGGCCGTGTGTGTCTGGGTCTGGGGGCTGGCCCAGTACGGGTCCGGTCCTGGTCCCCTGGGGCCTGGACCTGGGGGCCCTCATGTGGGGGTGTTGCTGGGGGGTCTGCTGGAGGCATGGAGGCCGGGACTGGGGGTGTGGAACGTTGTAAGGGGAGGCCTGGTCCGTGCCTGCCTAACCCTAACCCTGGCCCAGTACGGGTCCCGGTCCTGGTCCCCTGGGGCCTGGACCTGGGGGCCCTCATGTGGGGGTGTTGCTGGGGGGTCTGCTGGAGGCATGGAGGTCGGGACTGGGGGTGTGGAACGTTGTAAGGGGAGGCCTGGTCCGTGCCAGCCTAACCCTAACCCTGGCCCAGTACAGGTTCCGGTCCTGGTCCACTGGGGCCTGTACCTGGGGTCCCTCATGTGGGGGTGTTGCTGGGGGGACTGCTGGAGGCATGGAGGCCGGGACTGGGGGTGTGGAACGTTGTAGGGGGAGGCCTGGACCGTGTGTGTCTGGGTCTGAGGGCTGGCTCAGTACGGGTCCGGTCCTGGTCCCCTGGGGCCTGGACCTGGGGGCCCTCATGTGAAGGTGTTGCTGGGGGGTCTGCTGGAGGCATGGAGGCCGGGACTGGGGGTGTGGAACGTTGTAAGGGGAGGCCTGGTCCGTGCCTGCCTAACCCTAACCCTGGCCCAGTACGGGTCCCGGTCCTGGTCCACTGGGGCCTGGACCTGGGGGCCCTCATGTGGGGGTGTTGCTGGGGGGTCTGCTGGAGGCATGGAGGCCGGGACTGGGGGTGTGGAACGTTGTAAGGGGAGGCCTGGTCCGTGCATGCCTAACCCTAACCCTGGCCCAGTACGGGTCCCGGTCCTGGTCCACTGGGGCCTGGACCTGGGGGCCCTCATGTGGGGGTGTTGCTGGGGGGTCTGCTGGAGGCATGGAGGCCGGGACTGGGGGTGTGGAACGTTGTAAGGGGAGGCCTGGTCCGTGCCAGCCTAACCCTAACCCTGGCCCAGTACAGGTTCCGGTCCTGGTCCACTGGGGCCTGTACCTGGGGTCCCTCATGTGGGGGTGTTGCTGGGGGGACTGCTGGAGGCATGGAGGCCGGGACTGGGGGTGTGGAACGTTGTAGGGGGAGGCCTGGACCGTGTGTGTCTGGGTCTGAGGGCTGGCTCAGTACGGGTCCGGTCCTGGTCCCCTGGGGCCTGGACCTGGGGGCCCTCATGTGAAGGTGTTGCTGGGGGGTCTGCTGGAGGCATGGAGGCCGGGACTGGGGGTGTGGAACGTTGTAAGGGGAGGCCTGGTCCGTGCCTGCCTAACCCTAACCCTGGCCCAGTACGGGTCCCGGTCCTGGTCCACTGGGGCCTGGACCTGGGGGCCCTCATGTGGGGGTGTTGCTGGGGGGTCTGCTGGAGGCATGGAGGCCGGGACTGGGGGTTTGGAACGTTGTAGGGGGAGGCCTGTACCGTGTGTGTCTGGGTCTGAGGGCTGGCCCAGTACGGGTCCGGTCCTGGTCCCCTGGGGCCTGGACCTGGGGGCCCTCATGTGGGGGTGTTTGTGGGGGGTCTGCTGGTCCGTGCCTGCCTAACCCTAACCCTGGCCCAGTATGGGTCCAGGTCCTTGTCCCCTGGGGCCTGGACCTGGTGGCCATCATGTGGGGGTGTTGCTGGGCCCTCATGTGGGGGTGTTGCTGGGGGGTCTGCTGGAGGCCGGGACTGGGGGTGTGTGTCTGGGTCTGGGGGCTGGCCCAGACCGGGTCCCTGTCCCGGTCCCCTGGGGCCTGGACCTGGGGGCCGTCATCTGGGGGTGTTGCTGGGTGGTCTGCTGGAGGCATGGAGGCCGGAACTGGGGTTGTGGAACGTTGTAGGGGGAGGCCTGGTCCGTGCCTGCCTAACCATAACCCTGGCCCAGTACAAGTCCCGGTCATGGTCCCCTGGGGCCTGGAACTGGGGGCCCTGTGAGGAGGTGGTGCTGGAGGCATGGAGGTCGGGACTGGGGGTGTGGAACGTCTGCTGGAGGCATGGAGGCCAGGACTGGGGGTGTGGAAGGTTTTGGGGGAGGCCTGGTCCGTGTGTGTCTGGGTCTGGGGGCTGGCCAAGTACGGGTCACGGTCCTGGTCTCCTGGGGCCTGGACCTTGGGGCCACGTCAGGAGGTTGTGCTGGGGGGTCTGCTGGAGGCATGGAGGTCGGGACTGGGGGTGTGGAACGTTGTAGGGGAGGTCTGGACCGTGTGTGTCTGAGTCTGGGGGCTGGCCCAGTACGGGTCCCAGTCCTGGTCCCCTGGGGACTGGACCTGGGGGCCCTCATGTGGCGGTGTTGCTGGGGGGTCTGCTGGAGGCATGGAGGCCGGGACTGGGGGTGTGGAACGTTGTAGGGGGAGGCCTGGTCCGTGTGTGTCTGGGTCTGGGGGCTGGCCCAGTACGGGTCCCGGTCCTGGTCCCCTGGGGCCTGGACCTGGGGGCCCTCATCTGGGGGTGTTGCTGGGGGGTCTGCTGGAGGCATGGAGGCCGGGACTGGGGGTGTGGAACGTTGTAGGGGGAGGCCTGGTCCGTGTGTGTCTGGGTCTGGGGGCTGGCCCAGTACGGGTCCCAGTCCTGGTCCCCTGGGGACTGGACCTGGGGGCCCTCATGTGGCGGTGTTGCTGGGGGGTCTGCTGGAGGCATGGAGGCCGGGACTGGTGGTGTGGAACGTTGTAGGGGGAGGCCTGGTCCGTGTGTGTCTGGGTCTGGGGGCTTGCCCAGTACGGGTCCCGGTCCTGGTCCCCTGGGGCCTGGACCTGGGGGCCCTCATGTGGGGGTGTTGCTGGGGGGTCTGCTGGAGGCATGGAGGCCGGGACTGGGGGTGTGGAACGTTGTAAGGGGAGGCCTGGTCCGTGCCAGCCTAACCCTAACCCTGGCCCAGTACAGGTTCTGGTCCTGGTCCACTGGGGCCTGTACCTGGGGTCCCTCATGTGGGGGTGTTGCTGGGGGGTCTGCTGGAGGCATGGAGGCCGGGACTGGGGGTGTGGAACGTTGTAGGGGGAGGCCTGGACCGTGTGTGTCTGGGTCTGAGGGCTGGCCCAGTACGGGTCCGGTCCTGGTCCCCTGGGGCCTGGACCTGGGGGCCCTCATGTGGGGGTGTTGCTGGGGGGTCTGCTGGAGGCATGGAGGCCGGGACTGGGGGTGTGGAACGTTGTAAGGGGAGGCCTGGTCCGTGCCAGCCTAACCCTAACCCTGGCCCAGTACAGGTTCCGGTCCTGGTCCACTGGGGCCTGTACCTGGGGTCCCTCATGTGGGGGTGTTGCTGGGGGGTCTGCTGGAGGCATGGAGGCCGGGACTGGGGGTGTGGAAGGTTGTAGGGGGAGGCCTGGACCGTGTGTGTCTGGGTCTGAGGGCTGGCCCAGTACGGGTCCGGTCCTGGTCCCCTGGGGCCTGGACCTGGGGGCCCTCATGTGAAGGTGTTGCTGGGGGGTCTGCTGGAGGCATGGAGGCCGGGACTGGGGGTGTTGAACGTTGTAGGGGGAGGCCTGGTCCGTGTGTGTCTGGGTCTGGGGGCTGGCCAAGTACGGGTCACGGTCCTGGTCTCCTGGGGCCTGGACCTGGGGGCCCTGTTTGGAGGTGGTGCTGGGGGGTCTGCTGGAGGCATGGAGGTCGGGACTGGGGGTGTGGAACGTTGTCGGGGGAGGCCTGGTCCGTGCCTGCCTAACCCTAACCCTGGCCCAGTACGGGTCCCGGTCCTGGTCCACTGGGGCCTGGACCTGGGGGCCCTCATGTGGGGGTGTTGCTGGGGGGTCTGCTGGAGGCATGGAGGCCGGGACTGGGGGTGTGGAACGTTGTAGGGGGAGGCCTGGTCCGTGCCTGCCTAACCCTAACCCTGGCACAGTACGGGTCCCTGTCCTGGTCCCCTGGGGCCTGGACCTGGGGGCCCTCATGTGGGCGTGTTGCTGGGGGGTCTGCTGGAGGCATGGAGGTCGGAACTCGGGGTGTGGAACGTCTGCTGGAGGCATGGAGGCCAGGTCTGTGGGTGTGGAACGTAGTAGGGGGAGGCCTGGTCCGTGTGTCACTGGGTCTGGGGGCTGGCCCAGTACGGGTCACGGTCCGGGTCTACTGGGGCCTGGACCTGGGGGCCCTGCATGGACGTGGTGCTGGGGGGTCTTCTGGAGGCATGGAGCTCGGGACTGGGGGTGTGGAACGTTGTAGGGGGAGGCCTGGACCGTGTGTGTCTGGGTCTGGGGGCTGGCCAAGTACGGGTCACGGTCCTGGTCTCCTGGGGCCTGGACCTTGGGGCCCTGTGAGGAGGTGGTGCTGGGGGGTCTGCTGGAGGCATGGAGGTCGGGACTGGGGGTGTGGAACGTTGTAGGGGGAGGCCTGGTCCGTGTGTGTCTGGGTCTGGGGGCTGGCCCAGTACGGGTCCCGGTCCTGGTCCCCTGGGGCCTGGACCAGGGGGCCCTCATGTGGGGGTGTTTGTGGGGGGTCTGCTGGTCCGTGCCTGCCTAACCCTAACCCTGGCCCAGTACGGGTCCAGGTCCTGGTCCCCTGGGGCCTGGACCTGGTGGCCCTCATGTGGGGGTGTTGCTGGGCCCTCATGTGGGGGTGTTGCTGGGGGGTCTGCTGGAGGCATGGAGGCCGGGACTGGGGGTGTGTGTCTGGGTCTGGGGGCTGGCCCAGTAGGGGTCCCGGTCCTGGTCCCCTGGGGCCTGGACCTGGGGGCCCTCATGTGGTGGTGTTTGTGGGGGGTCTGCTGGTCCGTGCCTGCCTAACCCTAACCCTGGCCCAGTACGGGTCCCGGTCCTGGTCCCCTGGGGCCTGGACCTGGGGGCCCTCATGTGGGGGTGTTGCTGGGCCCTCATGTGGGGGTGTTGCTGGGGGTTCTGCTGGAGGCATGGAGGCCGGGACTGGGGGTGTGGAACGTTGTAGGGGGAGGCCTGGTCCGTGCCTGCCTAACCCTAACCCTGGCCCAGTACGGGTCCCGGTCCTGGTCCCCTGGGGCCTGGAACTGGGGGCCCTCATTTGGGGGTGTTGCTGGGGGGTCTGCTGGAGGCATGGAGGCCGGGACTGGGGGTGTGGAACGTTGTAGGGGGAGGCCTGGTCTGTGCCTGCCTAACCCTAAACCTGGCCCAGTACGGGTCCCGGTCCTGGTCCCCTGGGGCCTGGACCTGGGGGCCCTCATCTGGGGGTGTTGCTGGGGGGTCTGCTGGAGGCATGGAGGCCGGAACTGGGGGTGTGGAACGTTGTAGGGGGAGGCCTGGTCCGTGCCTGCCTAACCCTAACCTGGCCCAGTACAAGTCCCGGTCCTGGTCCCCTGGGGCCTGGACCTGGGGGCCCTGTGAGGAGGTGGTGCTGGGGGGTCTGCTGGAGGCATGGAGGTCGGGACTGGGGGTGTGGTACGTCTGCTGGAGGCATGGAGGCCAGGACTGGGGGTGTGGAACGTTTTGGGGGAGGCCTGGTCCGTGTGTGTCTGGGTCTGGGGGCTGGCCAAGTACGGGTCACGGTCCTGGTCTCCTGGGGCCTGGACCTTGGGGCCATGTCAGGAGGTGGTGCTGGGGGGTCTGCTGGAGGCATGGAGGTCGGGACTGGGGGTGTGGAACGTTGTAGTTGGAGGCCTGGACCGTGTGTGTCTGGGTCTGGGGGCTGGCCAAGTACGGGTCACGGTCCTGGTCTCCTGGGGCCTGGACCTGGGGGCCCTCTGTGGAGGTGGTGCTGTGGAGTCTGCTGGAGGCATGGAGGCCGGGACTGGGGGTGTGGAACGTTGTAGGGGGAGGCCTGGTCCGTGTGTGTCTGGGTCTGGGGGCTGGCCAAGTACGGGTCACGGTCCTGGTCTCCTGGGACCTGGACCTGGGGGCCCTGTTTGGAGGTGGTGCTGGGGCGTCTGCTGGAGGCATGGAGGTCGGGACTGGGGGTGTGGAACGTTGTAGGGGGAGGCCTGGGCCGTGTGTGTCTGGGTCTGGGGGCTGGCCCAGTACGGGTCCGGTCCTGGTCCCCTGGGGCCTGGACCTGGGGGCCCTCATGTGGGGGTGTTGCTGGGGGGTCTGCTGGAGGCATGGAGGCCGGGACTGGGGGTGTGGAACGTTGTAAGGGGAGGCCTGGTCCGTGCCTGCCTAACCCTAACCCTGGCCCAGTACGGGTCCCGGTCCTGGTCCACTGGGGCCTGGACCTGGGGGCCCTCATGTGGGGGTGTTGCTGGGGGGTCTGCTGGAGGCATGGAGGCCGGGACTGGGGGTGTGGAACGTTGTAGGTGGAGGCCTGGTCTGTGCCTGCCTAACCCTAACCCTGGCACAGTACGGGTCCCGGTCCTGGTCCCCTGGGGCCTGGACCTGGGGGCCCTCATGTGGGCGTGTTGCTGGGGGGTCTGCTGGAGGCATGGAGGGCGGGACTGGGGGTTGTGTGTCTGGGTCTGGGGGCTGGCCCAGAACGGGTCCCGGTCCAGGTCCCCTGGGACATGGACCTGGGTCCCTCATGTGGGGGTGTTGCTGGGGGGTCTGCTGGAGCCATGGAGGCCGGGACTGGGGGTGTGGAACGGTGTAGGGGGAGGCCTGGTCCGTGCCTTCCTAACCCTAACCCTGGCCCAGTACAAGTCCCGGTCCTGGTCCCCTGGGGCCTGGACCTGGGGGCCCTGTGTGGAGGTGGTGCTGGGGGGTCTGATGGAGGCATGGAGGTCGGGACTCGGGGTGTGGAACGTTGTAGGGGGAGGCCTGGTCCGTGTGTGTCTTGGTCTGGGGGCTTGCCCAGTACGGGTCCCGGTCCTGGTCCCCTGGGGCCTGGACTTGGGGGCCCTCATGTGGGGGTGTTGCTGGGGGGTCTGCTGGAGGCATGGAGGCCGGGACTGGGGGTGTGGAACGTTGTAAGGGGAGGCCTGGTCCGTGCCAGCCTAACCCTAACCCTGGCCCAGTACAGGTTCTGGTCCTGGTCCACTGGGGCCTGTACCTGGGGTCCCTCATGTGGGGGTGTTGCTGGGGGGTCTGCTGGAGGCATGGAGGCCGGGACTGGGGGTGTGGAACGTTGTAGGGGGAGGCCTGG
This sequence comes from Micromesistius poutassou, assembly GCF_964030765.1. Taxonomy (NCBI): domain Eukaryota; kingdom Metazoa; phylum Chordata; class Actinopteri; order Gadiformes; family Gadidae; genus Micromesistius; species Micromesistius poutassou. The sequence continues at coordinate 21,467,241 of NC_140276.1, read as the reverse complement.
ACCGTGTGTGTCTGGGTCTGAGGGCTGGCCCAGTACGGGTCCGGTCCTGGTCCCCTGGGGCCTGGACCTGGGGGCCCTCATGTGGGGGTGTTGCTGGGGGGTCTGCTGGAGGCATGGAGGCCGGGACTGGGGGTGTGGAACGTTGTAAGGGGAGGCCTGGTCCGTGCCAGCCTAACCCTAACCCTGGCCCAGTACAGGTTCCGGTCCTGGTCCACTGGGGCCTGTACCTGGGGTCCCTCATGTGGGGGTGTTGCTGGGGGGTCTGCTGGAGGCATGGAGGCCGGGACTGGGGGTGTGGAAGGTTGTAGGGGGAGGCCTGGACCGTGTGTGTCTGGGTCTGAGGGCTGGCCCAGTACGGGTCCGGTCCTGGTCCCCTGGGGCCTGGACCTGGGGGCCCTCATGTGAAGGTGTTGCTGGGGGGTCTGCTGGAGGCATGGAGGCCGGGACTGGGGGTGTTGAACGTTGTAGGGGGAGGCCTGGTCCGTGTGTGTCTGGGTCTGGGGGCTGGCCAAGTACGGGTCACGGTCCTGGTCTCCTGGGGCCTGGACCTGGGGGCCCTGTTTGGAGGTGGTGCTGGGGGGTCTGCTGGAGGCATGGAGGTCGGGACTGGGGGTGTGGAACGTTGTCGGGGGAGGCCTGGTCCGTGCCTGCCTAACCCTAACCCTGGCCCAGTACGGGTCCCGGTCCTGGTCCACTGGGGCCTGGACCTGGGGGCCCTCATGTGGGGGTGTTGCTGGGGGGTCTGCTGGAGGCATGGAGGCCGGGACTGGGGGTGTGGAACGTTGTAGGTGGAGGCCTGGTCTGTGCCTGCCTAACCCTAACCCTGGCACAGTACGGGTCCCGATCCTGGTCCCCTGGGGCCTGGACCTGGGGGCCCTCATGTGGGCGTGTTGCTGGGGGGTCTGCTGGAGGCATGGAGGGCGGGACTGGGGGTTGTGTGTCTGGGTCTGGGGGCTGGCCCAGAACGGGTCCCGGTCCAGGTCCCCTGGGACATGGACCTGGGTCCCTCATGTGGGGGTGTTGCTGGGGGGTCTGCTGGAGCCATGGAGGCCGGGACTGGGGGTGTGGAACGGTGTAGGGGGAGGCCTGGTCCGTGCCTTCCTAACCCTAACCCTGGCCCAGTACAAGTCCCGGTCCTGGTCCCCTGGGGCCTGGACCTGGGGGCCCTGTGTGGAGGTGGTGCTGGGGGGTCTGATGGAGGCATGGAGGTCGGGACTCGGGGTGTGGAACGTCTGCTGGAGGCATGGAGGCCAGGTCTGTGGGTGTGGAACGTTGTAGGGGGAGGCCTGGTCCGTGTGTCACTGGGTCTGGGGGCTGGCCCAGTACGGGTCACGGTCCGGGTCTACTGGGGCCTGGACCTGGGGGCCCTGCATGGACGTGGTGCTGGGGGGTCTTCTGGAGGCATGGAGGTCGGGACTGGGGGTGTGGAACGTTGTAGGGGGAGGCCTGGACCGTGTGTGTCTGGGTCTGGGGGCTGGCCAAGTACGGGTCACGGTCCTGGTCTCCTGGGGCCTGGACCTTGGGGCCCTGTGAGGAGGTGGTGCTGGGGGGTCTGCTGGAGGCATGGAGGTCGGGACTGGGGGTGTGGAACGTTGTAGGGGGAGGCCTGGTCCGTGTGTGTCTGGGTCTGGGGGCTGGCCCAGTACGGGTCCCGGTCCTGGTCCCCTGGGGCCTGGACCAGGGGGCCCTCATGTGGGGGTGTTTGTGGGGGGTCTGCTGGTCCGTGCCTGCCTAACCCTAACCCTGGCCCAGTACGGGTCCAGGTCCTGGTCCCCTGGGGCCTGGACCTGGTGGCACTCATGTGGGGGTGTTGCTGGGCCCTCATGTGGGGGTGTTGCTGGGGGGTCTGCTGGAGGCATGGAGGCCGGGACTGGGGGTGTGTGTCTGGGTCTGGGGGCTGGCCCAGTACGGGTCCCGGTCCTGGTCCCCTGGGGCCTGGACCTGGGGGCCCTCATGTGGGGGTGTTTGTGGGGGGTCTGCTGGTCCGTGCCTGCCTAACCCTAACCCTGGCCCAGTACGGGTCCCGGTCCTGGTCCCCTGGGGCCTGGACCTGGGGGCCCTCATGTGGGGGTGTTGCTGGGCCCTCATGTGGGGGTGTTGCTGGGGGGTCTGCTGGAGGCATGGAGGCCGGGACTGGGGGTGTGGAACGTTGTAGGGGGAGGCCTGGTCCGTGCCTGCCTAACCCTAACCCTGGCCCAGTACGGGTCCCGGTCCTTGTCCCCTGGGGCCTGGAACTGGGGGCCCTCATTTGGGGGTGTTGCTGGGGGGTCTGCTGGAGGCATGGAGGCCGGGACTGGGGGTGTGGAACGTTGTAGGGGGAGGCCTGGTCTGTGCCTGCCTAACCCTAAACCTGGCCCAGTACGGGTCCCGGTCCTGGTCCCCTGGGGCCTGGACCTGGGGGCCCTCATCTGGGGGTGTTGCTGGGGGGTCTGCTGGAGGCATGGAGGCCGGAACTGGGGGTGTGGAACGTTGTAGGGGGAGGCCTGGTCCGTGCCTGCCTAACCCTAACCTGGCCCAGTACAAGTCCCGGTCCTGGTCCCCTGGGGCCTGGACCTGGGGGCCCTGTGAGGAGGTGGTGCTGGGGGGTCTGCTGGAGGCATGGAGGTCGGGACTGGGGGTGTGGTACGTCTGCTGGAGGCATGGAGGCCAGGACTGGGGGTGTGGAACGTTTTGGGGGAGGCCTGGTCCGTGTGTGTCTGGGTCTGGGGGCTGGCCAAGTACGGGTCACGGTCCTGGTCTCCTGGGGCCTGGACCTTGGGGCCATGTCAGGAGGTGGTGCTGGGGGGTCTGCTGGAGGCATGGAGGTCGGGACTGGGGGTGTGGAAAGTTGTAGTTGGAGGCCTGGACCGTGTGTGTCTGGGTCGGGGGGCTGGCCAAGTACGGGTCACGGTCCTGGTCTCCTGGGGCCTGGACCTGGGGGCCCTCTGTGGAAGTTTTGCTGTGGAGTCTGCTGGAGGCATGGAGGCCGGGACTGGGGGTGTGGAACGTTGTAGGGGGAGGCCTGGTCCGTGTGTGTCTGGGTCTGGGGGCTGGCCAAGTACGGGTCACGGTCCTGGTCTCCTGGGTCCTGGACCTGGGGGCCCTCTTTGGAGGTGGTGCTGTGGAGTCTGCTGGAGGCATGGAGGCCGGGACTGAGGGCGTGGAACGTTGTAGGGGGAGGCCTGGTCCGTGTTTGTCTGGGTCTGGGGGCTGGCCAAGTACGGGTCACGGTCCTGGTCTCCTGGGGCCTGGACCTGGGGGCCCTGTGTGGAGGTGGTGCTGGGGGGTCTGCTGGAGGCATGGAGGTCGGGACTGGGGGTGTGGAACGTTGTAGGGGGAGGCCTGGTCCGTGTTTGTCTGGGTCTGGTGGCTGGCCAAGTACGGGTCACGGTCCTGGTCTCCTGGGGCCTGGACCTGGGGGCCCTGTGTGAAGGTGGTGCTGGGGGGTCTGCTGGAGGCATGGAGGTCGGGACTGGGGGTGTGGTACGTCTGCTGGAGGCATGGAGGCCAGGACTGGGGGTGTGGAATGTTTTGGGGGAGGCCTGGTCCGTGTGTGTCTGGGTCTGGGGGCTGGCCAAGTACGGGTCACGGTCCTGGTCTCCTGGGGCCTGGACCTTGGGGCCATGTCAGGAGGTGGTGCTGGGGGGTCTGCTGGAGGCATGGAGGTCGGGACTGGGGGTGTGGAACGTTGTAGTTGGAGGCCTGGACCGTGTGTGTCTGGGTCTGGGGGCTGGCCAAGTACGAGTCAGGGTCCTGGTCTCCTGGGGCCTGGACCTGGTGGCCCTCTGTGGAGGTGGTGCTGTGGAGTCTGCTGGAGGCATGGAGGCCGGGACTGGGGGTGTGGAACGTTGTAGGGGGAGGCCTGGTCCGTGTGTGTCTGGGTCTGGGGGCTGGCCAAGTACGGGTCACGGTCCTGGTCTCCTGGGGCCTGGACCTGGGGGCCCTGTTTGGAGGTGGTGCTGGGGGGTCTGCTGGAGGCATGGAGGTCGGGACTGGGGGTGTGGAACGTTGTCGGGGGAGGCCTGGTCCGTGCCTGCCTAACCCTAACCCTGGCCCAGTACGGGTCCCGGTCCTGGTCCACTGGGGCCTGGACCTGGGGGCCCTCATGTGGGGGTGTTGCTGGGGGGTCTGCTGGAGGCATGGAGGCCGGGACTGGGGGTGTGGAACGTTGTAGGGGGAGGCCTGGTCCGTGCCTGCCTAACCCTAACACTGGCACAGTACGGGTCCCTGTCCTGGTCCCCTGGGGCCTGGACCTGGGGGCCCTCATGTGGGCGTGTTGCTGGGGGGTCTGCTGGAGGCATGGAGGCCGGGACTGGGGGTTGTGTGTCTGGGTCTGGGGGCTGGCCCAGAACGGGTCCCGGTCCTGGTCCCCTGGGACATGGACCTGGGGGCCCTCATGTGGGGGTGTTGCTGGGGGGTCTGCTGGAGCCATGGAGGCCGGGACTGGGGGTGTGGAACGTTGTAGGGGGAGGCCTGGTCCGTGCCTGCCTAACCCTAACCCTGGCCCAGTACGGGTCCCGGTCCTGGTCCCCTGGGGCCTGGACCTGAGGGCCCTCATCTGGGGGTGTTGCTGGGGGGTCTGCTGGAGGCATGGAGGTCGGGACTCGGGGTGTGGAACGTCTGCTGGAGGCATGGAGGCCAGGTCTGTGGGTGTGGAACGTTGTAGGGGGAGGCCTGGTCCGTGTGTCACTGGGTCTGGGGGCTGGCCCAGTACGGGTCACGGTCCGGGTCTACTGGGGCCTGGACCTGGGGGCCCTGCATGGACGTGGTGCTGGGGGGTCTTCTGGAGGCATGGAGGTCGGGACTGGGGGTGTGGAACGTTGTAGGGGGAGGCCTGGACCGTGTGTGTCTGGGTCTGGGGGCTGGCCAAGTACGGGTCACGGTCCTGGTCTCCTGGGGCCTGGACCTTGGGGCCCTGTGAGGAGGTGGTGCTGGGGGGTCTGCTGGAGGCATGGAGGTCGGGACTGGGGGTGTGGAACGTTGTAGGGGGAGGCCTGGTCCGTGTGTGTCTGGGTCTGGGGGCTGGCCCAGTACGGGTCCCGGTCCTGGTCCCCTGGGGCCTGGACCAGGGGGCCCTCATGTGGGGGTGTTTGTGGGGGGTCTGCTGGTCCGTGCCTGCCTAACCCTAACCCTGGCCCAGTACGGGTCCAGGTCCTGGTCCCCTGGGGCCTGGACCTGGTGGCCCTCATGTGGGGGTGTTGCTGGGCCCTCATGTGGGGGTGTTGCTGGGGGGTCTGCTGGAGGCATGGAGGCCGGGACTGGGGGTGTGTGTCTGGGTCTGGGGGCTGGCCCAGTACGGGTCCCAGTCCTGGTCCCCTGGGGCCTGGACCTGGGGGCCCTCATGTGGGGGTGTTTGTGGAGGGTCTGCTGGTCCGTGCCTGCCTAACCCTAACCCTGGCCCAGTTCGGGTCCCGGTCCTGGTCCCCTGGGGCCTGGACCTGGGGGCCCTCATGTGGGGGTGTTGCTGGGCCCTCATGTGGGGGTGTTGCTGGGGGGTCTGCTGGAGGCATGGAGGCCGGGACTGGGGGTGTGGAACGTTGTAGGGGGAGGCCTGGTCCGTGCCTGCCTAACCCTAACCTGGCCCAGTACAAGTCCCGGTCCTGGTCCCCTGGGGCCTGGACCTGGGGGCCCTGTGAGGAGGTGGTGCTGGGGGGTCTGCTGGAGGCATGGAGGTCGGGACTGGGGGTGTGGTACGTCTGCTGGAGGCATGGAGGCCAGGACTGGGGGTGTGGAACGTTTTGGGGGAGGCCTGGTCCGTGTGTGTCTGGGTCTGGGGGCTGGCCAAGTACGGGTCACGGTCCTGGTCTCCTGGGGCCTGGACCTGGGGGCCCTGTTTGGAGGTGGTGCTGGGGGGTCTGCTGGAGGCATGGAGGTCGGGACTGGGGGTGTGGAACATTGTAGGGGGAGGCCTGGGCCGTGTGTGTCTGGGTCTGGGGGCTGGCCCAGTACGGGTCCGGTCCTGGTCCCCTGGGGCCTGGACCTGGGGGCCCTCATGTGGGGGTGTTGCTGGGGGGTCTGCTGGAGGCATGGAGGCCGGGACTGGGGGTGTGGAACGTTGTAAGGGGAGGCCTGGTCCGTGCCTGCCTAACCCTAACCCTGGCCCAGTACGGGTCCCGGTCCTGGTCCACTGGGGCCTGGACCTGGGGGCCCTCATGTGGGGGTGTTGCTGGGGGGTCTGCTGGAGGCATGGAGGCCGGGACTGGGGGTGTGGAACGTTGTAGGGGGAGGCCTGGTCTGTGCCTGCCTAACCCTAACCCTGGCACAGTACGGGTCCCGGTCCTGGTCCCCTGGGGCCTGGACCTGGGGGCCCTCATGTGGGCGTGTTGCTGGGGGGTCTGCTGGAGGCATGGAGGCCGGGACTGGGGGTTGTGTGTCTGGGTCTGGGGGCTGGCCCAGAACGGGTCCCGGTCCTGGTCCCCTGGGACATGGACCTGGGTCCCTCATGTGGGGGTGTTGCTGGGGGGTCTGCTGGAGCCATGGAGGCCGGGACTGGGGGTGTGGAACGGTGTAGGGGGAGGCCTGGTCCGTGCCTTCCTAACCCTAACCCTGGCCCAGTACAAGTCCCGGTCCTGGTCCCCTGGGGCCTGGACCTGGGGGCCCTGTGTGGAGGTGGTGCTGGGGGGTCTGATGGAGGCATGGAGGTCGGGACTCGGGGTGTGGAACGTCTGCTGGAGGCATGGAGGCCAGGTCTGTGGGTGTGGAACGTTGTAGGGGGAGGCCTGGTCCGTGTGTCACTGGGTCTGGGGGCTGGCCCAGTACGGGTCACGGTCCGGGTCTACTGGGGCCTGGACCTGGGGGCCCTGCATGGACGTGGTGCTGGGGGGTCTTCTGGAGGCATGGAGGTCGGGACTGGGGGTGTGGAACGTTGTAGGGGGAGGCCTGGACCGTGTGTGTCTGGGTCTGGGGGCTGGCCAAGTACGGGTCACGGTCCTGGTCTCCTGGGGCCTGGACCTTGGGGCCCTGTGAGGAGGTGGTGCTGGGGGGTCTGCTGGAGGCATGGAGGTCGGGACTGGGGGTGTGGAACGTTGTAGGGGGAGGCCTGGTCCGTGTGTGTCTGGGTCTGGGGGCTGGCCCAGTACGGGTCCCGGTCCTGGTCCCCTGGGGCCTGGACCAGGGGGCCCTCATGTGGGGGTGTTTGTGGGGGGTCTGCTGGTCCGTGCCTGCCTAACCCTAACCCTGGCCCAGTACGGGTCCAGGTCCTGGTCCCCTGGGGCCTGGACCTGGTGGCACTCATGTGGGGGTGTTGCTGGGCCCTCATGTGGGGGTGTTGCTGGGGGGTCTGCTGGAGGCATGGAGGCCGGGACTGGGGGTGTGTGTCTGGGTCTGGGGGCTGGCCCAGTACGGGTCCCGGTCCTGGTCCCCTGGGGCCTGGACCTGGGGGCCCTCATGTGGGGGTGTTTGTGGGGGGTCTGCTGGTCCGTGCCTGCCTAACCCTAACCCTGGCCCAGTACGGGTCCCGGTCCTGGTCCCCTGGGGCCTGGACCTGGGGGCCCTCATGTGGGGGTGTTGCTGGGCCCTCATGTGGGGGTGTTGCTGGGGGGTCTGCTGGAGGCATGGAGGCCGGGACTGGGGGTGTGGAACGTTGTAGGGGGAGGCCTGGTCCGTGCCTGCCTAACCCTAACCCTGGCCCAGTACGGGTCCCGGTCCTTGTCCCCTGGGGCCTGGAACTGGGGGCCCTCATTTGGGGGTGTTGCTGGGGGGTCTGCTGGAGGCATGGAGGCCGGGACTGGGGGTGTGGAACGTTGTAGGGGGAGGCCTGGTCTGTGCCTGCCTAACCCTAAACCTGGCCCAGTACGGGTCCCGGTCCTGGTCCCCTGGGGCCTGGACCTGGGGGCCCTCATCTGGGGGTGTTGCTGGGGGGTCTGCTGGAGGCATGGAGGCCGGAACTGGGGGTGTGGAACGTTGTAGGGGGAGGCCTGGTCCGTGCCTGCCTAACCCTAACCTGGCCCAGTACAAGTCCCGGTCCTGGTCCCCTGGGGCCTGGACCTGGGGGCCCTGTGAGGAGGTGGTGCTGGGGGGTCTGCTGGAGGCATGGAGGTCGGGACTGGGGGTGTGGTACGTCTGCTGGAGGCATGGAGGCCAGGACTGGGGGTGTGGAACGTTTTGGGGGAGGCCTGGTCCGTGTGTGTCTGGGTCTGGGGGCTGGCCAAGTACGGGTCACGGTCCTGGTCTCCTGGGGCCTGGACCTTGGGGCCATGTCAGGAGGTGGTGCTGGGGGGTCTGCTGGAGGCATGGAGGTCGGGACTGGGGGTGTGGAAAGTTGTAGTTGGAGGCCTGGACCGTGTGTGTCTGGGTCGGGGGGCTGGCCAAGTACGGGTCACGGTCCTGGTCTCCTGGGGCCTGGACCTGGGGGCCCTCTGTGGAAGTTTTGCTGTGGAGTCTGCTGGAGGCATGGAGGCCGGGACTGGGGGTGTGGAACGTTGTAGGGGGAGGCCTGGTCCGTGTGTGTCTGGGTCTGGGGGCTGGCCAAGTACGGGTCACGGTCCTGGTCTCCTGGGTCCTGGACCTGGGGGCCCTCTTTGGAGGTGGTGCTGTGGAGTCTGCTGGAGGCATGGAGGCCGGGACTGGGGGCGTGGAACGTTGTAGGGGGAGGCCTGGTCCGTGTTTGTCTGGGTCTGGGGGCTGGCCAAGTACGGGTCACGGTCCTGGTCTCCTGGGGCCTGGACCTGGGGGCCCTGTGTGGAGGTGGTGCTGGGGGGTCTGCTGGAGGCATGGAGGTCGGGACTGGGGGTGTGGAACGTTGTAGGGGGAGGCCTGGTCCGTGTTTGTCTGGGTCTGGTGGCTGGCCAAGTACGGGTCACGGTCCTGGTCTCCTGGGGCCTGGACCTGGGGGCCCTGTGTGAAGGTGGTGCTGGGGGGTCTGCTGGAGGCATGGAGGTCGGGACTGGGGGTGTGGTACGTCTGCTGGAGGCATGGAGGCCAGGACTGGGGGTGTGGAATGTTTTGGGGGAGGCCTGGTCCGTGTGTGTCTGGGTCTGGCGGCTGGCCAAGTACGGGTCACGGTCCTGGTCTCCTGGGGCCTGGACCTTGGGGCCATGTCAGGAGGTGGTGCTGGGGGGTCTGCTGGAGGCATGGAGGTCGGGACTGGGGGTGTGGAACGTTGTAGTTGGAGGCCTGGACCGTGTGTGTCTGGGTCTGGGGGCTGGCCAAGTACGAGTCAGGGTCCTGGTCTCCTGGGGCCTGGACCTGGTGGCCCTCTGTGGAGGTGGTGCTGTGGAGTCTGCTGGAGGCATGGAGGCCGGGACTGGGGGTGTGGAACGTTGTAGGGGGAGGCCTGGTCCGTGTGTGTCTGGGTCTGGGGGCTGGCCAAGTACGGGTCACGGTCCTGGTCTCCTGGGGCCTGGACCTGGGGGCCCTGTTTGGAGGTGGTGCTGGGGGGTCTGCTGGAGGCATGGAGGTCGGGACTGGGGGTGTGGAACGTTGTCGGGGGAGGCCTGGTCCGTGCCTGCCTAACCCTAACCATGGCCCAGTACGGGTCCCGGTCCTGGTCCACTGGGGCCTGGACCTGGGGGCCCTCATGTGGGGGTGTTGCTGGGGGGTCTGCTGGAGGCATGGAGGCCGGGACTGGGGGTGTGGAACGTTGTAGGGGGAGGCCTGGTCCGTGCCTGCCTAACCCTAACACTGGCACAGTACGGGTCCCTGTCCTGGTCCCCTGGGGCCTGGACCTGGGGGCCCTCATGTGGGCGTGTTGCTGGGGGGTCTGCTGGAGGCATGGAGGCCGGGACTGGGGGTTGTGTGTCTGGGTCTGGGGGCTGGCCCAGAACGGGTCCCGGTCCTGGTCCCCTGGGACATGGACCTGGGGGCCCTCATGTGGGGGTGTTGCTGGGGGGTCTGCTGGAGCCATGGAGGCCGGGACTGGGGGTGTGGAACGTTGTAGGGGGAGGCCTGGTCCGTGCCTGCCTAACCCTAACCCTGGCCCAGTACGGGTCCCGGTCCTGGTCCCCTGGGGCCTGGACCTGAGGGCCCTCATCTGGGGGTGTTGCTGGGGGGTCTGCTGGAGGCATGGAGGTCGGGACTCGGGGTGTGGAACGTCTGCTGGAGGCATGGAGGCCAGGTCTGTGGGTGTGGAACGTTGTAGGGGGAGGCCTGGTCCGTGTGTCACTGGGTCTGGGGGCTGGCCCAGTACGGGTCACGGTCCGGGTCTACTGGGGCCTGGACCTGGGGGCCCTGCATGGACGTGGTGCTGGGGGGTCTTCTGGAGGCATGGAGGTCGGGACTGGGGGTGTGGAACGTTGTAGGGGGAGGCCTGGACCGTGTGTGTCTGGGTCTGGGGGCTGGCCAAGTACGGGTCACGGTCCTGGTCTCCTGGGGCCTGGACCTTGGGGCCCTGTGAGGAGGTGGTGCTGGGGGGTCTGCTGGAGGCATGGAGGTCGGGACTGGGGGTGTGGAACGTTGTAGGGGGAGGCCTGGTCCGTGTGTGTCTGGGTCTGGGGGCTGGCCCAGTACGGGTCCCGGTCCTGGTCCCCTGGGGCCTGGACCAGGGGGCCCTCATGTGGGGGTGTTTGTGGGGGGTCTGCTGGTCCGTGCCTGCCTAACCCTAACCCTGGCCCAGTACGGGTCCAGGTCCTGGTCCCCTGGGGCCTGGACCTGGTGGCCCTCATGTGGGGGTGTTGCTGGGCCCTCATGTGGGGGTGTTGCTGGGGGGTCTGCTGGAGGCATGGAGGCCGGGACTGGGGGTGTGTGTCTGGGTCTGGGGGCTGGCCCAGTACGGGTCCCAGTCCTGGTCCCCTGGGGCCTGGACCTGGGGGCCCTCATGTGGGGGTGTTTGTGGAGGGTCTGCTGGTCCGTGCCTGCCTAACCCTAACCCTGGCCCAGTTCGGGTCCCGGTCCTGGTCCCCTGGGGCCTGGACCTGGGGGCCCTCATGTGGGGGTGTTGCTGGGCCCTCATGTGGGGGTGTTGCTGGGGGGTCTGCTGGAGGCATGGAGGCCGGGACTGGGGGTGTGGAACGTTGTAGGGGGAGGCCTGGTCCGTGCCTGCCTAACCCTAACCTGGCCCAGTACAAGTCCCGGTCCTGGTCCCCTGGGGCCTGGACCTGGGGGCCCTGTGAGGAGGTGGTGCTGGGGGGTCTGCTGGAGGCATGGAGGTCGGGACTGGGGGTGTGGTACGTCTGCTGGAGGCATGGAGGCCAGGACTGGGGGTGTGGAACGTTTTGGGGGAGGCCTGGTCCGTGTGTGTCTGGGTCTGGGGGCTGGCCAAGTACGGGTCACGGTCCTGGTCTCCTGGGGCCTGGACCTGGGGGCCCTGTTTGGAGGTGGTGCTGGGGGGTCTGCTGGAGGCATGGAGGTCGGGACTGGGGGTGTGGAACATTGTAGGGGGAGGCCTGGGCCGTGTGTGTCTGGGTCTGGGGGCTGGCCCAGTACGGGTCCGGTCCTGGTCCCCTGGGGCCTGGACCTGGGGGCCCTCATGTGGGGGTGTTGCTGGGGGGTCTGCTGGAGGCATGGAGGCCGGGACTGGGGGTGTGGAACGTTGTAAGGGGAGGCCTGGTCCGTGCCTGCCTAACCCTAACCCTGGCCCAGTACAAGTCCCGGTCCTGGTCCCCTGGGGCCTGGACCTGGGGGCCCTGTGTGGAGGTGGTGCTGGGGGGTCTGATGGAGGCATGGAGGTCGGGACTCGGGGTGTGGAACGTCTGCTGGAGGCATGGAGGCCAGGTCTGTGGGTGTGGAACGTTGTAGGGGGAGGCCTGGTCCGTGTGTCACTGGGTCTGGGGGCTGGTCCAGGCCCCAGGGGACCAGGACCGGGACCCGTACTGGGCCAGGGATAGGGTTAGGCAGGCACGGACCAGGCCTCCCCCTACAACATTCCACACCCACAGTCCCGTCCTCCATGCCTCCAGCAGACCCCCCAGCAACACCCCCACATGAGTGGGGGTGTGGAACGTTGTAGGGGGAGGCCTGGGCCGTGTGTGTCTGGGTCTGGGGGCTGGCCAAGTACGGGTCACGGTCCTGGTCTCCTGGGGCCTGGACCTGGGGGCCCTGTGTGGAGGTGTTGCTGGGGGGTCTGCTGGAGGCATGGAGGTCGGGACTGGGGGTGTGGAACGTTGTAGGGGGAGGACTGGTCCGTGCCTTCCTAACCCTAACCCTGGCCCAGTACAAGTCCCGGTCCTGGTCCCCTGGGGCCTGGACCTGGGGGCCCTCATGTGGGGTTGTTGCTGGGCCCTCATGTGGGGGTGTTGCTGGGGGGTCTGCTGAAGGCATGGAGGCCGGGAATGGGGGTGTGTGCCTGGGTCTGGGGGCTGGCCCAGAACGGGTCCCGGTCCCCTGGGGCCTGGTCCTGGGGGCCCTCATGTGGGGGTGTTGCTGGGGGGTCTGCTGGAGGCATGGAGGACGGGACTGTGGGTGTGGAATGTTGTAGGGGGAGGCCTGGTCCGTGCCTGCCTAACCCTAACCCTGGCCCAGTACGGGTCCCGGTCCTGGTCCCCTGGGGCCTGGACCTGGGGGCCCTCATCTAGGGGTGTTGCTGGGGGGTCTGCTGGAGGCATGGAGGCCGGGACTGGGGGTGTGGAACGTTGTAGGGGGAGGCCTGGTCCGTGTGTGTCTGGGTCTGGGGGCTTGCCCAGTACGGGTCCCGGTCCTGGTCCCCTGGGGCCTGGACCTGGGGGCCCTCATGTGGGGGTGTTGCTGGGGGGTCTACTGGAGGCATGGAGGCCGGGACTGGGGGTGTGGAACGTTTTACGGGGAGGCCTGGTCCGTGTGTGTCTGGGTCTGGGGGCTGGCCAAGTACGGGTCAAGGTCCTGGTCCCCTGGGGCCCGGACCTGGGGGCCCTCATGTGGGGGTGTTTGTGGGGGGTCTGCTGGTCCGTGCCTGCCTAACCCTAACCCTGGCCCAGTACGGGTCCCGGTCCTGGTCCCCTGGGGCCTGGACCTGGGGGCCCTCATGTGGGGGTGTTGCTGGGGGGTCTGCTGGAGGCATGGAGGCCGGGACTGGGGGTGTGGAACGTTGTAAGGGGAGGCCTGGTCCGTGCCTGCCTAACCCTAACCCTGGCCCAGTACGGGTCCCGGTCCTGGTCCACTGGGGCCTGGACCTGGGGGCCCTCATGTGGGGGTGTTGCTGGGGGGTCTGCTGGAGGCATGGAGGCCGGGACTGGGGGTGTGGAACGTTGTAGGGGGAGGCCTGGTCCGTGCCTGCCTAACCCTAGCCCTGGCCCAGTGCGGGTCCCGGTCCTGGTCCCCTGGGGCCTGGACATGGGGGCCCTCATGTGGGCGTGTTGCTGTGGGGTCTGCTGGAGGCATGGAGGCCGGGACTGGGGGTTGTGTCTCTGGGTCTGGGGGCTGGCCCAGAACGGGTCCCGGTCCTGGTCCCCTGGGACATGGACCTGGGGGCCCTCATGTGGGGGTGTTGCTGGGGGGTCTGCTGGAGCCATGGAGGCCGGGACTGGGGGTGTGGAACGTTGTAGGGGGAGGCCTGGTCCGTGCCTGCCTAACCCTAACCCTGGCCCAGTACGGGTCCCGGTCCTGGTCCCCTGGGGCCTGGACCTGGGGGCCCTCATCTGGGGGTGTTGCTGGGGGGTCTGCTGGAGGCATGGAGGCCGGGACTGGGGGTGTGGAACGTTGTAGGGGGAGGACTGGTCCGTGCCTTCCTAACCCTAACCCTGGCCCAGTACAAGTCCCGGTCCTGGTCCTGGTCCCCTGGGGCCTGGACCTGGGGGCCCTGTGTTGAGGTGGTGCTGGGGGGTCTGCTGGAGGCATGGAGGTCGGGACTCGGGGTGTGGAACGTCTGCTGGAGGCATGGAGGCCAGGTCTGGGGGTGTGGAACGTTGTAGGGGGAGGCCTGGTCCGTGTGTCACTGGGTCTGGGGGCTGGCCCAGTACGGGTCACGGTCCGGGTCTACTGGGGCCTGGACCTGGGGGCCCTGCGTGGACGTGGTGCTGGGGGGTCTTCTGGAGGCATGGAGGTCGGGACTGGGGGTGTGGAACGTTGTAGGGGGAGGCCTGGACCGTGTGTGTCTGGGTCTGGGGGCTGGCCAAGTACGGGTCACGGTCCTTTTCTCCTGGGGCCTGGACCTTGGGGCCCTGTGAGGAGGTGGTGCTGGGGGGTCTGCTGGAGGCATGGAGGTCGGGACTGGGGGTGTGGAACGTTGTAGGGGGAGGCCTGGTCCGTGTGTGTCTGGGTCTGGGGGCTGGCCCAGTACGGGTCCCTGTCCTGGTCCCCTGGGGCCTGGACCAGGGGGCCCTCATGTGGGGGTGTTTGTGGGGGGTCTGCTTGTCCGTGCCTGCCTAACCCTAACCCTGGCCCAGTACGGGTCCTGGTCCCCTGGGGCCTGGACCTGGTGGCCCTCAAGTGGGGGTGTTGCTGGGCCCTCATGTGGGGGTGTTGCTGGGGGGTCTGCTGGAGGCATGGAGGCCGGGACTGGGGGTGTGTGTCTGGGTCTGGGGGCTGGCCCAGTACGGGTCCCGGTCCTGGTCCCCTGGGGCCCGGACCTGGGGGCCCTCATGTGGGGGTGTTTGTGGGGGGTCTGCTGGTCCGTGCCTGCCTAACCCTAACCCTGGCCCAGTACGGGTCCCGGTCCTGGTCCCCTGGGGCCTGGACCTGGGGGCCCTCATGTGGGGGTGTTGCTGGGCCCTCATGTGGGGGTGTTGCTGGGGGGTCTGCTGGAGGCATGGAGGCCGGGACTGGGGGTGTGGAATGTTGTAGGCGGAGGCCTGGTCCGTGCCTGCCTAACCCTAACCCTGGCCCAGTACGGGTCCCGGTCCTGGTCCCCTGGGGCCTGGACCTGGGGGCCCTCATCTGGGGGTGTTGCTGGGGGGTCTGCTGGAGGCATGGAGGCCGGGACTGGGGGTGTGGAACGTTGTAGGGGGAGGCCTGGTCCGTGCCTTCCTAACCCTAACCCTGGCCCAGTACAAGTCCCGGTCCTGGTCCTGGTCCCCTGGGGCCTGGACCTGGGGGCCCTGTGTTGAGGTGGTGCTGGGGGGTCTGCTGGAGGCATGGAGGTCGGGACTCGGGGTGTGGAACGTCTGCTGGAGGCATGGAGGCCAGGTCTGGGGGTGTGGAACGTTGTAGGGGGAGGCCTGGTCCGTGTGTCACTGGGTCTGGGGGCTGGCCCAGTACGGGTCACGGTCCGGGTCTACTGGGGCCTGGACCTGGGGGCCCTGCGTGGACGTGGTGCTGGGGGGTCTTCTGGAGGCATGGAGATCGGGACTGGGGGTGTGGAACATTGTAGGGGGAGGCCTGGGCCGTGTGTGTCTGGGTCTGGGGGCTGGCCCAGTACGGGTCCCGGTCCTGGTCCCCTGGGGCCTGGACCTGGGGGCCCTCATGTGGGGGTGTTGCTGGGGGGTCTGCTGGAGGCATGGAGACCGGGACTGGGGGTGTGGAACGTTGTAGGGGGAGGCCTGGTCCGTGTGTGTCTGGGTCTGGGGGCTGGCCAAGTACGGGTCACGGTCCTGGTCTCCTGGGGCCTGGACCTGGGGGCCCTGTGTGGAGGTGTTGCTGGGGGGTCTGCTGGAGGCATGGAGGTCGGGACTGGGGGTGTGGAACGTTGTAGGGGGAGGCCTGGACCGTGTGTGAATGGGTCTGGGGGCTGGCCCAGTACGGGTCCCGGTCCTCTTCCCCTGGTGCCTGGACCTAGGGTACCTCATGTGGGGGTGTTGCTGGGGGGTCTGCTGAAGGCATGGAGGCCGGGAATGGGGGTGTGTGCCTGGGTCTGGGGGCTGGCCCAGAACGGGTCCCGGTCCTGGTCCCCTGGGGCCTGGTCCTGGGGGCCCTCATGTGGGGGTGTTGCTGGGGGGTCTGCTGGAGGCATGGAGGACGGGACTGTGGGTGTGGAATGTTGTAGGGGGAGGCCTGGTCCGTGCCTGCCTAACCCTAACCCTGGCCCAGTACGGGTCCCGGTCCTGGTCCCCTGGGGCCTGGACCTGGGGGCCCTCATCTAGGGGTGTTGCTGGGGGGTCTGCTGGAGGCATGGAGGCCGGGACTGGGGGTGTGGAACGTTGTAGGGGGAGGCCTGGTCCGTGTGTGTCTGGGTCTGGGGGCTTGCCCAGTACGGGTCCCGGTCCTGGTCCCTTGGGGCCTGGACCTGGGGGCCCTCATGTGGGGGTGTTGCTGGGGGGTCTACTGGAGGCATGGAGGCCGGGACTGGGGGTGTGGAACATTGTAGGGGGAGGCCTGGTCCGTGTGTGTCTGGGTCTGGGGGCTGGCCAAGTACAGGTCACGGTCCTGGTCTCCTGGGGCCTGGACCTGGGGGCCCTGTGTGGAGGTGTTGCTGGGGGGTCTGCTGGAGGCATGGAGGCCGGGACTGGGGGTATGGAACGTTGTAGGGGGAGGCCTGGTCCGTGCCTGCCTAACCCTAACCCTGGCCCAGTACGGGTCCCGGTCCTGGTCCCCTGGGGCCTGGACCTGGGGGCCCTCATCTGGGGGTGTTGCTGGGGGGTCTGCTGGAGGCATGGAGGCCGGGACTGGGGGTGTGGAACGTTGTAGGGGGAGGCCTGGTCCGTGCCTTCCTAACCCTAACCCTGGCCCAGTACAAGTCCCGGTCCTGGTCCCCTGGGGCCTGGACCTGGGGGCCCGGTTTTGAGGTGGTGCTGGGGGGTCTGCTGGAGGCATGGAGGTCGGGACTGGGGGTGTGGAACATTGTAGGGGGAGGCCTGGGCCGTGTGTGTCTGGGTCTGGGGGCTGGCCAAGTACGGGTCCCGGTCCTGGTCCCCTGGGGCCTGGACCTGGGGGCCCTCATGTGGGGGTGTTTGTGGGGGGTCTGCTGGTCCGTGCCTGCCTAACCCTAACCCTGGCCCAGTACGGGTCCTGGTCCTGGTCCCCTGGGGCCTGGACTTGGGGGCCTTGTGGAGGTGGTGCTGGGGGGTCTGCTGGAGGCATGGAGGTCGGGACTGGGGGTGTGGAACGTTGTAGGGGGAGGCCTGGACCGTGTGTGTCTGGGTCTGGGGGCTGGCCAAGTACAGGTCACGGTCCTGGTCTCCTGGGGCCTGGACCTTGGGGCCCTGTGAGGAGGTGGTGCTGGGGGATCTGCTGGAGGCATGGAGGTCGGGACTGGGGGTGTGGAACGTTGTAGGGGGAGGCCTGGACCGTGTGTGAATGGGTCTGAGGGCAGGCCCAGTACGGGTCCCGGTCCTGGTCCCCTGGGGCCTTGACCTGGGGGCCCTCATGTGGGGGTGTTGCTGGGGGGTCTGCTGGAGGCATGGAGGCCGGGACTGGGGGTGTGGAACGTTGTAGGGGGAGGCCTGGTCCGTGTGTGTCTGGGTCTGGGGGCTGGCCAAGTACGGGTCACGGTCCTGGTCTCCTGGGGCCTGGACCTGGGGGCCCTGTGTGGAGGTGGTGCTGGGGGGTCTGCTGGAGGCATGGAGGTCGGGACTGGGGGTGTGGAACATTGTAGGGGGAGGCCTGGGCCGTGTGTGTCTGGGTCTGGGGGCTGGCCAAGTACGGGTCCCGGTCCTGGTCCCCTGGGGCCTGGACCTGGGGGCCCTCATGTGGGGGTGTTTGTGGGGGGTCTGCTGGTCCGTGCCTGCCTAACCCTATCCCTGGCCCAGTACGGGTCCTGGTCCTGGTCCCCTGGGGCCTGGACCTGGGGGCCCTCATGTGGGGTTGTTGCTGGGCCCTCATGTGGGGGTGTTGCTGGGGGGTCTGCTGAAGGCATGGAGGCCGGGAATGGGGGTGTGTGCCTGGGTCTGGGGGCTGGCCCAGAACGGGTCCCGGTCCTGGTCCCCTGGGGCCTGGTCCTGGGGGCCCTCATGTCGGGGTGTTGCTGGGGGGTCTGCTGGAGGCATGGAGGACGGGACTGTGGGTGTGGAATGTTGTAGGGGGAGGCCTGGTCCGTGCCTGCCTAACCCTAACCCTGGCCCAGTACGGGTCCCGGTCCTGGTCCCCTGGGGCCTGGACCTGGGGGCCCTCATCTAGGGGTGTTGCTGGGGGGTCTGCTGGAGGCATGGAGGCCGGGACTGGGGGTGTGGAACGTTGTAGGGGGAGGCCTGGTCCGTGTGTGTCTGGGTCTGGGGGCTTGCCCAGTACGGGTCCCGGTCCTGGTCCCCTGGGGCCTGGACCTGGGGGCCCTCATGTGGGGGTGTTGCTGGGGGGTCTACTGGAGGCATGGAGGCCGGGACTGGGGGTGTGGAACGTTGTAGGGGGAGGCCTGGTCCGTGCCTGCCTAACCCTAAACCTGGCCCGGTACGGGTCCCGGTCCTGGTCCCCTGGGGCCTGGACCTGGGGGCCCTCATTTAGGGGTGTTGCTGGGGGGTCTGCTGGAGGCATGGAGGCCGGGACTGGGGGTGTGGAACGTTGTAGGGGGAGGCCTGGTCCGTGTGTGTCTGGGTCTGGGGGCTGGCCCAGTACGGGTCCCGTTCCTGGTCCCCTGGGGCCTGGACCTGGGGGCCATCATGTGGGGTTGTTGCTGGGGGGTCTGCTAGAGGCATGGAGGCCGGGACTGGGGGTGTGGAACGTTGTAGGGGGAGGCCTGGTCCGTGTGTGTCTGGGTCTGGGGGCTGGCCAAGTACGGGTCACGGTCCTGGTCTCCTGGGGCCTGGACCTTGGAGCCCTGTGTTGAGGTGGTGCTGTGGGGTCTGCTGGAGGCATGGAGGTCGGGACTGGGGGTGTGGAACGTTGTAGGGGGAGGCCTGGACCGTGTGTGTCTGGGTCTGGGGGCTGGCCTGGACCTTGTGTGTCTAGGTCTGAGGGCTGGCCCAGTACGGGTCCGGTCCTGGTCCCCTGGGGCCTGGACCTGGGGGCCCTCATGTGGGGGTGTTGCTGGGGGGTCTGCTGGAGGCATGGAGGCCGGGACTGGAGGTGTGGAACGTTGTAAGGGGAGGCCTGGTCCGTTCCTGCCTAACCCTAACCCTGGCCCAGTACGGGTCACGGTCCTGGTCTCCTGGGGCCTGGACCTGGGGGCCCTGTGTGGAGGTGGTGCTGTGGAGTCTGCTGGAGGCATGGAGGTCGGGACTGGGGGTGTGGAACGTTGTAGGGGGAGGCCTGGTCCGTGTGGGTCTGGGGGCTGGCCAAGTACGGGTCCCGGTCATGGTCCCCTGGGGCCTGGACCTGGGGCCCTCATGTGGGGGTGTTTGTGGGGGGTCTGCTGGTCCGTGCCTGCCTAACCCTAACCTTGGCCCAGTACGGGTCCCGGTCCTGGTCTCCTGGGGCCTGGACCTGGGGGCCCTCATGTGGGGGTGTTGCTGGGCCCTCATGTGGGGGTGTTGCTGGGGGGTCTTCTGGAGGCATGGAAGCCGGGACTGGGGGTGTGTGTCTGGGTCTGGGGGCTGGCCCAGAACGGGTCCCGGTCCTGGTCCCCTGGGGCCTGGACCTGGGGGCCCTCATGTGGGGGTGTTGCTGGGGGGTCTGCTGGAGGCATGGAGGCTGGGACTGGGGGTGTGGAACGTTGTAGGGGGAGGCCTGGTCCGTGCCTGCCTAACCCTAATCCTGGCCCAGTACGGGTCCCGGTCCTGGTCCCCTGGGGCCTGGACCTGGGGGCCCTCATATGGGGGTGTTGCTGGGGGGTCTGCTGGAGGCATGGAGGCCGGGACTGGGGGTGTGGAACGTTGTAGGGGGAGGCCTGGTCCGTGTGTGTCTGGGTCTGGGGGCTGGCCCAGTACGGGTCCCGGTCCTGGTCCCCTGGGGCCTGGACCTGGGGGCCCTCATATGGGGGTGTTGCTGGGGGGTCTGCTGGAGGCATGGAGGCCGGGACTGGGGGTGTGGAACGTTGTAGGGGGAGGCCTGGTCCGTGTGTGTCTGGGTCTGGGGGCTGGCCCATTACGGGTCCCGGTCCTGGTCCCCTGGGGCCTGGACCTGGGGGCCCTCATGTGGGGGTGTTGCTGGGGGGTCTGCTGGAGGCATGGAGGCCGGGACTGGGGGTGTGGAACGTTGTAGGGGGAGGCCTGGTCCGTGCCTGCCTAACCCTAATCCTGGCCCAGTACAAGTCCCGGTCCTGGTCCCCTGGGGCCTGGAACTGGGGGCCCTGTGAGGAGGTGGTGCTGGAGGCATGGAGGTCGGGACTGGAGGTGTGGAACGTTGTAAGGGGAGGCCTGGTCCGTGCCTGCCTAACCCTAACCCTGGCCCAGTACGGGTCCGGTCCTGGTCCCCTGGGGCCTGGACCTGGGGGCCCTCATGTGGGGGTGTTGCTGGGGGGTCTGCTGGAGGCATGGAGGCCGGGACTGGGGGTGTGGAACGTTGTAGGGGGAGGCCTGGTCCGTGCGTGCCTAACCCTAACCCTGGCCCAGTGCGGGTCCCGGTCCTGGTCCCCTGGGGCCTGGACCTGGGGGCCCTCATGTGGGCGTGTTGCTGGGGGGTCTGCTGGAGGCATGGAGGCCGGGACTGGGGGTTGTGTCTCTGGGTCTGGGGGCTGGCCCAGAACGGGTCCCGGTCCTGGTCCCCTGGGACATGGACCTGGGGGCCCTCATGTGGGGGTGTTGCTGGGGGGTCTGCTGGAGCCATTGAGGCCGGGACTGGGGGTGTGGAACGTTGTAGGGGGAGGCCTGGTCCGTGCCTGCCTAACCCTAACCCTGGCCCAGTACGGGTCCCGGTCCTGGTCCCCTGGGGCCTGGACCTGGGGGCCCTCATCTGGGGGTGTTGCTGGGGGGTCTGCTGGAGGCATGGAGGCCGGGACTGGGGGTGTGGAACGTTGTAGGGGGAGGCCTGGACCGTGTGTGTCTGGGTCTGGGGGCTGGCCAAGTACGGGTCACGGTCCTTTTCTCCTGGGGCCTGGACCTTGGGGCCCTGTGAGGAGGTGGTGCTGGGGGGTCTGCTGGAGGCATGGAGGTCGGGACTGGGGGTGTGGAACGTTGTAGGGGGAGGCCTGTTCCGTGTGTGTCTGGGTCTGGGGGCTGGCCCAGTACGGGTCCCTGTCCTGGTCCCCTGGGGCCTGGACCAGGGGGCCCTCATGTGGGGGTGTTTGTGGGGGGTCTGCTGGTCCGTGCCTGCCTAACCCTAACCCTGGCCCAGTACGGGTCCTGGTCCCCTGGGGCCTGGACCTGGTGGCCCTCAAGTGGGGGTGTTGCTGGGCCCTCATGTGGGGGTGTTGCTGGGGGGTCTGCTGGAGGCATGGAGGCCGGGACTGGGGGTGTGTGTCTGGGTCTGGGGGCTGGCCCAGTACGGGTCCCGGTCCTGGTACCCTGGGGCCCGGACCTGGGGGCCCTCATGTGGGGGTGTTTGTGGGGGGTCTGCTGGTCCGTGCCTGCCTAACCCTAACCCTGGCCCAGTACGGGTCCCGGTCCTGGTCCCCTGGGGCCTGGACCTGGGGGCCCTCATGTGGGGGTGTTGCTGGGCCCTCATGTGGGGGTGTTGCTGGGGGGTCTGCTGGAGGCATGGAGGCCGGGACTGGGGGTGTGGAATGTTGTAGGCGGAGGCCTGGTCCGTGCCTGCCTAACCCTAACCCTGGCCCAGTACAAGTCCCGGTCCTGGTCCCCTGGGGCCTGGACCTGAGGGCCCTGTGTGGAGGTGGTGCTGGGCGGTCTGCTGGAGGCATGGAGGTCGGGATTGGGGGTGTGGAACGTCTGCTGGAGGCATGGAGGCCAGGTCTGGGGGTGTGGAACTTTGTAGGGGGAGGCCTGGTCCGTGTGTGTCTGGGTCTGGCTGCTGGCCAAGTACGGGTCACGGTCCTGGTCTCCTGGGGCCTGGACCTTGGGGCCCTGTGAGGAGGTGGTGCTGGGGGGTCTGCTGGAGGCATGGAGGTCGGGATTGGGGGTGTGGAACGTTGTAGGGGGAGGCCTGGTCCGTGCCTGCCTAACCCTAACCCTGGCCCAGTACGGGTCCCGGTCCTGGTCCCCTGGGGCCTGGACCTGGGGGCCCTCATCTAGGGGTGTTGCTGGGGGGTCTACTGGAGGCATGGAGGCCGGGACTGGGGGTGTGGAACATTGTAGGGGGAGGCCTGGTCCGTGTGTGTCTGGGTCTGGGGGCTGGCCAAGTACAGGTCACGGTCCTGGTCTCCTGGGGCCTGGACCTGGGGGCCCTGTGTGGAGGTGTTGCTGGGGGGTCTGCTGGAGGCATGGAGGCCGGGACTGGGGGTATGGAACGTTGTAGGGGGAGGCCTGGTCCGTGCCTGCCTAACCCTAACCCTGGCCCAGTACGGGTCCGGTCCTGGTCCCCTGGGGCCTGGACCTGGGGGCCCTCATGTGGGGGTGTTGCTGGGGGGTCTGCTGGAGGCATGGAGGCCGGGACTGGGGGTGTGGAACGTTGTAGGGGGAGGCCTGGTCCGTGCCTGCCTAACCCTAACCCTGGCCCAGTGCGGGTCCCGGTCCTGGTCCCCTGGGGCCTGGACCTGGGGGCCCTCATGTGGGCGTGTTGCTGGGGGGTCTGCTGGAGGCATGGAGGCCGGGACTGGGGGTTGTGTCTCTGGGTCTGGGGGCTGGCCCAGAACGGGTCCCGGTCCTGGTCCCCTGGGACATGGACCTGGGGGCCCTCATGTGGGGGTGTTGCTGGGGGGTCTGCTGGAGCCATTGAGGCCGGGACTGGGGGTGTGGAACGTTGTAGGGGGAGGCCTAGGCCGTGCCTGCCTAACCCTAACCCTGGCCCAGTACGGGTCCCGGTCCTGGTCCCCTGGGGCCTGGACCCCTGGGGCCTGGACCTGGGGGCCCTCATCTGGGGGTGTTGCTGGGGGGTCTGCTGGAGGCATGGAGGCCGGGACTGGGGGTGTGGAACGTTGTAGGGGGAGGCCTGGTCCGTGCCTTCCTAACCCTAACCCTGGCCCAGTACAAGTCCCGGTCCTGGTCCCCTGGGGCCTGGACCTGGGGGCCCTGTGTTGAGGTGGTGCTGGGGGGTCTGCTGGAGGCATGGAGGTCGGGACTGGGGGTGTGGAACATTGTAGGGGGAGGCCTGGGCCGTGTGTGTCTGGGTCTGGGGGCTGGCCAAGTACGGGTCCCGGTCCTGGTCCCCTGGGGCCTGGACCTGGGGGCCCTCATGTGGGGGTGTTTCTGGGGGGTCTGCTGGTCCGTGCCTGCCTAACCCTAACCCTGGCCCAGTACGGGTCCTGGTCCTGGTCCCCTGGGGCCTGGACTTGGGGGCCTTGTGGAGGTGGTGCTGGGGGGTCTGCTGGAGGCATGGAGGTCGGGACTGGGGGTGTGGAACGTTGTAGGGGGAGGCCTGGACCGTGTGTGTCTGGGTCTGGGGGCTGGCCAAGTACAGGTCACGGTCCTGGTCTCCTGGGGCCTGGACCTTGGGGCCCTGTGAGGAGGTGGTGCTGGGGGATCTGCTGGAGGCATGGAGGTCGGGACTGGGGGTGTGGAACGTTGTAGGGGGAGGCCTGGACCGTGTGTGAATGGGTCTGAGGGCAGGCCCAGTACGGGTCCCGGTCCTGGTCCCCTGGGGCCTGGACCTGGGGGCCCTCATGTGGGGGTGTTGCTGGGGGGTCTGCTGGAGGCATGGAGGCCGGGACTGGGGGTGTGGAACGTTGTAGGGGGAGGCCTGGTCCGTGTGTGTCTGGGTCTGGGGGCTGGCCAAGTACGGGTCACGGTCCTGGTCTCCTGGGGCCTGGACCTGGGGGCCCTGTGTGGAGGTGGTGCTGGGGGGTCTGCTGGAGGCATGGAGGTCGGGACTGGGGGTGTGGAACATTGTAGGGGGAGGCCTGGGCCGTGTGTGTCTGGGTCTGGGGGCTGGCCAAGTACGGGTCCCGGTCCTGGTCCCCTGGGGCCTGGACCTGGGGGCCCTCATGTGGGGGTGTTTGTGGGGGGTCTGCTGGTCCGTGCCTGCCTAACCCTAACCCTGGCCCAGTACGGGTCCTGGTCCTGGTCCCCTGGGGCCTGGACCTGGGGGCCCTCATGTGGGGTTGTTGCTGGGCCCTCATGTGGGGGTGTTGCTGGGGGGTCTGCTGAAGGCATGGAGGCCGGGAATGGGGGTGTGTGCCTGGGTCTGGGGGCTGGCCCAGAACGGGTCCCGGTCCTGGTCCCCTGGGGCCTGGTCCTGGGGGCCCTCATGTCGGGGTGTTGCTGGGGGGTCTGCTGGAGGCATGGAGGACGGGACTGTGGGTGTGGAATGTTGTAGGGGGAGGCCTGGTCCGTGCCTGCCTAACCCTAACCCTGGCCCAGTACGGGTCCCGGTCCTGGTCCCCTGGGGCCTGGACCTGGGGGCCCTCATCTAGGGGTGTTGCTGGGGGGTCTGCTGGAGGCATGGAGGCCGGGACTGGGGGTGTGGAACGTTGTAGGGGGAGGCCTGGTCCGTGTGTGTCTGGGTCTGGGGGCTTGCCCAGTACGGGTCCCGGTCCTGGTCCCCTGGGGCCTGGACCTGGGGGCCCTCATGTGAGGGTGTTGCTGGGGGGTCTACTGGAGGCATGGAGGCCGGGACTGGGGGTGTGGAACGTTGTAGGGGGAGGCCTGGTCCGTGCCTGCCTAACCCTAAACCTGGCCCGGTACGGGTCCCGGTCCTGGTCCCCTGGGGCCTGGACCTGGGGGCCCTCATTTAGGGGTGTTGCTGGGGGGTCTGCTGGAGGCATGGAGGCCGGGACTGGGGGTGTGGAACGTTGTAGGGGGAGGCCTGGTCCGTGTGTGTCTGGGTCTGGGGGCTGGCCCAGTACGGGTCCCGTTCCTGGTCCCCTGGGGCCTGGACCTGGGGGCCATCATGTGGGGTTGTTGCTGGGGGGTCTGCTAGAGGCATGGAGGCCGGGACTGGGGGTGTGGAACGTTGTAGGGGGAGGCCTGGTCCGTGTGTGTCTGGGTCTGGGGGCTGGCCAAGTACGGGTCACGGTCCTGGTCTCCTGGGGCCTGGACCTTGGAGCCCTGTGTTGAGGTGGTGCTGTGGGGTCTGCTGGAGGCATGGAGGTCGGGACTGGGGGTGTGGAACGTTGTAGGGGGAGGCCTGGACCGTGTGTGTCTGGGTCTGCGGGCTGGCCTGGACCTTGTGTGTCTAGGTCTGAGGGCTGGCCCAGTACGGGTCCGGTCCTGGTCCCCTGGGGCCTGGACCTGGGGGCCCTCATGTGGGGGTGTTGCTGGGGGGTCTGCTGGAGGCATGGAGGCCGGGACTGGAGGTGTGGAACGTTGTAAGGGGAGGCCTGGTCCGTTCCTGCCTAACCCTAACCCTGGCCCAGTACGGGTCACGGTCCTGGTCTCCTGGGGCCTGGACCTGGGGGCCCTGTGTGGAGGTGGTGCTGTGGAGTCTGCTGGAGGCATGGAGGTCGGGACTGGGGGTGTGGAACGTTGTAGGGGGAGGCCTGGTCCGTGTGGGTCTGGGGGCTGGCCAAGTACGGGTCCCGGTCATGGTCCCCTGGGGCCTGGACCTGGGGGCCCTCATGTGGGGGTGTTTGTGGGGGGTCTGCTGGTCCGTGCCTGCCTAACCCTAACCTTGGCCCAGTACGGGTCCCGGTCCTGGTCTCCTGGGGCCTGGACCTGGGGGCCCTCATGTGGGGGTGTTGCTGGGCCCTCATGTGGGGGTGTTGCTGGGGGGTCTTCTGGAGGCATGGAAGCCGGGACTGGGGGTGTGTGTCTGGGTCTGGGGGCTGGCCCAGAACGGGTCCCGGTCCTGGTCCCCTGGGGCCTGGACCTGGGGGCCCTCATGTGGGGGTGTTGCTGGGGGGTCTGCTGGAGGCATGGAGGCTGGGACTGGGGGTGTGGAACGTTGTAGGGGGAGGCCTGGTCCGTGCCTGCCTAACCCTAATCCTGGCCCAGTACGGGTCCCGGTCCTGGTCCCCTGGGGCCTGGACCTGGGGGCCCTCATATGGGGGTGTTGCTGGGGGGTCTGCTGGAGGCATGGAGGCCGGGACTGGGGGTGTGGAACGTTGTAGGGGGAGGCCTGGTCCGTGTGTGTCTGGGTCTGGGGGCTGGCCCAGTACGGGTCCCGGTCCTGGTCCCCTGGGGCCTGGACCTGGGGGCCCTCATATGGGGGTGTTGCTGGGGGGTCTGCTGGAGGCATGGAGGCCGGGACTGGGGGTGTGGAACGTTGTAGGGGGAGGCCTGGTCCGTGTGTGTCTGGGTCTGGGGGCTGGCCCAGTACGGGTCCCGGTCCTGGTCCCCTGGGGCCTGGACCTGGGGGCCCTCATCTGGGGGTGTTGCTGGGGGGTCTGCTGGAGGCATGGAGGCCGGGAGTGGGGGTGTGGAACGTTGTAGGGGGAGGCCTGGTCCGTGTGTGTCTGGGTCTGGGGGCTGGCCCAGTACGGGTCCCGGTCCTGGTCCCCTGGGGCCTGGACCTGGGGGCCCTCATGTGGGGGTGTTGCTGGGGGGTCTGCTGGAGGCATGGAGGTCGGGACTGGGGGTGTGGAACGTTGTAGGGGGAGGCCTGGACCGTGTGTGTCTGGGTCTGGGGGCTGGCCTGGACCGTGTGTGTCTGGGTCTGGGGGCTGGCCAAGTACGGGTCACGGTCCTGGTCTCCTGGGGCCTGGACCTGGGGGCCCTGTGTGGAGGTTGTGCTGGGGGGTCTGCTGGAGACATGGAGGTCGGGACTGGGGGTGTGGAACGCTGTAGGGGGAGGCCTGGACCTTGTGTGTCTGAGTCTGAGGGCTGGCCCAGTACGGGTCCGGTCCTGGTCCCCTGGGGCCTGGACCTGGGGGCCCTCATGTTGGGGTGTTGCTGGGGGGTCTACTGGAGGCATGGAGGCCGGGACTGGAGGTGTGGAACGTTGTAATGGGAGGCCTGGTCCGTTCCTGCCTAACCCTAACCCTGGCCCAGTACGGGTCACGGTCCTGGTCTCCTGGGGCCTGGACCTGGGGGCCCTGTGTGGAGGTGGTGCTGTGGAGTCTGCTGGAGGCATGGAGGTCGGGACTGGGGGTGTGGAACGTTGTAGGGGGAGGCCTGGTCCGTGTGGGTCTGGGGGCTGGCCAAGTACGGGTCCCGGTCATGGTCCCCTGGGGCCTGGACCTGGGGGCCCTCATGTGGGGGTGTTTGTGAGGGGTCTGCTGGTCCGTGCCTGCCTAACCCTAACCTTGGCCCAGTACGGGTCCCGGTCCTGGTCTCCTGGGGCCTGGACCTGGGGGCCCTCATGTGGGGGTGTTGCTGGGCCCTCATGTGGGGGTGTTGCTGGGGGGTCTGCTGGAGGCATGAAAGCCGGGACTGGGGGTGTGTGTCTGGGTCTGGGGGCTGGCCCAGTACGGGTCCCGGTCCTGGTCTCCTGGGGCCTGGACCTGGGGGCCCTCATGTGGGGGTGTTGCTGGGCCCTCATGTGGGGGTGTTGCTGGGGGGTCTGCTGGAGGCATGGAGGCTGGGACTGGGGGTGTGGAACGTTGTAGGGGGAGGGCTGGTCCGTGCCTGCCTAACCCTAATCCTGGCCCAGTACGGGTCCCGGTCCTGGACCCCTGGGGCCTGGACCTGGGGGCCCTCATATGGGGGTGTTGCTGGGGGGTATGCTGGAGGCATGGAGGCCGGGACTGGGGGTGTGGAACGTTGGAAGGGGAGGCCTGGTCCGTGCCAGCCTAACCCTAACCCTGGCCCAGTACAGGTTCCGGTCCTGGTCCACTGGGGCCTGTACCTGGGGTCCCTCATGTGGGGGTGTTGCTGGGGGGTCTGCTGGAGGCATGGAGGCCGGGACTGGGGGTGTGGAACGTTGTAGGGGGAGGCCTGGACCGTGTGTGTCTTGGTCTGAGGGCTAGTCCAGTACGGGTCCGGTCCTGGTCCCCTGGGGCCTGGACCTGGGGGCCCTCATGTGAAGGTGTTGCTGGGGGGTCTGCTGGAGGCATGGAGGCCGGGACTGGGGGTGTGGAACGTTGTAGGGGGAGGCCTGGTCCGTGTGTGTCTGGGTCTGGGGGCTGGCCCAGTACGGGTCCCGGTCCTGGTCCCCTGGGGCCTGGACCTGGGGGCCCTTATATGGGGGTGTTGCTGGGGGGTCTGCTGGAGGCATGGAGGCCGGGACTGGGGGTGTGGAACGTTGTAGGGGGAGGCCTGGTCCGTGTGTGTCTGGGTCTGGGGGCTGGCCCAGTACGGGTCCCGGTCCTGGTCCCCTGGGGCCTGGACCTGGGGGCCCTCATCTGGGGGTGTTGCTGGGGGGTCTGCTGGAGGCATGGAGGCCGGGACTGGGGGTGTGGAACGTTGTAGGGGGAGGCCTGGTCCGTGTGTGTCTGGGTCTGGGGGCTGGCCCAGTACGGGTCCCGGTCCTGGTCCCCTGGGGCCTGGACCTGGGGGCCCGCATGTGGGGGTGTTGCTGGGGGGTCTGCTGGAGGCATGGAGGCCGGGACTGGGGGTGTGGAACGTTGTAAGGGGAGGCCTGGTCCGTGCCAGCCTAACCCTAACCCTGGCCCAGTATAGGTTCCGGTCCTGGTCCACTGGGGCCTGTACCTGGGGTCCCTCATGTGGGGGTGTTGCTGGGGGGTCTGCTGGAGGCATGGAGGCCGGGACTGGGGGTGTGGAACGTTGTAGGGGGAGGCCTGGACCGTGTGTGTCTGGGTCTGAGGGCTGGCCCAGTACGGGTCCGGTCCTGGTCCCCTGGGGCCTGGACCTGGGGGCCCTCATGTGGGGGTGTTGCTGGGGGGTCTGCTGGAGACATGGAGGCCGGGACTGGGGGTTTGGAACGTTGTAGGGGGAGGCCTGGTCCGTGTGTGTCTGGGTCTGAGGGCTGGCCCAGTACGGGTCCGGTCCTGGTCCCCTGGGGCCTGGACCTGGGGGCCGTCATCTGGGGGTGTTGCTGGGTGGTCTGCTGGAGGCATGGAGGCCGGAACTGGGGTTGTGGAACGTTGTAGGGGGAGGCCTGGTCCGTGCCTGCCTAACCATAACCCTGGCCCAGTACAAGTCCCGGTCCTGGTCCCCTGGTGCCTGGAACTGGGGGCCCTGTGAGGAGGTGGTGCTGGAGGCATGGAGGTCGGGACTGGGGGTGTGGAACGTCTGCTGGAGGCATGGAGGCCAGGACTGGGGGTGTGGAAGGTTTTGGGGGAGGCCTGGTCCGTGTGTGTCTGGGTCTGGGGTCTGGCCCAGTACGGGTCCCAGTCCTGGTCCCCTGGGGACTGGACCTGGGGGCCCTCATGTGGCGGTGTTGCTGGGGGGTCTGCTGGAGGCATGGAGGCCGGGACTGGGGGTGTGGAACGTTTTAGGGGGAGGCCTGGTCCGTGTGTGTCTGGGTCTGGGGGCTGGCCTAGTACGGGTCCCGGTCCTGGTCCCCTGGGGGCTGGACCTGGGGGCCCTCATGTGGGGGTGTTGCTGGGGGGTCTGCTGGAGGCATGGAGGCCGGGACTGGGGGTGTGGAACGTTGTAAGGGGAGGCCTGGTCCGTGCCAGCCTAACCCTAACCCTGGCCCAGTACAGGTTCCGGTCCTGGTCCACTGGGGCCTGTACCTGGGGTCCCTCATGTGGGGGTGTTGCTGGGGGGTCTGCTGGAGGCATGGAGGCCGGGACTGGGGGTGTGGAACGTTGTAGGGGGAGGCCTGGTCCGTGTGTGTCTGGGTCTGGGGGCTGGCCCAGTACGGGTCCCGGTCTGGTCCCCTGGGGCCTGGACCTGGGGGCCCTCATCTGGGGGTGTTGCTGGGTGGTCTGCTGGAGGCATGGAGGCCGGGACTGGGGGTGTGGAACGTTGTAGGGGGAGGCCTGGTCCGTGTGTGTCTGGGTCTGGGGGCTGGCCCAGTACGGGTCCCGGTCTTGGTCCCCTGGGGCCTGGACCTGGGGGCCCTCATGTGGGGGTGTTGCTGGGGGGTCTGCTGGAGGCATGGAGGCCGGGACTGGGGGTGTGGAACGTTGTAAGGGGAGGCCTGGTCCGTGCCAGCCTAACCCTAACCCTGGCCCAGTACAGGTTCCGGTCCTGGTCCACTGGGGCCTGTACCTGGGGTCCCTCATGTGGGGGTGTTGCTGGGGGGTCTGCTGGAGGCATGGAGGCCGGGACTGGGGGTGTGGAACGTTGTAGGGGGAGGCCTGGACCGTGTGTGTCTGGGTCTGAGGGCTGGCCCAGTACGGGTCCGGTCCTGGTCCCCTGGGGCCTGGACCTGGGGGCCCTCATGTGAAGGTGTTGCTGGGGGGTCTGCTGGAGGCATGGAGGCCGGGACTGGGGGTGTGGAACGTTGTAAGGGGAGGCCTGGTCCGTGCCTGCCTAACCCTAACCCTGGCCCAGTACGGGTCCCGGTCCTGGTCCACTGGGGCCTGGACCTGGGGGCCCTCATGTGGGGGTGTTGCTGGGGGGTCTGCTGGAGGCATGGAGGCCGGGACTGGGGGTTTGGAACGTTGTAGGGGGAGGCCTGGACCGTGTGTGTCTGGGTCTGAGGGCTGGCCCAGTACGGGTCCGGTCCTGGTCCCCTGGGGCCTGGACCTGGGGGCCCTCATGTGGGGGTGTTGCTGGGGGGTCTGCTGGAGGCATGGAGGCCGGGACTGGGGGTGTGGAACGTTGTAAGGGGAGGCCTGGTCCGTGCCTGCCTAACCCTAACCCTGGCCCAGTACGGGTCCCGGTCCTGGTCCACTGGGGCCTGGACCTGGGGGCCCTCATGTGGGGGTGTTGCTGGGGGCCTGCTGGAGGCATGGAGGCTGGGACTGGGGGTGTGGAACGTTGTAGGGGGAGGCCTGTTCCGTGTGTGTCTGGGTCTGGGGGCTGGCCAAGTACGGGTCACGGTCCTGGTCTCCTGGGGCCTGGACCTGGGGGCCCTGTGTGGAGGTGGTGCTGTGGAGTCTGCTGGAGGCATGGAGGTCGGGACTGGGGGTGTGGAACGTTGTAGGGGGAGGCCTGGTCCGTGTGGGTCTGGGGGCTGGCCCAGTACGGGTCCCGGTCCTGGTCTCCTGGGGCCTGGACCTGGGGGCCCTCATGTGGGGGTGTTGCTGGGCCCTCATGTGGGGGTGTTGCTGGGGGGTCTGCTGGAGGCATGGAGGCTGGGACTGGGGGTTTGGAACGTTGTAGGGGGAGGTCTGGTCCGTGCCTGCCTAACCCTAATCCTGGCCCAGTACGGGTCCCGGTCCTGGTCCCCTGGGGCCTGGACCTGGGGGCCCTCATATGGGGGTGTTGCTGGGGGGTCTGCTGGAGGCATGGAGGCCGGGACAGGGGGTGTGGAACGTTGTAGGGGGAGGCCTGGTCCGTGTGTGTCTGGGTCTGGGGGCTGGCCCAGTACGGGTCCCGGTCCTGGTCCCCTGGGGCCTGGACCCCTGGGGGCCCTTATATGGGGGTGTTGCTGGGGGGTCTGCTGGAGGCATGGAGGCCGGGACTGGGGGTGTGGAACGTTGTAGGGGGAGGCCTGGTCCGTGTGTGTCTGGGTCTGGGGGCTGGCCCAGTACGGGTCCCAGTCCTGGTCCCCTGGGGCCTGGACCTGGGGGCCCTCATCTGGGGGTGTTTCTGGGGGGTCTGCTGGAGGCATGGAGGCCGGGACTGGGGGTGTGGAACGTTGTAGGGGGAGGCCTGGTCCGTGTGTGTCTGGGTCTGGGGGCTGGCCCAGTACGGGTCCCGGTCCTGGTCCCCTGGGGCCTGGACCTGGGGGCCCTCATCTGGGGGTGTTGCTGGGGGGTCTGCTGGAGGCATGGAGGCCGGGACTGGGGGTGTGGAACGTTGTAGGGGGAGGCCTGGTCCGTGTGTGTCTGGGTCTGGGGGCTGGCCCAGTACGGGTCCCAGTCCTGGTCCCCTGGGGACTGGACCTGGGGGCCCTCATGTGGCGGTGTTGCTGGGGGGTCTGCTGGAGGCATGGAGGCCGGGACTGGTGGTGTGGAACGTTGTAGGGGGAGGCCTGGTCCGTGTGTGTCTGGGTCTGGGGGCTTGCCCA
This sequence comes from Micromesistius poutassou, assembly GCF_964030765.1. Classification (NCBI taxonomy): domain Eukaryota; kingdom Metazoa; phylum Chordata; class Actinopteri; order Gadiformes; family Gadidae; genus Micromesistius; species Micromesistius poutassou. The sequence goes on along the minus strand of NC_140276.1, from coordinate 21,435,774 downwards.
GTACGGGTCCCGGTCCTGGTCCCCTGGGGCCTGGACCTGGGGGCCCTCATGTGGGGGTGTTGCTGGGGGGTCTGCTGGAGGCATGGAGGCCGGGACTGGGGGTGTGGAACGTTGTAAGGGGAGGCCTGGTCCGTGCCAGCCTAACCCTAACCCTGGCCCAGTACAGGTTCTGGTCCTGGTCCACTGGGGCCTGTACCTGGGGTCCCTCATGTGGGGGTGTTGCTGGGGGGTCTGCTGGAGGCATGGAGGCCGGGACTGGGGGTGTGGAACGTTGTAGGGGGAGGCCTGGACCGTGTGTGTCTGGGTCTGAGGGCTGGCCCAGTACGGGTCCGGTCCTGGTCCCCTGGGGCCTGGACCTGGGGGCCCTCATGTGGGGGTGTTGCTGGGGGGTCTGCTGGAGGCATGGAGGCCGGGACTGGGGGTGTGGAACGTTGTAAGGGGAGGCCTGGTCCGTGCCAGCCTAACCCTAACCCTGGCCCAGTACAGGTTCCGGTCCTGGTCCACTGGGGCCTGTACCTGGGGTCCCTCATGTGGGGGTGTTGCTGGGGGGTCTGCTGGAGGCATGGAGGCCGGGACTGGGGGTGTGGAAGGTTGTAGGGGGAGGCCTGGACCGTGTGTGTCTGGGTCTGAGGGCTGGCCCAGTACGGGTCCGGTCCTGGTCCCCTGGGGCCTGGACCTGGGGGCCCTCATGTGAAGGTGTTGCTGGGGGGTCTGCTGGAGGCATGGAGGCCGGGACTGGGGGTGTGGAACGTTGTAAGGGGAGGCCTGTTCCGTGCCTGCCTAACCCTAACCCTGGCCCAGTACGGGTCCCGGTCCTTGTCCCCTGGGGCCTGGACCTGGGGGCCCTCTTTGGAGGTGGTGCTGTGGAGTCTGCTGGAGGCATGGAGGCCGGGACTGGGGGCGTGGAACGTTGTAGGGGGAGGCCTGGTCCGTGTTTGTCTGGGTCTGGGGGCTGGCCAAGTACGGGTCACGGTCCTGGTCTCCTGGGGCCTGGACCTGGGGGCCCTGTGTGGAGGTGGTGCTGGGGGGTCTGCTGGAGGCATGGAGGTCGGGACTGGGGGTGTGGCACGTTGTAGGGGGAGGCCTGGTCCGTGTTTGTCTGGGTTTGGTGGCTGGCCAAGTACGGGTCACGGTCCTGGTCTCCTGGGGCCTGGACCTGGGGGCCCTGTGTGAAGGTGGTGCTGGGGGGTCTGCTGGAGGCATGGAGGTCGGGACTGGGGGTGTGGAACGTTGTAGGGGGAGGCCTGGTCCGTGTGTGTCTGGGTCTGGGGGCTGGCCCAGTACGGGTCCCGGTCCTGGTCCCCTGGGGCCTGGACCAGGGGGCCCTCATGTGGGGGTGTTTGTGGGGGGTCTGCTGGTCCGTGCCTGCCTAACCCTAACCCTGGCCCAGTACGGGTCCAGGTCCTGGTCCCCTGGGGCCTGGACCTGGTGGCACTCATGTGGGGGTGTTGCTGGGCCCTCATGTGGGGGTGTTGCTGGGGGGTCTGCTGGAGGCATGGAGGCCGGGACTGGGGGTGTGTGTCTGGGTCTGGGGGCTGGCCCAGTACGGGTCCCGGTCCTGGTCCCCTGGGGCCTGGACCTGGGGGCCCTCATGTGGGGGTGTTTGTGGGGGGTCTGCTGGTCCGTGCCTGCCTAACCCTAACCCTGGCCCAGTACGGGTCCCGGTCCTGGTCCCCTGGGGCCTGGACCTGGGGGCCCTCATGTGGGGGTGTTGCTGGGCCCTCATGTGGGGGTGTTGCTGGGGGGTATGCTGGAGGCATGGAGGCCGGGACTGGGGGTGTGGAACGTTGTAGGGGGAGGCCTGGTCCGTGCCTGCCTAACCCTAACCCTGGCCCAGTACGGGTCCCGGTCCTTGTCCCCTGGGGCCTGGAACTGGGGGCCCTCATTTGGGGGTGTTGCTGGGGGGTCTGCTGGAGGCATGGAGGCCGGGACTGGGGGTGTGGAACGTTGTAGGGGGAGGCCTGGTCTGTGCCTGCCTAACCCTAAACCTGGCCCAGTACGGGTCCCGGTCCTGGTCCCCTGGGGCCTGGACCTGGGGGCCCTCATCTGGGGGTGTTGCTGGGGGGTCTGCTGGAGGCATGGAGGCCGGAACTGGGGGTGTGGAACGTTGTAGGGGGAGGCCTGGTCCGTGCCTGCCTAACCCTAACCTGGCCCAGTACAAGTCCCGGTCCTGGTCCCCTGGGGCCTGGACCTGGGGGCCCTGTGAGGAGGTGGTGCTGGGGGGTCTGCTGGAGGCATGGAGGTCGGGACTGGGGGTGTGGTACGTCTGCTGGAGGCATGGAGGCCAGGACTGGGGGTGTGGAACGTTGTAGGGGGAGGCCTGGACCGTGTGTGTCTGGGTCTGGGGGCTGGCCTGGACCGTGTGTGTCTGGGTTTGGGGGCTGGCCAAGTACGGGTCACGGTCCTGGTCTCCTGGGGCCTGGACCTGGGGGCCCTGTGTGGAGGTTGTGCTGGGGGGTCTGCTGGAGACATGGAGGTCGGGACTGGGGGTGTGGAACGCTGTAGGGGGAGGCCTGGACCTTGTGTGTCTGGGTCTGGGGGCTGGCCAAGTACGGGTCACGGTCCTGGTCTCCTGGGGCCTGGACCTGGGGGCCCTGTTTGGAGGTGGTGCTGGGGGGGTCTGCTGGAGGCATGGAGGTCGGGACTGGGGGTGTGGAACGTTGTCGGGGGAGGCCTGGTCCGTGCCTGCCTAACCCTAACCCTGGCCCAGTACGGGTCCCGGTCCTGGTCCACTGGGGCCTGGACCTGGGGGCCCTCATGTGGGGGTGTTGCTGGGGGGTCTGCTGGAGGCATGGAGGCCGGGACTGGGGGTGTGGAACGTTGTAGGGGGAGGCCTGGTCCGTGCCTGCCTAACCCTAACCCTGGCACAGTACGGGTCCCTGTCCTGGTCCCCTGGGGCCTGGACCTGGGGGCCCTCATGTGGGCGTGTTGCTGGGGGGTCTGCTGGAGGCATGGAGGTCGGGACTCGGGGTGTGGAACGTCTGCTGGAGGCATGGAGGCCAGGTCTGTGGGTGTGGAACGTTGTAGGGGGAGGCCTGGTCCGTGTGTCACTGGGTCTGGGGGCTGGCCCAGTACGGGTCACGGTCCGGGTCTACTGGGGCCTGGACCTGGGGGCCCTGCATGGACGTGGTGCTGGGGGGTCTTCTGGAGGCATGGAGGTCGGGACTGGGGGTGTGGAACGTTGTAGGGGGAGGCCTGGACCGTGTGTGTCTGGGTCTGGGGGCTGGCCAAGTACGGGTCACGGTCCTGGTCTCCTGGGGCCTGGACCTTGGGGCCCTGTGAGGAGGTGGTGCTGGGGGGTCTGCTGGAGGCATGGAGGTCGGGACTGGGGGTGTGGAACGTTGTAGGGGGAGGCCTGGTCCGTGTGTGTCTGGGTCTGGGGGCTGGCCCAGTACGGGTCCCGGTCCTGGTCCCCTGGGGCCTGGACCAGGGGGCCCTCATGTGGGGGTGTTTGTGGGGTGTCTGCTGGTCCGTGCCTGCCTAACCCTAACCCTGGCCCAGTACGGGTCCAGGTCCTGGTCCCCTGGGGCCTGGACCTGGTGGCCCTCATGTGGGGGTGTTGCTGGGCCCTCATGTGGGGGTGTTGCTGGGGGGTCTGCTGGAGGCATGGAGGCCGGGACTGGGGGTGTGTGTCTGGGTCTGGGGGCTGGCCCAGTACGGGTCCCGGTCCTGGTCCCCTGGGGCCTGGACCTGGGGGCCCTCATGTGGGGGTGTTTGTGGGGGGTCTGCTGGTCCGTGCCTGCCTAACCCTAACCCTGGCCCAGTACGGGTCCCGGTCCTGGTCCCCTGGGGCCTGGACCTGGGGGCCCTCATGTGGGGGTGTTGCTGGGCCCTCATGTGGGGGTGTTGCTGGGGGTTCTGCTGGAGGCATGGAGGCCGGGACTGGGGGTGTGGAACGTTGTAGGGGGAGGCCTGGTCCGTGCCTGCCTAACCCTAACCCTGGCCCAGTACGGGTCCCGGTCCTGGTCCCCTGGGGCCTGGAACTGGGGGCCCTCATTTGGGGGTATTGCTGGGGGGTCTGCTGGAGGCATGGAGGCCGGGACTGGGGGTGTGGAACGTTGTAGGGGGAGGCCTGGTCTGTGCCTGCCTAACCCTAAACCTGGCCCAGTACGGGTCCCGGTCCTGGTCCCCTGGGGCCTGGACCTGGGGGCCCTCATCTGGGGGTGTTGCTGGGGGGTCTGCTGGAGGCATGGAGGCCGGAACTGGGGGTGTGGAACGTTGTAGGGGGAGGCCTGGTCCGTGCCTGCCTAACCCTAACCTGGCCCAGTACAAGTCCCGGTCCTGGTCCCCTGGGGCCTGGACCTGGGGGCCCTGTGAGGAGGTGGTGCTGGGGGGTCTGCTGGAGGCATGGAGGTCGGGACTGGGGGTGTGGTACGTCTGCTGGAGGCATGGAGGCCAGGACTGGGGGTGTGGAACGTTTTGGGGGAGGCCTGGTCCGTGTGTGTCTGGGTCTGGGGGCTGGCCAAGTACGGGTCACGGTCCTGGTCTCCTGGGGCCTGGACCTTGGGGCCATGTCAGGAGGTGGTGCTGGGGGGTCTGCTGGAGGCATGGAGGTCGGGACTGGGGGTGTGGAACGTTGTAGTTGGAGGCCTGGACCGTGTGTGTCTGGGTCTGGGGGCTGGCCAAGTACGGGTCACGGTCCTGGTCTCCTGGGGCCTGGACCTGGGGGCCCTCTGTGGAGGTGGTGCTGTGGAGTCTGCTGGAGGCATGGAGGCCGGGACTGGGGGTGTGGAACGTTGTAGGGGGAGGCCTGGTCCGTGTGTGTCTGGGTCTGGGGGCTGGCCAAGTACGGGTCACGGTCCTGGTCTCCTGGGGCCTGGACCTGGGGGCCCTGTTTGGAGGTGGTGCTGGGGGGTCTGCTGGAGGCATGGAGGTCGGGACTGGGGGTGTGGAACGTTGTAGGGGGAGGCCTGGGCCGTGTGTGTCTGGGTCTGGGGGCTGGCCCAGTACGGGTCCGGTCCTGGTCCCCTGGGGCCTGGACCTGGGGGCCCTCATGTGGGGGTGTTGCTGGGGGGTCTGCTGGAGGCATGGAGGCCGGGACTGGGGGTGTGGAACGTTGTAAGGGGAGGCCTGGTCCGTGCCTGCCTAACCCTAACCCTGGCCCAGTACGGGTCCCGGTCCTGGTCCACTGGGGCCTGGACCTGGGGGCCCTCATGTGGGGGTGTTGCTGGGGGGTCTGCTGGAGGCATGGAGGCCGGGACTGGGGGTGTGGAACGTTGTAGGTGGAGGCCTGGTCTGTGCCTGCCTAACCCTAACCCTGGCACAGTACGGGTCCCGGTCCTGGTCCCCTGGGGCCTGGACCTGGGGGCCCTCATGTGGGCGTGTTGCTGGGGGGTCTGCTGGAGGCATGGAGGGCGGGACTGGGGGTTGTGTGTCTGGGTCTGGGGGCTGGCCCAGAACGGGTCCCGGTCCAGGTCCCCTGGGACATGGACCTGGGTCCCTCATGTGGGGGTGTTGCTGGGGGGTCTGCTGGAGCCATGGAGGCCGGGACTGGGGGTGTGGAACGTTGTAGGGGGAGGCCTGGTCCGTGCCTGCCTAACCCTAACCCTGGCCCAGCACGGTTCCCGGTCCTGGTCCCCTGGGGCCTGGACCTGGGGGCCCTCATCTGGGGGTGTTGCTGGGGGGTCTGCTGGAGGCATGGAGGCCGGGACTGGGGGTGTGGAACGGTGTAGGGGGAGGCCTGGTCCGTGCCTTCCTAACCCTAACCCTGGCCCAGTACAAGTCCCGGTCCTGGTCCCCTGGGGCCTGGACCTGGGGGCCCTGTGTGGAGGTGGTGCTGGGGGGTCTGATGGAGGCATGGAGGTCGGGACTCGGGGTGTGGAACGTCTGCTGGAGGCATGGAGGCCAGGTCTGTGGGTGTGGAACGTTGTAGGGGGAGGCCTGGTCCGTGTGTCACTGGGTCTGGGGGCTGGCCCAGTACGGGTCACGGTCCGGGTCTACTGGGGTCTGGACCTGGGGGCCCTGCATGGACGTGGTGCTGGGGGGTCTTCTGGAGGCATGGAGGTCGGGACTGGGGGTGTGGAACGTTGTAGGGGGAGGCCTGGACCGTGTGTGTCTGGGTCTGGGGGCTGGCCAAGTACGGGTCACGGTCCTGGTCTCCTGGGGCCTGGACCTTGGGGCCCTGTGAGGAGGTGGTGCTGGGGGGTCTGCTGGAGGCATGGAGGTCGGGACTGGGGGTGTGGAACGTTGTAGGGGGAGGCCTGGTCCGTGTGTGTCTGGGTCTGGGGGCTGGCCCAGTACGGGTCCCGGTCCTGGTCCCCTGGGGCCTGGACCAGGGGGCCCTCATGTGGGGGTGTTTGTGGGGGGTCTGCTGGTCCGTGCCTGCCTAACCCTAACCCTGGCCCAGTACGGGTCCAGGTCCTGGTCCCCTGGGGCCTGGACCTGGTGGCACTCATGTGGGGGTGTTGCTGGGCCCTCATGTGGGGGTGTTGCTGGGGGGTCTGCTGGAGGCATGGAGGCCGGGACTGGGGGTGTGTGTCTGGGTCTGGGGGCTGGCCCAGTACGGGTCCCGGTCCTGGTCCCCTGGGGCCTGGACCTGGGGGCCCTCATGTGGGGGTGTTTGTGGGGGGTCTGCTGGTCCGTGCCTGCCTAACCCTAACCCTGGCCCAGTACGGGTCCCGGTCCTGGTCCCCTGGGGCCTGGACCTGGGGGCCCTCATGTGGGGGTGTTGCTGGGCCCTCATGTGGGGGTGTTGCTGGGGGGTCTGCTGGAGGCATGGAGGCCGGGACTGGGGGTGTGGAACGTTGTAGGGGGAGGCCTGGTCCGTGCCTGCCTAACCCTAACCCTGGCCCAGTACGGGTCCCGGTCCTTGTCCCCTGGGGCCTGGAACTGGGGGCCCTCATTTGGGGGTGTTGCTGGGGGGTCTGCTGGAGGCATGGAGGCCGGGACTGGGGGTGTGGAACGTTGTAGGGGGAGGCCTGGTCTGTGCCTGCCTAACCCTAAACCTGGCCCAGTACGGGTCCCGGTCCTGGTCCCCTGGGGCCTGGACCTGGGGGCCCTCATCTGGGGGTGTTGCTGGGGGGTCTGCTGGAGGCATGGAGGCCGGAACTGGGGGTGTGGAACGTTGTAGGGGGAGGCCTGGTCCGTGCCTGCCTAACCCTAACCTGGCCCAGTACAAGTCCCGGTCCTGGTCCCCTGGGGCCTGGACCTGGGGGCCCTGTGAGGAGGTGGTGCTGGGGGGTCTGCTGGAGGCATGGAGGTCGGGACTGGGGGTGTGGTACGTCTGCTGGAGGCATGGAGGCCAGGACTGGGGGTGTGGAACGTTTTGGGGGAGGCCTGGTCCGTGTGTGTCTGGGTCTGGGGGCTGGCCAAGTACGGGTCACGGTCCTGGTCTCCTGGGGCCTGGACCTTGGGGCCATGTCAGGAGGTGGTGCTGGGGGGTCTGCTGGAGGCATGGAGGTCGGGACTGGGGCTGTGGAAAGTTGTAGTTGGAGGCCTGGACCGTGTGTGTCTGGGTCGGGGGGCTGGCCAAGTACGGGTCACGGTCCTGGTCTCCTGGGGCCTGGACCTGGGGGCCCTCTGTGGAAGTTTTGCTGTGGAGTCTGCTGGAGGCATGGAGGCCGGGACTGGGGGTGTGGAACGTTGTAGGGGGAGGCCTGGTCCGTGTGTGTCTGGGTCTGGGGGCTGGCCAAGTACGGGTCACGGTCCTGGTCTCCTGGGTCCTGGACCTGGGGGCCCTCTTTGGAGGTGGTGCTGTGGAGTCTGCTGGAGGCATGGAGGCCGGGACTGGGGGCGTGGAACGTTGTAGGGGGAGGCCTGGTCCGTGTTTGTCTGGGTCTGGGGGCTGGCCAAGTACGGGTCACGGTCCTGGTCTCCTGGGGCCTGGACCTGGGGGCCCTGTGTGGAGGTGGTGCTGGGGGGTCTGCTGGAGGCATGGAGGTCGGGACTGGGGGTGTGGAACGTTGTAGGGGGAGGCCTGGTCCGTGTTTGTCTGGGTCTGGTGGCTGGCCAAGTACGGGTCACGGTCCTGGTCTCCTGGGGCCTGGACCTGGGGGCCCTGTGTGAAGGTGGTGCTGGGGGGTCTGCTGGAGGCATGGAGGTCGGGACTGGGGGTGTGGTACGTCTGCTGGAGGCATGGAGGCCAGGACTGGGGGTGTGGAACGTTTTGGGGGAGGCCTGGTCCGTGTGTGTCTGGGTCTGGGGGCTGGCCAAGTACGGGTCACGGTCCTGGTCTCCTGGGGCCTGGACCTTGGGGCCATGTCAGGAGGTGGTGCTGGGGGGTCTGCTGGAGGCATGGAGGTCGGGACTGGGGGTGTGGAACGTTGTAGTTGGAGGCCTGGACCGTGTGTGTCTGGGTCTGGGGGCTGGCCAAGTACGGGTCCCGGTCCTGGTCCCCTGGGGCCTGGACCTGGGGGCCCTCATGTGGGGGTGTTTGTGGGGGGTCTGCTGGTCCGTGCCTGCCTAACCCTAACCCTGGCCCAGTACGCGTCCTGGTCCTGGTCCCCTGGGGCCTGGACCTGGGGGCCCTCATGTGGGGTTGTTGCTGGGCCCTCATGTGGGGGTGTTGCTGGGGGGTCTGCTGAAGGCATGGAGGCCGGGAATGGGGGTGTGTGCCTGGGTCTGGGGGCTGGCCCAGAACGGGTCCCGGTCCTGGTCCCCTGTGGCCTGGTCCTGGGGGCCCTCATGTGGGGGTGTTGCTGGGGGGTCTGCTGGAGGCATGGAGGACGGGACTGTGGGTGTGGAATGTTGTAGGGGGAGGCCTGGTCCGTGCCTGCCTAACCCTAACCCTGGCCCAGTACGGGTCCCGGTCCTGGTCCCCTGGGGCCTGGACCTGGGGGCCCTCATCTAGGGGTGTTGCTGGGGGGTCTGCTGGAGGCATGGAGGCCGGGACTGGGGGTGTGGAACGTTGTAGGGGGAGGCCTGGTCCGTGTGTGTCTGGGTCTGGGGGCTTGCCCAGTACGGGTCCCGGTCCTGGTCCCCTAGGGCCTGGACCTGGGGGCCCTCATGTGGGGGTGTTGCTGGGGGGTCTACTGGAGGCATGGAGGCCGGGACTGGGGGTGTGGAACGTTTTACGGGGAGGCCTGGTCCGTGTGTGTCTGGGTCTGGGGGCTGGCCAAGTACGGGTCAAGGTCCTGGTCTCCTGGGGCCTGGACCTGGACCTGGGGGCCCTGTGTGGAGGTGGTGCTGGGGGGTCTGCTGGAGGCATGGAGGTCGGGACTGGGGGTGTGGAACATTGTAGGGGGAGGCCTGGTCCGTGTGTGTCTGGGTCTGGGGGCTGGCCAAGTACGGGTCACGGTCCTGGTCTCCTGGGGCCTGGACTTGGGGGCCTTGTGGAGGTGGTGCTGGGGGGTCTGCTGGAGGCATGGAGGTCGGGACAGGGGGTGTGGAACGTTGTAGGGGGAGGCCTGGACCGTGTATGTCTGGGTCTGGGGGCTGGCCCAGAACGGGTCCCGGTCCTGGTCCCGTGGGGCCTGGACCTGGGGGCCCTCATGTGGGGGTGTTGCTGGGGGGTCTGCTGGAGGCATGGAGGCCGGGACTGGGGGTATGGAACGTTGTAGGGGGAGGCCTGGTCCGTGCCTGCCTAACCCTAACCCTGGCCCAGTACGGGTCCGGTCCTGGTCCCCTGGGGCCTGGACCTGGGGGCCCTCATGTGGGGGTGTTGCTGGGGGGTCTGCTGGAGGCATGGAGGCCGGGACTGGGGGTGTGGAACGTTGTAGGGGGAGGCCTGGTCCGTGCCTGCCTAACCCTAACCCTGGCCCAGTGCGGGTCCCGGTCCTGGTCCCCTGGGGCCTGGACCTGGGGGCCCTCATGTGGGCGTGTTGCTGGGGGGTCTGCTGGAGGCATGGAGGCCGGGACTGGGGGTTGTTTGTCTGGGTCTGGGGGCTGGCCAAGTACGGGTCACGGTCCTGGTCTCCTGGGGCCTGGACCTGAGGGCCCTGTGTGGAGGTGGTGCTGGGGGGTCTGCTGGAGGCATGGAGGTCGGGACTGGGGGTGTGGAACGTTGTAGGGGGAAGCCTGGACCGTGTGTGTCTGGGTCTGGGGGCTGGCCAAGTACGGGTCACGGTCCTGGTCTCCTGGGGCCTGGACCTGGGGGGCTGTGGAGTCTGCTGGAGGCATGGAAGTCGGGACTGGGGGTGTGGAACGTTGTAGGGGGAGGCCTGGACCGTGTGTGTCTGGGTCTGAGGGCTGGCCCAGTACGGGTCCCGGTCCTGGTCCCCTGGGGCCTGGACCTGGGGGCCCTCATCTGGGGGTGTTGCTGGGGGGTCTGCTGGAGGCATGGAGGCCGGAACTGGGGGTGTGGAACGTTGTAGGGGGAGGCCTGGTCCGTGCCTGCCTAACCCTAACCCTGGCCCAGTACAAGTCCCGGTCCTGGTCCCCTGGGGCCTGGACCTGGGGGCCCTGTGAGGAGGTGGTGCTGGGGGGTCTGCTGGAGGCATGGAGGTCGGGACTGGGGGTGTGGAACGTCTGCTGGAGGCCTGGAGGCCAGGTCTGGGGGTGTGGAACTTTGTAGGGGGAGGCCTGGTACGTGTGTGTCTGGGTCTGGGGGCTGGCCAAGTACGGGTCACGGTCCTGGTCTCCTGGGGCCTGGACCTGGGGGCCCTGTGTGGAGGTTTTGCTGGGGGGTCTGCTGGAGGCATGGAGGTCGGGACTGGGGGTGTGGAACGTTGTAGGGGGAGGCCTGGTCCGTGCCTGCCTAACACTAACCCTGGCCCATTACAAGTCCCGGTCCTGGTCCCCTGGGGTCTGGACCTGAGGGCCCTGTGTGGAGGTGGTGCTGGGGGGTCTGCTGGAGGCATGGAGGTCGGGACTGGGGGTGTGGAACGTCTGCTGGAGGCATGGAGGCCAGGTCTGGTGGTGTGGAACGTTGTAGGGGGAGGCCTGGTCCGTGCCTGCCTAACCCTAACCCTGGCCCAGTACGGGTCCTGGTCCTGGTCCCCTGGGGCCTGGACCTGGGGGCCCTCATGTGGGGTTGTTGCTGCGCCCTCATGTGGGGGTGTTGCTGGGGGGTCTGCTGAAGGCATGGAGGCCGGGAATGGGGGTGTGTGTCTGTGTCTGGGGGCTGGCCCAGAACGGGTCCCGGTCCTGGTCCCCTGGGGCCTGGTCCTGGGGGCCCTCATGTGGGGGTGTTGCTGGGGGGTCTGCTGGAGGCATGGAGGCCGGGACTGGGGGTGTGGAACGTTGTAGGGGGAGGCCTGGTCCGTGTATGTCTGGGTCTGGGGGCTTGCCCAGTACGGGTCCCGGTCCTGGTCCCCTGGGGCCTGGACCTGGGGGCCCTCATGTGGGGGTGTTGCTGGGGGGTCTACTGGAGGCATGGAGGCCGGGACTGGGGGTGTGGAACGTTTTACGGGGAGGCCTGGTCCGTGTGTGTCTGGGTCTGGGGGCTGGCCAAGTACGGGTCAAGGTCCTGGTCTCCTGGGGCCTGGACCTGGGGGCCCTGTGTGGAGGTGTTGCTGGGGGGTCTGCTGGAGGCATGGAGGTCGGGACTGGGGGTGTGGAACGTTGTAGGGGGAGGCCTGGTCCGTGCCTGCCTAACCCTAACCCTGGCCCAGTACAAGTCCCGGTCCTGGTCCCCTGGGGCCTGGACCTGAGGGCCCTGTGTGGAGGTGGTGCTGGGGGGTCTGCTGGAGGCATGGGGTGTGGAACGTCTGCTGGAGGCATGGAGGCCAGGTCTGGGGGTGTGGAACGTTGTAGGGGGAGGCCTGGTCCGTGTGTGTCTGGGTCTGGGGACTGGCCAAGTACGGGTCACGGTCCTGGTCTCCTGGGGCCTGGACCTTGGGGCCCTGTGAGGAGGTGGTGCTGGGGGATCTGCTGGAGGCTTGGAGGTCGGGACTGGGGGTGTGGAACGTTGTAGGGGGAGGCCTGGTCCGTGTGTGTCTGGGTCTGGGGGCTGGCCAAGTACGGGTCACGGTCCTGGTCTCCTGGGGCCTGGACCTGGGGGCCCTGTGTGGAGCTGGTGCTGGGGGGTCTGCTGGAGGCATGGAGGTCGGGACTGGGGGTGTGGAACGTTGTAGGGGGAGGCCTGGGCCGTGTGTGTCTGGGTCTGGGGGCTGGCCAAGTACGGGTCCCAGTCCTGGTCCCCTGGGGCCTGGACCTGGGGGCCCTCATGTGGGGGTGTTTGTGGGGGGTCTGCTGGTCCGTGCCTGCCTAACCCTAACCCTGGCCCAGTACGGGTCCTGGTCCTGGTCCCCTGGGGCCTGGACCTGGGGGCCCTCATGTGGGGTTGTTGCTGGGCCCTCATGTGGGGGTGTTGCTGGGGGGTCTGCTGAAGGCATGGAGGCCGGGACTGGGGGTGTGGAACGTTGTAGGGGGAGGCCTGGTCCGTGCCTGCCTAACCCTAACCCTGGCCCAGTGCGGGTCCCGGTCCTGGTCCACTGGGGCCTGGACCTGGGGGCCCTCATGTGGGGGTGTTGCTGGGGGGTCTGCTGGAGGCATGGAGGCCGGGACTGGGGGTGTGGAACGTTGTAGGGGGAGGCCTGGTCCGTTCCTGCCTAACCCTAACCCTGGCCCAGTGCGGGTCCCGGTCCTGGTCCCCTGGGGCCTGGACCTGGGGGCCCTCATGTGGGCGTGTTGCTGGGGGGTCTGCTGGAGGCATGGAGGCCGGGACTGGGGGTTGTGTCTCTGGGTCTGGGGGCTGGCCCAGAACGGGTCCCGGTCCTGGTCCCCTGGGACATGGACCTGGGGGCCCTCATGTGGGGGTGTTGCTGGGGGGTCTGCTGGAGCCATGGAGGCCGGGACTGGGGGTGTGGAACGTTGTAGGGGGAGGCCTGGTCCGTGCCTGCCTAACCCTAACCCTGGCCCAGTACGGGTCCCGGTCCTGGTCCCCTGGGGCCTGGACCTGGGGGCCCTCATCTGGGGGTGTTGCTGGGGGGTCTGCTGGAGGCATGGAGGCCGGGACTGGGGGTGTGGAACATTGTAGGGGGAGGCCTGGTCCGTGCCTTCCTAACCCTAACCCTGGCCCAGTACATGTCCCGGTCCTGGTCCCCTGGGGCCTGGACCTGGGGGCCCTGTGTTGAGGTGGTGCTGGGGGGTCTGCTGGAGGCATGGAGGTCGGGACTCGGGGTGTGGAACGTCTGCTGGAGGCATGGAGGCCAGGTCTGGGGGTGTGGAACGTTGTAGGGGGAGGCCTGGTCCGTGTGTCACTGGGTCTGGGGGCTGGCCCAGTACGGGTCACGGTCCGGGTCTACTGGGGTCTGGACCTGGGGGCCCTGCGTGGACGTGGTGCTGGGGGGTCTTCTGGAGGCATGGAGGTCGGGACTGGGGGTGTGGAACGTTGTAGGGGGAGGCCTGGACCGTGTGTGTCTGGGTCTGGGGGCTGGCCAAGTACGGGTCACGGTCCTTTTCTCCTGGGGCCTGGACCTTGGGGCCCTGTGAGGAGGTGGTGCTGGGGGGTCTGCTGGAGGCATGGAGGTCGGGACTGGGGGTGTGGAACGTTGTAGGGGGAGGCCTGGTCCGTGTGTGTCTGGGTCTGGGGGCTGGCCCAGTACGGGTCCCTGTCCTGGTCCCCTGGGGCCTGGACCAGGGGGCCCTCATGTGGGGGTGTTTGTGGGGGGTCTGCTGGTCCGTGCCTGCCTAACCCTAACCCTGGCCCAGTACGGGTCCTGGTCCCCTGGGGCCTGGACCTGGTGGCCCTCAAGTGGGGGTGTTGCTGGGCCCTCATGTGGGGGTGTTGCTGGGGGGTCTGCTGGAGGCATGGAGGCCGGGACTGGGGGTGTGTGTCTGGGTCTGGGGGCTGGCCCAGTACGGGTCCCGGTCCTGGTCCCCTGGGGCCCGGACCTGGGGGCCCTCATGTGGGGGTGTTTGTGGGGGGTCTGCTGGTCCGTGCCTGCCTAACCCTAACCCTGGCCCAGTACTGTTCCCGGTCCTGGTCCCCTGGGGCCTGGACCTGGGGGCCCTCATGTGGGGGTGTTGCTGGGCCCTCATGTGGGGGTGTTGCTGGGGGGTCTGCTGGAGGCATGGAGGCCGGGACTGGGGGTGTGGAATGTTGTAGGCGGAGGCCTGGTCCGTGCCTGCCTAACCCTAACCCTGGCCCAGTACAAGTCCCGGTCCTGGTCCCCTGGGGCCTGGACCTGTGGGCCCTGTGTGGAGGTGGTGCTGGGCGGTCTGCTGGAGGCATGGAGGTCGGGACTGGGGGTGTGGAACGTCTGCTGGCGGCATGGAGGCCAGGTCTGGGGGTGTGGAACTTTGTAGGGGGAGGCCTGGTCCGTGTGTGTCTGGGTCTGGCGGCTGGCCAAGTACGGGTCACGGTCCTGGTCTCCTGGGGCCTGGACCTTGGGGCCCTGTGAGGAGGTGGTGCTGGGGGGTCTGCTGGAGGCATGGAGGTCGGGATTGGGGGTGTGGAACGTTGTAGGGGGAGGCCTGGTCCGTGTGTGTCTGGGTCTGGGGGCTGGCCCAGTACGGGTCCCGGTCCTGGTCCCCTGGGGCCTGGACCTGGGGGCCCTCATGTGGGGGTGTTGCTGGGGGGTCTGCTGGAGGCATGGAGACCGTGACTGGGGGTGTGGAACGTTGTAGGGGGAGGCCTGGTCCGTGTGTGTCTGGGTCTGGGGGCTGGCCAAGTACGGGTCACGGTCCTGGTCTCCTGGGGCCTGGACCTGGGGGCCCTGTGTGGAGGTGTTGCTGGGGGGTCTGCTGGAGGCATGGAGGTCGGGACTGGTGGTGTGGAACGTTGTAGGGGGAGGCCTGGTCCGTGCCTGCCTAACCCTAACCCTGGCCCAGTACAAGTCCCGGTCCTGGTCCCCTGGGGCCTGGACCTGAGGGCCCTGTGTGGAGGTGGTGCTGGGGGGTCTGCTGGAGGCATGGAGGTCGGGACTGGGGGTGTGGAACGTCTGCTGGAGGCATGGAGGCCAGGTCTGGGGGTGTGGAACGTTGTAGGGGGAGGCCTGGTCCGTGTGTGTCTGGGTCTGGGGGCTTGCCCAGTACGGGTACCGGTCCTGGTCCCCTGGGGCCTGGACCTGGGGGCCCTCATGTGGGGGTGTTGCTGGGGGGTCTACTGGAGGCATGGAGGCCGGGACTGGGGGTGTGGAACGTTTTACGGGGAGGCCTGGTCCGTGTGTGTCTGGGTCTGGGGGCTGGCCAAGTACGGGTCAAGGGCCTGGTCTCCTGGGGCCTGGACCTGGGGGCCCTGTGTGGACGTGGTGCTGGGGGGTCTTCTGGAGGCATGGAGGTCGGGACTGGGGGTGTGGAACGTTGTAGGGGGAGGCCTGGACCGTGTGTGTCTGGGTCTGGGGGCTGGCCAAGTACGGGTCACGGTCCTGGTCTCCTGGGGCCTGGACCTTGGGGCCCTGTGAGGAGGTGGTGCTGGGGGGTCTGCTGGAGGCATGGAGGTCGGGACTGGGGGTGTGGAACGTTGTAGGGGGAGGCCTGGTCCGTGTGTGTCTGGGTCTGGGGGCTGGCCCAGTACGGGTCCCGGTCCTGGTCCCCTGGGGCCTGGACCAGGGGGCCCTCATGTGGGGGTGTTTGTGGGGTGTCTGCTGGTCCGTGCCTGCCTAACCCTAACCCTGGCCCAGTACGGGTCCAGGTCCTGGTCCCCTGGGGCCTGGACCTGGTGGCCCTCATGTGGGGGTGTTGCTGGGCCCTCATGTGGGGGTGTTGCTGGGGGGTCTGCTGGAGGCATGGAGGCCGGGACTGGGGGTGTGTGTCTGGGTCTGGGGGCTGGCCCAGTACGGGTCCCGGTCCTGGTCCCCTGGGGCCTGGACCTGGGGGCCCTCATGTGGGGGTGTTTGTGGGGGGTCTGCTGGTCCGTGCCTGCCTAACCCTAACCCTGGCCCAGTACGGGTCCCGGTCCTGGTCCCCTGGGGCCTGGACCTGGGGGCCCTCATGTGGGGGTGTTGCTGGGCCCTCATGTGGGGGTGTTGCTGGGGGTTCTGCTGGAGGCATGGAGGCCGGGACTGGGGGTGTGGAACGTTGTAGGGGGAGGCCTGGTCCGTGCCTGCCTAACCCTAACCCTGGCCCAGTACGGGTCCCGGTCCTGGTCCCCTGGGGCCTGGAACTGGGGGCCCTCATTTGGGGGTATTGCTGGGGGGTCTGCTGGAGGCATGGAGGCCGGGACTGGGGGTGTGGAACGTTGTAGGGGGAGGCCTGGTCTGTGCCTGCCTAACCCTAAACCTGGCCCAGTACGGGTCCCGGTCCTGGTCCCCTGGGGCCTGGACCTGGGGGCCCTCATCTGGGGGTGTTGCTGGGGGGTCTGCTGGAGGCATGGAGGCCGGAACTGGGGGTGTGGAACGTTGTAGGGGGAGGCCTGGTCCGTGCCTGCCTAACCCTAACCTGGCCCAGTACAAGTCCCGGTCCTGGTCCCCTGGGGCCTGGACCTGGGGGCCCTGTGAGGAGGTGGTGCTGGGGGGTCTGCTGGAGGCATGGAGGTCGGGACTGGGGGTGTGGTACGTCTGCTGGAGGCATGGAGGCCAGGACTGGGGGTGTGGAACGTTTTGGGGGAGGCCTGGTCCGTGTGTGTCTGGGTCTGGGGGCTGGCCAAGTACGGGTCACGGTCCTGGTCTCCTGGGGCCTGGACCTTGGGGCCATGTCAGGAGGTGGTGCTGGGGGGTCTGCTGGAGGCATGGAGGTCGGGACTGGGGGTGTGGAACGTTGTAGTTGGAGGCCTGGACCGTGTGTGTCTGGGTCTGGGGGCTGGCCAAGTACGGGTCACGGTCCTGGTCTCCTGGGGCCTGGACCTGGGGGCCCTCTGTGGAGGTGGTGCTGTGGAGTCTGCTGGAGGCATGGAGGCCGGGACTGGGGGTGTGGAACGTTGTAGGGGGAGGCCTGGTCCGTGTGTGTCTGGGTCTGGGGGCTGGCCAAGTACGGGTCACGGTCCTGGTCTCCTGGGGCCTGGACCTGGGGGCCCTGTTTGGAGGTGGTGCTGGGGGGTCTGCTGGAGGCATGGAGGTCGGGACTGGGGGTGTGGAACGTTGTAGGGGGAGGCCTGGGCCGTGTGTGTCTGGGTCTGGGGGCTGGCCCAGTACGGGTCCGGTCCTGGTCCCCTGGGGCCTGGACCTGGGGGCCCTCATGTGGGGGTGTTGCTGGGGGGTCTGCTGGAGGCATGGAGGCCGGGACTGGGGGTGTGGAACGTTGTAAGGGGAGGCCTGGTCCGTGCCTGCCTAACCCTAACCCTGGCCCAGTACGGGTCCCGGTCCTGGTCCACTGGGGCCTGGACCTGGGGGCCCTCATGTGGGGGTGTTGCTGGGGGGTCTGCTGGAGGCATGGAGGCCGGGACTGGGGGTGTGGAACGTTGTAGGTGGAGGCCTGGTCTGTGCCTGCCTAACCCTAACCCTGGCACAGTACGGGTCCCGGTCCTGGTCCCCTGGGGCCTGGACCTGGGGGCCCTCATGTGGGCGTGTTGCTGGGGGGTCTGCTGGAGGCATGGAGGGCGGGACTGGGGGTTGTGTGTCTGGGTCTGGGGGCTGGCCCAGAAAGGGTCCCGGTCCAGGTCCCCTGGGACATGGACCTGGGTCCCTCATGTGGGGGTGTTGCTGGGGGGTCTGCTGGAGCCATGGAGGCCGGGACTGGGGGTGTGGAACGTTGTAGGGGGAGGCCTGGTCCGTGCCTGCCTAACCCTAACCCTGGCCCAGCACGGTTCCCGGTCCTGGTCCCCTGGGGCCTGGACCTGGGGGCCCTCATCTGGGGGTGTTGCTGGGGGGTCTGCTGGAGGCATGGAGGCCGGGACTGGGGGTGTGGAACGGTGTAGGGGGAGGCCTGGTCCGTGCCTTCCTAACCCTAACCCTGGCCCAGTACAAGTCCCGGTCCTGGTCCCCTGGGGCCTGGACCTGGGGGCCCTGTGTGGAGGTGGTGCTGGGGGGTCTGATGGAGGCATGGAGGTCGGGACTCGGGGTGTGGAACGTCTGCTGGAGGCATGGAGGCCAGGTCTGTGGGTGTGGAACGTTGTAGGGGGAGGCCTGGTCCGTGTGTCACTGGGTCTGGGGGCTGGCCCAGTACGGGTCACGGTCCGGGTCTACTGGGGCCTGGACCTGGGGGCCCTGCATGGACGTGGTGCTGGGGGGTCTTCTGGAGGCATGGAGGTCGGGACTGGGGGTGTGGAACGTTGTAGGGGGAGGCCTGGACCGTGTGTGTCTGGGTCTGGGGGCTGGCCAAGTACGGGTCACGGTCCTGGTCTCCTGGGGCCTGGACCTTGGGGCCCTGTGAGGAGGTGGTGCTGGGGGGTCTGCTGGAGGCATGGAGGTCGGGACTGGGGGTGTGGAACGTTGTAGGGGGAGGCCTGGTCCGTGTGTGTCTGGGTCTGGGGGCTGGCCCAGTACGGGTCCCGGTCCTGGTCCCCTGGGGCCTGGACCAGGGGGCCCTCATGTGGGGGTGTTTGTGGGGGGTCTGCTGGTCCGTGCCTGCCTAACCCTAACCCTGGCCCAGTACGGGTCCAGGTCCTGGTCCCCTGGGGCCTGGACCTGGTGGCACTCATGTGGGGGTGTTGCTGGGCCCTCATGTGGGGGTGTTGCTGGGGGGTCTGCTGGAGGCATGGAGGCCGGGACTGGGGGTGTGTGTCTGGGTCTGGGGGCTGGCCCAGTACGGGTCCCGGTCCTGGTCCCCTGGGGCCTGGACCTGGGGGCCCTCATGTGGGGGTGTTTGTGGGGGGTCTGCTGGTCCGTGCCTGCCTAACCCTAACCCTGGCCCAGTACGGGTCCCGGTCCTGGTCCCCTGGGGCCTGGACCTGGGGGCCCTCATGTGGGGGTGTTGCTGGGCCCTCATGTGGGGGTGTTGCTGGGGGGTCTGCTGGAGGCATGGAGGCCGGGACTGGGGGTGTGGAACGTTGTAGGGGGAGGCCTGGTCCGTGCCTGCCTAACCCTAACCCTGGCCCAGTACGGGTCCCGGTCCTTGTCCCCTGGGGCCTGGAACTGGGGGCCCTCATTTGGGGGTGTTGCTGGGGGGTCTGCTGGAGGCATGGAGGCCGGGACTGGGGGTGTGGAACGTTGTAGGGGGAGGCCTGGTCTGTGCCTGCCTAACCCTAAACCTGGCCCAGTACGGGTCCCGGTCCTGGTCCCCTGGGGCCTGGACCTGGGGGCCCTCATCTGGGGGTGTTGCTGGGGGGTCTGCTGGAGGCATGGAGGCCGGAACTGGGGGTGTGGAACGTTGTAGGGGGAGGCCTGGTCCGTGCCTGCCTAACCCTAACCTGGCCCAGTACAAGTCCCGGTCCTGGTCCCCTGGGGCCTGGACCTGGGGGCCCTGTGAGGAGGTGGTGCTGGGGGGTCTGCTGGAGGCATGGAGGTCGGGACTGGGGGTGTGGTACGTCTGCTGGAGGCATGGAGGCCAGGACTGGGGGTGTGGAACGTTTTGGGGGAGGCCTGGTCCGTGTGTGTCTGGGTCTGGGGGCTGGCCAAGTACGGGTCACGGTCCTGGTCTCCTGGGGCCTGGACCTTGGGGCCATGTCAGGAGGTGGTGCTGGGGGGTCTGCTGGAGGCATGGAGGTCGGGACTGGGGCTGTGGAAAGTTGTAGTTGGAGGCCTGGACCGTGTGTGTCTGGGTCGGGGGGCTGGCCAAGTACGGGTCACGGTCCTGGTCTCCTGGGGCCTGGACCTGGGGGCCCTCTGTGGAAGTTTTGCTGTGGAGTCTGCTGGAGGCATGGAGGCCGGGACTGGGGGTGTGGAACGTTGTAGGGGGAGGCCTGGTCCGTGTGTGTCTGGGTCTGGGGGCTGGCCAAGTACGGGTCACGGTCCTGGTCTCCTGGGTCCTGGACCTGGGGGCCCTCTTTGGAGGTGGTGCTGTGGAGTCTGCTGGAGGCATGGAGGCCGGGACTGGGGGCGTGGAACGTTGTAGGGGGAGGCCTGGTCCGTGTTTGTCTGGGTCTGGGGGCTGGCCAAGTACGGGTCACGGTCCTGGTCTCCTGGGGCCTGGACCTGGGGGCCCTGTGTGGAGGTGGTGCTGGGGGGTCTGCTGGAGGCATGGAGGTCGGGACTGGGGGTGTGGAACGTTGTAGGGGGAGGCCTGGTCCGTGTTTGTCTGGGTCTGGTGGCTGGCCAAGTACGGGTCACGGTCCTGGTCTCCTGGGGCCTGGACCTGGGGGCCCTGTGTGAAGGTGGTGCTGGGGGGTCTGCTGGAGGCATGGAGGTCGGGACTGGGGGTGTGGTACGTCTGCTGGAGGCATGGAGGCCAGGACTGGGGGTGTGGAACGTTTTGGGGGAGGCCTGGTCCGTGTGTGTCTGGGTCTGGGGGCTGGCCAAGTACGGGTCACGGTCCTGGTCTCCTGGGGCCTGGACCTTGGGGCCATGTCAGGAGGTGGTGCTGGGGGGTCTGCTGGAGGCATGGAGGTCGGGACTGGGGGTGTGGAACGTTGTAGTTGGAGGCCTGGACCGTGTGTGTCTGGGTCTGGGGGCTGGCCAAGTACGGGTCCCGGTCCTGGTCCCCTGGGGCCTGGACCTGGGGGCCCTCATGTGGGGGTGTTTGTGGGGGGTCTGCTGGTCCGTGCCTGCCTAACCCTAACCCTGGCCCAGTACGCGTCCTGGTCCTGGTCCCCTGGGGCCTGGACCTGGGGGCCCTCATGTGGGGTTGTTGCTGGGCCCTCATGTGGGGGTGTTGCTGGGGGGTCTGCTGAAGGCATGGAGGCCGGGAATGGGGGTGTGTGCCTGGGTCTGGGGGCTGGCCCAGAACGGGTCCCGGTCCTGGTCCCCTGTGGCCTGGTCCTGGGGGCCCTCATGTGGGGGTGTTGCTGGGGGGTCTGCTGGAGGCATGGAGGACGGGACTGTGGGTGTGGAATGTTGTAGGGGGAGGCCTGGTCCGTGCCTGCCTAACCCTAACCCTGGCCCAGTACGGGTCCCGGTCCTGGTCCCCTGGGGCCTGGACCTGGGGGCCCTCATCTAGGGGTGTTGCTGGGGGGTCTGCTGGAGGCATGGAGGCCGGGACTGGGGGTGTGGAACGTTGTAGGGGGAGGCCTGGTCCGTGTGTGTCTGGGTCTGGGGGCTTGCCCAGTACGGGTCCCGGTCCTGGTCCCCTAGGGCCTGGACCTGGGGGCCCTCATGTGGGGGTGTTGCTGGGGGGTCTACTGGAGGCATGGAGGCCGGGACTGGGGGTGTGGAACGTTTTACGGGGAGGCCTGGTCCGTGTGTGTCTGGGTCTGGGGGCTGGCCAAGTACGGGTCAAGGTCCTGGTCTCCTGGGGCCTGGACCTGGACCTGGGGGCCCTGTGTGGAGGTGGTGCTGGGGGGTCTGCTGGAGGCATGGAGGTCGGGACTGGGGGTGTGGAACATTGTAGGGGGAGGCCTGGTCCGTGTGTGTCTGGGTCTGGGGGCTGGCCAAGTACGGGTCACGGTCCTGGTCTCCTGGGGCCTGGACTTGGGGGCCTTGTGGAGGTGGTGCTGGGGGGTCTGCTGGAGGCATGGAGGTCGGGACAGGGGGTGTGGAACGTTGTAGGGGGAGGCCTGGACCGTGTATGTCTGGGTCTGGGGGCTGGCCCAGAACGGGTCCCGGTCCTGGTCCCGTGGGGCCTGGACCTGGGGGCCCTCATGTGGGGGTGTTGCTGGGGGGTCTGCTGGAGGCATGGAGGCCGGGACTGGGGGTATGGAACGTTGTAGGGGGAGGCCTGGTCCGTGCCTGCCTAACCCTAACCCTGGCCCAGTACGGGTCCGGTCCTGGTCCCCTGGGGCCTGGACCTGGGGGCCCTCATGTGGGGGTGTTGCTGGGGGGTCTGCTGGAGGCATGGAGGCCGGGACTGGGGGTGTGGAACGTTGTAGGGGGAGGCCTGGTCCGTGCCTGCCTAACCCTAACCCTGGCCCAGTGCGGGTCCCGGTCCTGGTCCCCTGGGGCCTGGACCTGGGGGCCCTCATGTGGGCGTGTTGCTGGGGGGTCTGCTGGAGGCATGGAGGCCGGGACTGGGGGTTGTTTGTCTGGGTCTGGGGGCTGGCCAAGTACGGGTCACGGTCCTGGTCTCCTGGGGCCTGGACCTGAGGGCCCTGTGTGGAGGTGGTGCTGGGGGGTCTGCTGGAGGCATGGAGGTCGGGACTGGGGGTGTGGAACGTTGTAGGGGGAAGCCTGGACCGTGTGTGTCTGGGTCTGGGGGCTGGCCAAGTACGGGTCACGGTCCTGGTCTCCTGGGGCCTGGACCTGGGGGGCTGTGGAGTCTGCTGGAGGCATGGAAGTCGGGACTGGGGGTGTGGAACGTTGTAGGGGGAGGCCTGGACCGTGTGTGTCTGGGTCTGAGGGCTGGCCCAGTACGGGTCCCGGTCCTGGTCCCCTGGGGCCTGGACCTGGGGGCCCTCATCTGGGGGTGTTGCTGGGGGGTCTGCTGGAGGCATGGAGGCCGGAACTGGGGGTGTGGAACGTTGTAGGGGGAGGCCTGGTCCGTGCCTGCCTAACCCTAACCCTGGCCCAGTACAAGTCCCGGTCCTGGTCCCCTGGGGCCTGGACCTGGGGGCCCTGTGAGGAGGTGGTGCTGGGGGGTCTGCTGGAGGCATGGAGGTCGGGACTGGGGGTGTGGAACGTCTGCTGGAGGCCTGGAGGCCAGGTCTGGGGGTGTGGAACTTTGTAGGGGGAGGCCTGGTACGTGTGTGTCTGGGTCTGGGGGCTGGCCAAGTACGGGTCACGGTCCTGGTCTCCTGGGGCCTGGACCTGGGGGCCCTGTGTGGAGGTTTTGCTGGGGGGTCTGCTGGAGGCATGGAGGTCGGGACTGGGGGTGTGGAACGTTGTAGGGGGAGGCCTGGTCCGTGCCTGCCTAACACTAACCCTGGCCCATTACAAGTCCCGGTCCTGGTCCCCTGGGGTCTGGACCTGAGGGCCCTGTGTGGAGGTGGTGCTGGGGGGTCTGCTGGAGGCATGGAGGTCGGGACTGGGGGTGTGGAACGTCTGCTGGAGGCATGGAGGCCAGGTCTGGTGGTGTGGAACGTTGTAGGGGGAGGCCTGGTCCGTGCCTGCCTAACCCTAACCCTGGCCCAGTACGGGTCCTGGTCCTGGTCCCCTGGGGCCTGGACCTGGGGGCCCTCATGTGGGGTTGTTGCTGCGCCCTCATGTGGGGGTGTTGCTGGGGGGTCTGCTGAAGGCATGGAGGCCGGGAATGGGGGTGTGTGTCTGTGTCTGGGGGCTGGCCCAGAACGGGTCCCGGTCCTGGTCCCCTGGGGCCTGGTCCTGGGGGCCCTCATGTGGGGGTGTTGCTGGGGGGTCTGCTGGAGGCATGGAGGCCGGGACTGGGGGTGTGGAACGTTGTAGGGGGAGGCCTGGTCCGTGTATGTCTGGGTCTGGGGGCTTGCCCAGTACGGGTCCCGGTCCTGGTCCCCTGGGGCCTGGACCTGGGGGCCCTCATGTGGGGGTGTTGCTGGGGGGTCTACTGGAGGCATGGAGGCCGGGACTGGGGGTGTGGAACGTTTTACGGGGAGGCCTGGTCCGTGTGTGTCTGGGTCTGGGGGCTGGCCAAGTACGGGTCAAGGTCCTGGTCTCCTGGGGCCTGGACCTGGGGGCCCTGTGTGGAGGTGTTGCTGGGGGGTCTGCTGGAGGCATGGAGGTCGGGACTGGGGGTGTGGAACGTTGTAGGGGGAGGCCTGGTCCGTGCCTGCCTAACCCTAACCCTGGCCCAGTACAAGTCCCGGTCCTGGTCCCCTGGGGCCTGGACCTGAGGGCCCTGTGTGGAGGTGGTGCTGGGGGGTCTGCTGGAGGCATGGGGTGTGGAACGTCTGCTGGAGGCATGGAGGCCAGGTCTGGGGGTGTGGAACGTTGTAGGGGGAGGCCTGGTCCGTGTGTGTCTGGGTCTGGGGACTGGCCAAGTACGGGTCACGGTCCTGGTCTCCTGGGGCCTGGACCTTGGGGCCCTGTGAGGAGGTGGTGCTGGGGGATCTGCTGGAGGCTTGGAGGTCGGGACTGGGGGTGTGGAACGTTGTAGGGGGAGGCCTGGTCCGTGTGTGTCTGGGTCTGGGGGCTGGCCAAGTACGGGTCACGGTCCTGGTCTCCTGGGGCCTGGACCTGGGGGCCCTGTGTGGAGCTGGTGCTGGGGGGTCTGCTGGAGGCATGGAGGTCGGGACTGGGGGTGTGGAACGTTGTAGGGGGAGGCCTGGGCCGTGTGTGTCTGGGTCTGGGGGCTGGCCAAGTACGGGTCCCAGTCCTGGTCCCCTGGGGCCTGGACCTGGGGGCCCTCATGTGGGGGTGTTTGTGGGGGGTCTGCTGGTCCGTGCCTGCCTAACCCTAACCCTGGCCCAGTACGGGTCCTGGTCCTGGTCCCCTGGGGCCTGGACCTGGGGGCCCTCATGTGGGGTTGTTGCTGGGCCCTCATGTGGGGGTGTTGCTGGGGGGTCTGCTGAAGGCATGGAGGCCGGGACTGGGGGTGTGGAACGTTGTAGGGGGAGGCCTGGTCCGTGCCTGCCTAACCCTAATCCTGGCCCAGTGCGGGTCCCGGTCCTGGTCCACTGGGGCCTGGACCTGGGGGCCCTCATGTGGGGGTGTTGCTGGGGGGTCTGCTGGAGGCATGGAGGCCGGGACTGGGGGTGTGGAACGTTGTAGGGGGAGGCCTGGTCCGTGCCTGCCTAACCCTAACCCTGGCCCAGTGCGGGTCCCGGTCCTGGTCCCCTGGGGCCTGGACCTGGGGGCCCTCATGTGGGCGTGTTGCTGGGGGGTCTGCTGGAGGCATGGAGGCCGGGACTGGGGGTTGTGTCTCTGGGTCTGGGGGCTGGCCCAGAACGGGTCCCGGTCCTGGTCCCCTGGGACATGGACCTGGGGGCCCTCATGTGGGGGTGTTGCTGGGGGGTCTGCTGGAGCCATGGAGGCCGGGACTGGGGGTGTGGAACGTTGTAGGGGGAGGCCTGGTCCGTGCCTGCCTCACCCTAACCCTGGCCCAGTACGGGTCCCGGTCCTGGTCCCCTGGGGCCTGGACCTGGGGGCCCTCATCTGGGGGTGTTGCTGGGGGGTCTGCTGGAGGCATGGAGGCCGGGACTGGGGGTGTGGAACATTGTAGGGGGAGGCCTGGTCCGTGCCTTCCTAACCCTAACCCTGGCCCAGTACATGTCCCGGTCCTGGTCCCCTGGGGCCTGGACCTGGGGGCCCTGTGTTGAGGTGGTGCTGGGGGGTCTGCTGGAGGCATGGAGGTCGGGACTCGGGGTGTGGAACGTCTGCTGGAGGCATGGAGGCCAGGTCTGGGGGTGTGGAACGTTGTAGGGGGAGGCCTGGTCCGTGTGTCACTGGGTCTGGGGGCTGGCCCAGTACGGGTCACGGTCCGGGTCTACTGGGGTCTGGACCTGGGGGCCCTGCGTGGACGTGGTGCTGGGGGGTCTTCTGGAGGCATGGAGGTCGGGACTGGGGGTGTGGAACGTTGTAGGGGGAGGCCTGGACCGTGTGTGTCTGGGTCTGGGGGCTGGCCAAGTACGGGTCACGGTCCTTTTCTCCTGGGGCCTGGACCTTGGGGCCCTGTGAGGAGGTGGTGCTGGGGGGTCTGCTGGAGGCATGGAGGTCGGGACTGGGGGTGTGGAACGTTGTAGGGGGAGGCCTGGTCCGTGTGTGTCTGGGTCTGGGGGCTGGCCCAGTACGGGTCCCTGTCCTGGTCCCCTGGGGCCTGGACCAGGGGGCCCTCATGTGGGGGTGTTTGTGGGGGGTCTGCTGGTCCGTGCCTGCCTAACCCTAACCCTGGCCCAGTACGGGTCCTGGTCCCCTGGGGCCTGGACCTGGTGGCCCTCAAGTGGGGGTGTTGCTGGGCCCTCATGTGGGGGTGTTGCTGGGGGGTCTGCTGGAGGCATGGAGGCCGGGACTGGGGGTGTGTGTCTGGGTCTGGGGGCTGGCCCAGTACGGGTCCCGGTCCTGGTCCCCTGGGGCCCGGACCTGGGGGCCCTCATGTGGGGGTGTTTGTGGGGGGTCTGCTGGTCCGTGCCTGCCTAACCCTAACCCTGGCCCAGTACTGTTCCCGGTCCTGGTCCCCTGGGGCCTGGACCTGGGGGCCCTCATGTGGGGGTGTTGCTGGGCCCTCATGTGGGGGTGTTGCTGGGGGGTCTGCTGGAGGCATGGAGGCCGGGACTGGGGGTGTGGAATGTTGTAGGCGGAGGCCTGGTCCGTGCCTGCCTAACCCTAACCCTGGCCCAGTACAAGTCCCGGTCCTGGTCCCCTGGGGCCTGGACCTGTGGGCCCTGTGTGGAGGTGGTGCTGGGCGGTCTGCTGGAGGCATGGAGGTCGGGACTGGGGGTGTGGAACGTCTGCTGGCGGCATGGAGGCCAGGTCTGGGGGTGTGGAACTTTGTAGGGGGAGGCCTGGTCCGTGTGTGTCTGGGTCTGGCGGCTGGCCAAGTACGGGTCACGGTCCTGGTCTCCTGGGGCCTGGACCTTGGGGCCCTGTGAGGAGGTGGTGCTGGGGGGTCTGCTGGAGGCATGGAGGTCGGGATTGGGGGTGTGGAACGTTGTAGGGGGAGGCCTGGTCCGTGTGTGTCTGGGTCTGGGGGCTGGCCCAGTACGGGTCCCGGTCCTGGTCCCCTGGGGCCTGGACCTGGGGGCCCTCATGTGGGGGTGTTGCTGGGGGGTCTGCTGGAGGCATGGAGACCGGGACTGGGGGTGTGGAACGTTGTAGGGGGAGGCCTGGTCCGTGTGTGTCTGGGTCTGGGGGCTGGCCAAGTACGGGTCACGGTCCTGGTCTCCTGGGGCCTGGACCTGGGGGCCCTGTGTGGAGGTGTTGCTGGGGGGTCTGCTGGAGGCATGGAGGTCGGGACTGGTGGTGTGGAACGTTGTAGGGGGAGGCCTGGTCCGTGCCTGCCTAACCCTAACCCTGTCCCAGTACAAGTCCCGGTCCTGGTCCCCTGGGGCCTGGACCTGAGGGCCCTGTGTGGAGGTGGTGCTGGGGGGTCTGCTGGAGGCATGGAGGTCGGGACTGGGGGTGTGGAACGTCTGCTGGAGGCATGGAGGCCAGGTCTGGGGGTGTGGAACGTTGTAGGGGGAGGCCTGGTCCGTGTGTGTCTGGGTCTGGGGGCTTGCCCAGTACGGGTACCGGTCCTGGTCCCCTGGGGCCTGGACCTGGGGGCCCTCATGTGGGGGTGTTGCTGGGGGGTCTACTGGAGGCATGGAGGCCGGGACTGGGGGTGTGGAACGTTTTACGGGGAGGCCTGGTCCGTGTGTGTCTGGGTCTGGGGGCTGGCCAAGTACGGGTCAAGGGCCTGGTCTCCTGGGGCCTGGACCTGGGGGCCCTGTGTGGAGGTGGTGCTGGGGGGTCTGCTGGAGGCATGGAGGTCGGGACTGGGGGTGTGGAACATTGTAGGGGGAGGCCTGGTCCGTGCCTGCCTAACCCTAACCCTGGCCCAGTACGGGTCCCGGTCCTGGTCCACTGGGGCCTGGACCTGGGGGCCCTCATGTGGGGGTGTTGCTGGGGGGTCTACTGGAGGCATGGAGGCCGGGACTGGGGGTGTGGAACGTTGTAGGGGGAGGCCTGGTCCGTGCCTGCCTAACCCTAACCCTGGCCCAGTGCGGGTCCCGGTCCTGGTCCCCTGGGGCCTGGACCTGGGGGCCCTCATGTGGGCGTGTTGCTGGGGGGTCTGCTGGAGGCATGGAGGCCGGGACTGGGGGTTGTGTCTCTGGGTCTGGGGGCTGGCCCAGAACGGGTCCCGGTCCTGGTCCCCTGGGACATGGACCTGGGGGCCCTCATGTGGGGGTGTTGCTGGGGGGTCTGCTGGAGCCATGGAGGCCGGGACTGGGGGTGTGGAACGTTGTAGGGGGAGGCCTGGTCCGTGCCTGCCTAACCCTAACCCTGGCCCAGTACGGGTCCCGGTCCTGGTCCCCTGGGGCCTGGACCTGGGGGCCCTCATCTGGGGGTGTTGCTGGGGGGTCTGCTGGAGGCATGGAGGCCGGGACTGGGGGTGTGGAACGTTGTAGGGGGAGGCCTGGTCCGTGCCTTCCTAACCCTAACCCTGGCCCAGTACAAGTCCCGGTCCTGGTCCCCTGGGGCCTGGACCTGGGGGCCCTGTGTTGAGGTGGTGCTGGGGGGTCTGCTGGAGGCATGGAGGTCGGGACTCGGGGTGTGGAACGTCTGCTGGAGGCATGGAGGCCAGGTCTGGGGGTGTGGAACGTTGTAGGGGGAGGCCTGGTCCGTGTGTCACTGGGTCTGGGGGCTGGCCCAGTACGGGTCACGGTCCGGGTCTACTGGGGCCTGGACCTGGGGGCCCTGCGTGGACGTGGTGCTGGGGGGTCTTCTGGAGGCATGGAGGTCTGGACTGGGGGTGTGGAACGTTGTAGGGGGAGGCCTGGACCGTGTGTGTCTGGGTCTGGGGGCTGGCCAAGTACGGGTCACGGTCCTTTTCTCCTGGGGCCTGGACCTTGGGGCCCTGTGAGGAGGTGGTGCTGGGGGGTCTGCTGGAGGCATGGAGGTCGGGACTGGGGGTGTGGAACGTTGTAGGGGGAGGCCTGGTCCGTGTCTGTCTGGGTCTGGGGGCTGGCCCAGTACGGGTCCCTGTCCTGGTCCCCTGGGGCCTGGACCAGGGGGCCCTCATGTGGGGGTGTTTGTGGGGGGTCTGCTGGTCCGTGCCTGCCTAACCCTAACCCTGGCCCAGTACGGGTCCTGGTCCCCTGGGGCCTGGACCTGGTGGCCCTCAAGTGGGGGTGTTGCTGGGCCCTCATGTGGGGGTGTTGCTGGGGGGTCTGCTGGAGGCATGGAGGCCGGGACTGGGGGTGTGTGTCTGGGTCTGGGGGCTGGCCCAGTACGGGTCCCGGTCCTGGTCCCCTGGGGCCCGGACCTGGGGGCCCTCATGTGGGGGTGTTTGTGGGGGGTCTGCTGGTCCGTGCCTGCCTAACCCTAACCCTGGCCCAGTACGGGTCCCGGTCCTGGTCCCCTGGGGCCTGGACCTGGGGGCCCTCATGTGGGGGTGTTGCTGGGCCCTCATGTGGGGGTGTTGCTGGGGGGTCTGCTGGAGGCATGGAGGCCGGGACTGGGGGTGTGGAATGTTGTAGGCGGAGGCCTGGTCCGTGCCTGCCTAACCCTAACCCTGGCCCAGTACAAGTCCCGGTCCTGATCCCCTGAGGCCTGGACCTGAGGGCCCTGTGTGGAGGTGGTGCTGGGCGGTCTGCTGGAGGCATGGAGGTCGGGACTGGGGGTGTGGAACGTCTGCTGGCGGCATGGAGGCCAGGTCTGGGGGTGTGGAACTTTGTAGGGGGAGGCCTGGTCCGTGTGTGTCTGGCGGCTGGCGGCTGGCCAAGTACGGGTCACGGTCCTGGTCTCCTGGGGCCTGGACCTTGGGGCCCTGTTAGGAGGTGGTGCTGGGGGGTCTGCTGGAGGCATGGAGGTCGGGACTGGGGGTGTGGAACGTCTGCTGGCGGCATGGAGGCCAGGTCTGGGGGTGTGGAACTTTGTAGGGGGAGGCCTGGTCCGTGTGTGTCTGGCGGCTGGCGGCTGGCCAAGTACGGGTCACGGTCCTGGTCTCCTGGGGCCTGGACCTTGGGGCCCTGTTAGGAGGTGGTGCTGGGGGGTCTGCTGGAGGCATGGAGGTCGGGACTGGGGGTGTGGAACGTCTGCTGGAGGCATGGAGGCCAGGTCTGGGGGTGTGGAACGTTGTAGGGGGAGGCCTGGTCCGAGTGTGTCTGGGTCTGGGGGCTGGCCCAGTACGGGTCCCGGTCCTGGTCCCCTGGGGCCTGGACCTGGGGGCCCTCATGTGGGGGTGTTGCTGGGGGGTCTGCTGGAGGCATGGAGGCCAGGACTGGGGGTGTGGAACGTTGTAGGGGGAGGCCTGGTCCGTGTGTGTCTGGGTCTGGGGGCTGGCCAAGTACGGGTCACGGTCCTGGTCTCCTGGGGCCTGGACCTGGGGGCCCTGTGTGGAGGTGGTGCTGGGGGGTCTGCCGGAGGCATGGAGTTCGGGACTGGGGGTGTGGAACATTGTAGGGGGAGGCCTGGGCCGTGTGTGTCTGGGTCTGGGGGCTGGCCAAGTACGGGTCCCGGTCCTGGTCCCCTGGGGCCTGGACCTGGGGGCCCTCATGTGGGGGTGTTTGTGGGGGGTCTGCTGGTCCGTGCCTGCCTAACCCTAACCCTGGCCCAGTACGGGTCCTGGTCCTGGTCCCCTGGGGCCTGGACCTGGGGGCCCTCATGTGGGGTTGTTGCTGGGCCCTCATGTGGGGGTGTTGCTGGGGGGTCTGCTGAAGGCATGGAGGCCGGGAATGGGGGTGTGTGCCTGGGTCTGGGGGCTGGCCCAGAACGGGTCCCGGTCCTGGTCCCCTGGGGCCTGGTCCTGGGGGCCCTCATGTGGGGGTGTTGCTGGGGGGTCTGCTGGAGGCATGGAGGACGGGACTGTGGGTGTGGAATGTTGTAGGGGGAGGCCTGGTCCGTGCCTGCCTAACCCTAACCCTGGCCCAGTACGGGTCCCGGTCCTGGTCCCCTGGGGCCTGGACCTGGGGGCCCTCATCTAGGGGTGTTGCTGGGGGGTCTGCTGGAGGCATGGAGGCCGGGACTGGGGGTGTGGAACGTTGTAGGGGGAGGCCTGGTCCGTGTGTGTCTGGGTCTGGGGGCTTGCCCAGTACGGGTCCCGGTCCTGGTCCCCTGGGGCCTGGACCTGGGGGCCCTCATGTGGGGGTGTTGCTGGGGGGTCTACTGGAGGCATGGAGGCCGGGACTGGGGGTGTGGAACGTTTTACGGGGAGGCCTGGTCCGTGTGTGTCTGGGTCTGGGGGCTGGCCAAGTACGGGTCAAGGTCCTGGTCTCCTGGGGCCTGGACCTGGACCTGGGGGCCCTGTGTGGAGGTGGTGCTGGGGGGTCTGCTGGAGGCATGGAGGTCGGGACTGGGGGTGTGGAACATTGTAGGGGGAGGCCTGGTCCGTGTGTGTCTGGGTCTGGGGGCTGGCCCAGTACGGGTCCCGGTCCTGGTCCCGTGGGGCCTGGACCTGGGGGCCCTCATGTGGGGGTGTTGCTGGGGGGTCTGCTGGAGGCATGGAGGCCGGGACTGGGGGGTATGGAACGTTGTAGGGGGAGGCCTGGTCCGTGCCTGCCTAACCCTAACCCTGGCCCAGTACGGGTCCGGTCCTGGTCCCCTGGGGCCTGGACCTGGGGGCCCTCATGTGGGGGTGTTGCTGGGGGGTCTGCTGGAGGCATGGAGGCCGGGACTGGGGGTGTGGAACGTTGTAAGGGGAGGCCTGGTCCGTGCCTGCCTAACCCTAACCCTGGCCCAGTACGGGTCCCGGTCCTGGTCCACTGGGGCCTGGACCTGGGGGCCCTCATGTGGGGGTGTTGCTGGGGGGTCTGCTGGAGGCATGGAGGCCGGGACTGGGGGTGTGGAATGTTGTAGGGGGAGGCCTGGTCCGTGCCTGCCTAACCCTAACCCTGGCCCAGTGCGGGTCCCGGTCCTGGTCCCCTGGGGCCTGGACATGGGGGCCCTCATGTGGGCGTGTTGCTGGGGGGTCTGCTGGAGGCATGGAGGCCGGGACTGGGGGTTGTGTCTCTGGGTCTGGGGGCTGGCCCAGAACGGGTCCCGGTCCTGGTCCCCTGGGACATGGACCTGGGGGCCCTCATGTGGGGGTGTTGCTGGGGGGTCTGCTGGAGCCATGGAGGCCGGGACTGGGGGTGTGGAACGTTGTAGGGGGAGGCCTGGTCCGTGCCTGCCTAACCCTAACCCTGGCCCAGTACGGGTCCCGGTCCTGGTCCCCTGGGGCCTGGACCTGGGGGCCCTCATCTGGGGGTGTTGCTGGGGGGTCTGCTGGAGGCATGGAGGCCGGGACTGGGGGTGTGGAACGTTGTAGGGGGAGGACTGGTCCGTGCCTTCCTAACCCTAACCCTGGCCCAGTACAAGTCCCGGTCCTGGTCCTGGTCCCCTGGGGCCTGGACCTGGGGGCCCTGTGTTGAGGTGGTGCTGGGGGGTCTGCTGGAGGCATGGAGGTCGGGACTCGGGGTGTGGAACGTCTGCTGGAGGCATGGAGGCCAGGTCTGGGGGTGTGGAACGTTGTAGGGGGAGGCCTGGTCCGTGTGTCACTGGGTCTGGGGGCTGGCCCAGTACGGGTCACGGTCCGGGTCTACTGGGGCCTGGACCTGGGGGCCCTGCGTGGACGTGGTGCTGGGGGGTCTTCTGGAGGCATGGAGGTCTGGACTGGGGGTGTGGAACGTTGTAGGGGGAGGCCTGGACCGTGTGTGTCTGGGTCTGGGGGCTGGCCAAGTACGGGTCACGGTCCTTTTCTCCTGGGGCCTGGACCTTGGGGCCCTGTGAGGAGGTGGTGCTGGGGGGTCTGCTGGAGGCATGGAGGTCGGGACTGGGGGTGTGGAACGTTGTAGGGGGAGGCCTGGTCCGTGTCTGTCTGGGTCTGGGGGCTGGCCCAGTACGGGTCCCTGTCCTGGTCCCCTGGGGCCTGGACCAGGGGGCCCTCATGTGGGGGTGTTTGTGGGGGGTCTGCTGGTCCGTGCCTGCCTAACCCTAACCCTGGCCCAGTACGGGTCCTGGTCCCCTGGGGCCTGGACCTGGTGGCCCTCAAGTGGGGGTGTTGCTGGGACCTCATGTGGGGGTGTTGCTGGGGGGTCTGCTGGAGGCATGGAGGCCGGGACTGGGGGTGTGTGTCTGGGTCTGGGGGCTGGCCCAGTACGGGTCCCGGTCCTGGTCCCCTGGGGCCCGGACCTGGGGGCCCTCATGTGGGGGTGTTTGTGGGGGGTCTGCTGGTCCGTGCCTGCCTAACCCTAACCCTGGCCCAGTACGGGTCCCGGTCCTGGTCCCCTGGGGCCTGGACCTGGGGGCCCTCATGTGGGGGTGTTGCTGGGCCCTCATGTGGGGGTGTTGCTGGGGGGTCTGCTGGAGGCATGGAGGCCGGGACTGGGGGTGTGGAATGTTGTAGGCGGAGGCCTGGTCCGTGCCTGCCTAACCCTAACCCTGGCCCAGTACAAGTCCCGGTCCTGGTCCCCTGGGGCCTGGACCTGAGGGCCCTGTGTGGAGGTGGTGCTGGGCGGTCTGCTGGAGGCATGGAGGTCGGGACTGGGGGTGTGGAACGTCTGCTGGAGGCATGGAGGCCAGGTCTGGGGGTGTGGAACTTTGTAGGGGGAGGCCTGGTCCGTGTGTGTCTGGGTCTGGCGGCTGGCCAAGTACGGGTCACGGTCCTGGTCTCCTGGGGCCTGGACCTTGGGGCCCTGTGAGGAGGTGGTGCTGGGGGGTCTGCTGGAGGCATGGAGGTCGGGATTGGGGGTGTGGAACGTTGTAGGGGGAGGCCTGGTCCGTGTGTGTCTAGGTCTGGGGGCTGGCCCAGTACGGGTCCCGGTCCTGGTCCCCTGGGGCCTGGACCTGGGGGCCCTCATGTGGGGGTGTTGCTGGGGGGTCTGCTGGAGGCATGGAGACCCGGACTGGGGGTGTGGAACGTTGTAGGGGGAGGCCTGGTCCGTGTGTGTCTGGGTCTGGGGGCTGGCCAAGTACGGGTCACGGTCCTGGTCTCCTGGGGCCTGGACCTGGGGGCCCTGTGTGGAGGTGTTGCTGGGGGGTCTGCTGGAGGCATGGAGGTCGGGACTGGGGGTGTGGAACGTTGTAGGGGGAGGCCTGGTCCGTGCCTGCCTAACCCTAACCCTGGCCCAGTACAAGTCCCAGTCCTGGTCCCCTGGGGCCTGGACCTGAGGGCCCTGTGTGGAGGTGGTGCTGGGGGGTCTGCTGGAGGCATGGAGGTCGGGACTGGGGGTGTGGAACGTCTGCTGGAGGCATGGAGGCCAGGTCTGGGGGTGTGGAACGTTGTAGGGGGAGGCCTGGTCCGTGTGTGTCTGGGTCTGGGGGCTGGCCAAGTACGGGTCACGGTCCTGGTCTCCTGGGGCCTGGACCTTGGGGCCCTGTGACGAGGTGGTGCTGGGGGATCTGCTGGAGGCATGGAGGTCGGGACTGGGGGTGTGGAACGTTGTAGGGGGAGGCCTGGACCGTGTGTGAATGGGTCTGGGGGCTGGCCCAGTACGGGTCCCGGTCCTGGTCCCCTGGGGCCTGGACCTGGGGGCCCTCATGTGGGGGTGTTGCTGGGGGGTCTGCTGGAGGCATGGAGGCTGGGACTGGGGGTGTGGAACGTTGTAGGGGGAGGCCTGGTCCGTGTGTGTCTGGGTCTGGGGGCTGGCCAAGTACGGGTCACGGTCCTGGTCTCCTGGGGCCTGGACCTGGGGGCCCTGTGTGGAGGTGGTGCTGGGGGGTCTGCTGGAGGCATGGAGGTCGGGACTGGGGGTGTGGAACGTTGTAGGGGGAGGCCTGGGCCGTGTGTGTCTGGGTCTGGGGGCTGGCCAAGTACGGGTCCCGGTCCTGGTCCCCTGGGGCCTGGACCTGGGGGCCCTCATGTGGGGGTGTTTGTGGGGGGTCTGCTGGTCCGTGCCTGCCTAACCCTAACCCTGGCCCAGTACGGGTCCTGGTCCTGGTCCCCTGGGGCCTGGACCTGGGGGCCCTCATGTGGGGGTGTTGCTGGGGGGTCTGCTGGAGGCATGGAGGCCGGGACTGGGGGTGTGGAACGTTGTAGGGGGAGGCCTGGTCCGTGTGTGTCTGGGTCTGGGGGCTGGCCAAGTACGGGTCACGGTCCTGGTCTCCTGGGGCCTGGACCTGGGGGCCCTGTGTGGAGGTGGTGCTGGGGGGTCTGCTGGAGGCATGGAGGACGGGACTGGGGGTGTGGAACGTTGTAGGGGGAGGCCTGGGCCGTGTGTGTCTGGGTCTGGGGGCTGGCCAAGTACGGGTCCCGGTCCTGGTCCCCTGGGGCCTGGACCTGGGGGCCCTCATGTGGGGGTGTTTGTGGGGGGTCTGCTGGTCCGTGCCTGCCTAACCCTAACCCTGGCCCAGTACGGGTCCTGGTCCTGGTCCCCTGGGGCCTGGACCTGGGGGCCCTCATGTGGGGTTGTTGCTGCACCCTCATGTGGGGGTGTTGCTGGGGGGTCTGCTGAAGGCATGGAGGCCGGAAATGGGGGAGTGTGTCTGGGTCTGGGGGCTGGCCCAGAACGGGTCCCGGTCCTGGTCCCCTGGGGCCTGGTCCTGGGGGCCCTCATGTGGGGGTGTTGCTGGGGGGTCTGCTGGAGGCATGGAGGACGGGACTGTGGGTGTGGAATGTTGTAGGGGGAGGCCTGGTCCGTGCCTGCCTAATCCTAAACCTGGCCCAGTACGGGTCCCGGTCCTGGTCCCGTGGGGCCTGGACCTGGGGGCCCTCATCTAGGGGTGTTGCTGGGGGGTCTGCTGGAGGCATGGAGGCCGGGACTGGGGGTGTGGAACGTTGTAGGGGGAGGCCTGGTCCGTGTGTGTCTGGGTCTGTGGGCTTGCCCAGTACGGGTCCCGGTCCTGGTCCCCTGGGGCCTGGACCTGGGGGCCCTGTGTTGAGGTGGTGCTGGGGGGTCTGCTGGAGGCATGGAGGTCGGGACTCGGGGTGTGGAACGTCTGCTGGAGGCATG
The DNA here is from genome assembly GCF_964030765.1 of Micromesistius poutassou. NCBI lineage: Eukaryota > Metazoa > Chordata > Actinopteri > Gadiformes > Gadidae > Micromesistius > Micromesistius poutassou. Next base: position 21,400,631 of record NC_140276.1, on the reverse strand, counting down.
GAGGCCAGGTCTGGGGGTGTGGAACGTTGTAGGGGGAGACCTGGTCCGTGTGTCACTGGGTCTGGGGGCTGGCCCAGTACGGGTCACGGTCCGGGTCTACTGGGGCCTGGACCTGGGGGCCCTGCGTGGACGTGGTGCTGGGGGGTCTTCTGGAGGCATGGAGGTCGGGACTGGGGGTGTGGAACGTTGTAGGGGGAGGCCTGGACCGTGTGTGTCTGGGTCTGGGGGCTGGCCAAGTACGGGTCACGGTCCTTTTCTCCTGGGGCCTGGACCTTGGGGCCCTGTGAGGAGGTGGTGCTGGGGGGTCTGCTGGAGGCATGGAGGTCGGGACTGGGGGTGTGGAACGTTGTAGGGGGAGGCCTGGTCCGTGTGTGTCTGGGTCTGGGGGCTGGCCAAGTACGGGTCACGGTCCTTTTCTCCTGGGGCCTGGACCTTGGGGCCCTGTGAGGAGGTGGTGCTGGGGGGTCTGCTGGAGGCATGGAGGTCGGGACTGGGGGTGTGGAACGTTGTAGGGGGAGGCCTGGTCCGTGTGTGTCTGCGTCTGGGGGCTGGCCCAGTACGGGTCCCTGTCCTGGTCCCCTGGGGCCTGGACCAGGGGGCCCTCATGTGGGGGTGTTTGTGGGGGGTCTGCTGGTCCGTGCCTGCCTAACCCTAACCCTGGCCCAGTACGGGTCCTGGTCCCCTGGGGCCTGGACCTGGTGGCCCTCAAGTGGGGGTGTTGCTGGGCCCTCATGTGGGGGTGTTGCTGGGGGGTCTGCTGGAGGCATGGAGGCCGGGACTGGGGGTGTGTGTCTGGGTCTGGGGGCTGGCCCAGTACGGGTCCCGGTCCTGGTCCCCTGGGGCCCGGACCTGGGGGCCCTCATGTGGGGGTGTTTGTGGGGGGTCTGCTGGTCCGTGCCTGCCTAACCCTAACCCTGGCCCAGTACGGGTCCCGGTCCTGGTCCCCTGGGGCCTGGACCTGGGGGCCCTCATGTGGGGGTGTTGCTGGGCCCTCATGTGGGGGTGTTGCTGGGGGGTCTGCTGGAGGCATGGAGGCCGGGACTGGGGGTGTGGAATGTTGTAGGCGGAGGCCTGGTCCGTGCCTGCCTAACCCTAACCCTGGCCCAGTACGGGTCCCGGTCCTGGTCCCCTGGGGCCTGGACCTGGGGGCCCTCATCTGGGGGTGTTGCTGGGGGGTCTGCTGGAGGCATGGAGGCCGGGACTGGGGGTGTGGAACGTTGTAGGGGGAGGCCTGGTCCGTGCCTTCCTAACCCTAACCCTGGCCCAGTACAAGTCCCGGTCCTGGTCCTGGTCCCCTGGGGCCTGGACCTGGGGGCCCTGTGTTGAGGTGGTGCTGGGGGGTCTGCTGGAGGCATGGAGGTCGGGACTCGGGGTGTGGAACGTCTGCTGGAGGCATGGAGGCCAGGTCTGGGGGTGTGGAACGTTGTAGGGGGAGGCCTGGTCCGTGTGTCACTGGGTCTGGGGGCTGGCCCAGTACGGGTCACGGTCCGGGTCTACTGGGGCCTGGACCTGGGGGCCCTGCGTGGACGTGGTGCTGGGGGGTCTTCTGGAGGCATGGAGGTCGGGACTGGGGGTGTGGAACATTGTAGGGGGAGGCCTGGGCCGTGTGTGTCTGGGTCTGGGGGCTGGCCAAGTACGGGTCCCGGTCCTGGTCCCCTGGGGCCTGGACCTGGGGGCCCTCATGTGGGGGTGTTTGTGGGGGGTCTGCTGGTCCGTGCCTGCCTAACCCTAACCCTGGCCCAGTACGGGTCCTGGTCCTGGTCCCCTGGGGCCTGGACTTGGGGGCCTTGTGGAGGTGGTGCTGGGGGGTCTGCTGGAGGCATGGAGGTCGGGACTGGGGGTGTGGAACGTTGTAGGGGGAGGCCTGGACCGTGTGTGTCTGGGTCTGGGGGCTGGCCAAGTACAGATCACGGTCCTGGTCTCCTGGGGCCTGGACCTTGGGGCCCTGTGAGGAGGTGGTGCTGGGGGATCTGCTGGAGGCATGGAGGTCGGGACTGGGGGTGTGGAACGTTGTAGGGGGAGGCGTGGACCGTGTGTGAATGGGTCTGAGGGCAGGCCCAGTACGGGTCCCGGTCCTGGTCCCCTGGGGCCTGGACCTGGGGGCCCTCATGTGGGGGTGTTGCTGGGGGGTCTGCTGGAGGCATGGAGGCCGGGACTGGGGGTGTGGAACGTTGTAGGGGGAGGCCTGGTCCGTGTGTGTCTGGGTCTGGGGGCTGGCCAAGTACGGGTCACGGTCCTGGTCTCCTGGGGCCTGGACCTGGGGGCCCTGTGTGGAGGTGGTGCTGGGGGGTCTGCTGGAGGCATGGAGGTCGGGACTGGGAGTGTGGAACATTGTAGGGGGAGGCCTGGGCCGTGTGTGTCTGGGTCTGGGGGCTGGCCAAGTACGGGTCCCGGTCCTGGTCCCCTGGGGCCTGGACCTGGGGGCCCTCATGTGGGGGTGTTTGTGGGGGGTCTGCTGGTCCGTGCCTGCCTAACCCTAACCCTGGCCCAGTACGGGTCCTGGTCCTGGTCCCCTGGGGCCTGGACCTGGGGGCCCTCATGTGGGGTTGTTGCTGGGCCCTCATGTGGGGGTGTTGCTGGGGGGTCTGCTGAAGGCATGGAGGCCGGGAATGGGGGTGTGTGCCTGGGTCTGGGGGCTGGCCCAGAACGGGTCCCGGTCCTGGTCCCCTGGGGCCTGGTCCTGGGGGCCCTCATGTGGGGGTGTTGCTGGGGGGTCTGCTGGAGGCATGGAGGACGGGACTGTGGGTGTGGAATGTTGTAGGGGGAGGCCTGGTCCGTGCCTGCCTAACCCTAACCCTGGCCCAGTACGGGTCCGGTCCTGGTCCCCTGGGGCCTGGACCTGGGGGCCCTCATGTGGGGGTGTTGCTGGGGGGTCTGCTGGAGGCATGGAGGACGGGACTGGGGGTGTGGAACGTTGTAGGGGGAGGCCTGGTCCGTGCCTGCCTAACCCTAACCCTGGCCCAGTGCGGGTCCCGGTCCTGGTCCCCTGGGGCCTGGACCTGGGGGCCCTCATGTGGGCGTGTTGCTGGGGGGTCTGCTGGAGGCATGGAGGCCGGGACTGGGGGTTGTGTCTCTGGGTCTGGGGGCTGGCCCAGAACGGGTCCCGGTCCTGGTCCCCTGGGACATGGACCTGGGGGCCCTCATGTGGGGGTGTTGCTGGGGGGTCTGCTGGAGCCATTGAGGCCGGGACTGGGGGTGTGGAACGTTGTAGGGGGAGGCCTGGTCCGTGCCTGCCTAACCCTAACCCTGGCCCAGTACGGGTCCCGGTCCTGGTCCCCTGGGGCCTGGACCTGGGGGCCCTCATCTGGGGGTGTTGCTGGGGGGTCTGCTGGAGGCATGGAGGCCGGGACTGGGGGTGTGGAACGTTGTAGGGGGAGGCCTGGTCCGTGCCTTCCTAACCCTAACCCTGGCCCAGTACAAGTCCCGGTCCTGGTCCCCTGGGGCCTGGACCTGGGGGCCCTGTGTTGAGGTGGTGCTGGGGGGTCTGCTGGAGGCATGGAGGTCGGGACTCGGGGTGTGGAACGTCTGCTGGAGGCATGGAGGCCAGGTCTGGGGGTGTGGAACGTTGTAGGGGGAGGCCTGGTCCGTGTGTCACTGGGTCTGGGGGCTGGCCCAGTACGGGTCACGGTCCGGGTCTACTGGGGCCTGGACCTGGGGGCCCTGCGTGGACGTGGTGCTGGGGGGTCTTCTGGAGGCATGGAGGTCGGGACTGGGGGTGTGGAACGTTGTAGGGGGAGGCCTGGACCGTGTGTGTCTGGGTCTGGGGGCTGGCCAAGTACGGGTCACGGTCCTTTTCTCCTGGGGCCTGGACCTTGGGGCCCTGTGAGGAGGTGGTGCTGGGGGGTCTGCTGGAGGCATGGAGGTCGGGACTGGGGGTGTGGAACGTTGTAGGGGGAGGCCTGGTCCGTGTGTGTCTGGGTCTGGGGGCTGGCCCAGTACGGGTCCCTGTCCTGGTCCCCTGGGGCCTGGACCAGGGGGCCCTCATGTGGGGGTGTTTGTGGGGGGTCTGCTGCTCCGTGCCTGCCTAACCCTAACCCTGGCCCAGTACGGGTCCTGGTCCCCTGGGGCCTGGACCTGGTGGCCCTCAAGTGGGGGTGTTGCTGGGCCCTCATGTGGGGGTGTTGCTGGGGGGTCTGCTGGAGGCATGGAGGCCGGGACTGGGGGTGTGTGTCTGGGTCTGGGGGCTGGCCCAGTACGGGTCCCGGTCCTGGTCCCCTGGGGCCCGGACCTGGGGGCCCTCATGTGGGGGTGTTTGTGGGGGGTCTGCTGGTCCGTGCCTGCCTAACCCTAACCCTGGCCCAGTACGGGTCCCGGTCCTGGTCCCCTGGGGCCTGGACCTGGGGGCCCTCATGTGGGGGTGTTGCTGGGCCCTCATGTGGGGGTGTTGCTGGGGGGTCTGCTGGAGGCATGGAGGCCGGGACTGGGGGTGTGGAATGTTGTAGGCGGAGGCCTGGTCCGTGCCTGCCTAACCCTAACCCTGGCCCAGTACGGGTCCCGGTCCTGGTCCCCTGGGGCCTGGACCTGGGGGCCCTCATCTGGGGGTGTTGCTGGGGGGTCTGCTGGAGGCATGGAGGCCGGGACTGGGGGTGTGGAACGTTGTAGGGGGAGGCCTGGTCCGTGCCTTCCTAACCCTAACCCTGGCCCAGTACAAGTCCCGGTCCTGGTCCTGGTCCCCTGGGGCCTGGACCTGGGGGCCCTGTGTTGAGGTGGTGCTGGGGGGTCTGCTGGAGGCATGGAGGTCGGGACTCGGGGTGTGGAACGTCTGCTGGAGGCATGGAGGCCAGGTCTGGGGGTGTGGAACGTTGTAGGGGGAGGCCTGGTCCGTGTGTCACTGGGTCTGGGGGCTGGCCCAGTACGGGTCACGGTCCGGGTCTACTGGGGCCTGGACCTGGGGGCCCTGCGTGGACGTGGTGCTGGGGGGTCTTCTGGAGGCATGGAGGTCGGGACTGGGGGTGTGGAACGTTGTAGGGGGAGGCCTGGACCGTGTGTGTCTGGGTCTGGGGGCTGGCCAAGTACGGGTCACGGTCCTTTTCTCCTGGGGCCTGGACCTTGGGGCCCTGTGAGGAGGTGGTGCTGGGGGGTCTGCTGGAGGCATGGAGGTCGGGACTGGGGGTGTGGAACGTTGTAGGGGGAGGCCTGTTCCGTGTGTGTCTGGGTCTGGGGGCTGGCCCAGTACGGGTCCCTGTCCTGGTCCCCTGGGGCCTGGACCAGGGGGCCCTCATGTGGGGGTGTTTGTGGGGGGTCTGCTGGTCCGTGCCTGCCTAACCCTAACCCTGGCCCAGTACAAGTCCCGGTCCTGGTCCCCTGGGGCCTGGACCTGAGGGCCCTGTGTGGAGGTGGTGCTGGGCGGTCTGCTGGAGGCATGGAGGTCGGGACTGGGGGTGTGGAACGTCTGCTGGAGGCATGGAGGCCAGGTCTGGGGGTGTGGAACTTTGTAGGGGGAGGCCTGGTCCGTGTGTGTCTGGGTCTGGCGGCTGGCCAAGTACGGGTCACGGTCCTGGTCTCCTGGGGCCTGGACCTTGGGGCCCTGTGTTGAGGCCGGGAATGGGGGTGTGTGCCTGGGTCTGGGGGCTGGCCCAGAACGGGTCCCGGTCCTGGTCCCCTGGGACATGGACCTGGGGGCCCTCATGTGGGGGTGTTGCTGGGGGGTCTGCTGGAGCCATTGAGGCCGGGACTGGGGGTGTGGAACGTTGTAGGGGGAGGCCTGGTCCGTGCCTGCCTAACCCTAACCCTGGCCCAGTACGGGTCCCGGTCCTGGTCCCCTGGGGCCTGGACCTGGGGGCCCTCATCTGGGGGTGTTGCTGGGGGGTCTGCTGGAGGCATGGAGGCCGGGACTGGGGGTGTGGAACGTTGTAGGGGGAGGCCTGGTCCGTGCCTTCCTAACCCTAACCCTGGCCCAGTACAAGTCCCGGTCCTGGTCCCCTGGGGCCTGGACCTGGGGGCCCTGTGTTGAGGTGGTGCTGGGGGGTCTGCTGGAGGCATGGAGGTCGGGACTGGGGGTGTGGAACATTGTAGGGGGAGGCCTGGGCCGTGTGTGTCTGGGTCTGGGGGCTGGCCAAGTACGGGTCCCGGTCCTGGTCCCCTGGGGCCTGGACCTGGGGGCCCTCATGTGGGGGTGTTTGTGGGGGGTCTGCTGGTCCGTGCCTGCCTAACCCTAACCCTGGCCCAGTACGGGTCCTGGTCCTGGTCCCCTGGGGCCTGGACTTGGGGGCCTTGTGGAGGTGGTGCTGGGGGGTCTGCTGGAGGCATGGAGGTCGGGACTGGGGGTGTGGAACGTTGTAGGGGGAGGCCTGGACCGTGTGTGTCTGGGTCTGGGGGCTGGCCAAGTACAGGTCACGGTCCTGGTCTCCTGGGGCCTGGACCTTGGGGCCCTGTGAGGAGGTGGTGCTGGGGGATCTGCTGGAGGCATGGAGGTCGGGACTGGGGGTGTGGAACGTTGTAGGGGGAGGCGTGGACCGTGTGTGAATGGGTCTGAGGGCAGGCCCAGTACGGGTCCCGGTCCTGGTCCCCTGGGGCCTGGACCTGGGGGCCCTCATGTGGGGGTGTTGCTGGGGGGTCTGCTGGAGGCATGGAGGCCGGGACTGGGGGTGTGGAACGTTGTAGGGGGAGGCCTGGTCCGTGTGTGTCTGGGTCTGGGGGCTGGCCAAGTACGGGTCACGGTCCTGGTCTCCTGGGGCCTGGACCTGGGGGCCCTGTGTGGAGGTGGTGCTGGGGGGTCTGCTGGAGGCATGGAGGTCGGGACTGGGGGTGTGGAACATTGTAGGGGGAGGCCTGGGCCGTGTGTGTCTGGGTCTGGGGGCTGGCCAAGTACGGGTCCCGGTCCTGGTCCCCTGGGGCCTGGACCTGGGGGCCCTCGTGTGGGGGTGTTTGTGGGGGGTCTGCTGGTCCGTGCCTGCCTAACCCTAACCCTGGCCCAGTACGGGTCCAGGTCCTGGTCCCCTGGGGCCTGGACCTGGGGGCCCTCATGTGGGGTTGTTGCTGGGCCCTCATGTGGGGGTGTTGCTGGGGGGTCTGCTGAAGGCATGGAGGCCGGGAATGGGGGTGTGTGCCTGGGTCTGGGGGCTGGCCCAGAACGGGTCCCGGTCCTGGTCCCCTGGGGCCTGGTCCTGGGGGCCCTCATGTGGGGGTGTTGCTGGGGGGTCTGCTGGAGGCATGGAGGACGGGACTGTGGGTGTGGAATGTTGTAGGGGGAGGCCTGGTCCGTGCCTGCCTAACCCTAACCCTGGCCCAGTACGGGTCCGGTCCTGGTCCCCTGGGGCCTGGACCTGGGGGCCCTCATGTGGGGGTGTTGCTGGGGGGTCTGCTGGAGGCATGGAGGCCGGGACTGGGGGTGTGGAACGTTGTAGGGGGAGGCCTGGTCCGTGCCTGCCTAACCCTAACCCTGGCCCAGTGCGGGTCCCGGTCCTGGTCCCCTGGGGCCTGGACCTGGGGGCCCTCATGTGGGCGTGTTGCTGGGGGGTCTGCTGGAGGCATGGAGGCCGGGACTGGGGGTTGTGTCTCTGGGTCTGGGGGCTGGCCCAGAACGGGTCCCGGTCCTGGTCCCCTGGGACATGGACCTGGGGGCCCTCATGTGGGGGTGTTGCTGGGGGGTCTGCTGGAGCCATTGAGGCCGGGACTGGGGGTGTGGAACGTTGTAGGGGGAGGCCTGGTCCGTGCCTGCCTAACCCTAACCCTGGCCCAGTACGGGTCCCGGTCCTGGTCCCCTGGGGCCTGGACCTGGGGGCCCTCATCTGGGGGTGTTGCTGGGGGGTCTGCTGGAGGCATGGAGGCCGGGACTGGGGGTGTGGAACGTTGTAGGGGGAGGCCTGGTCCGTGCCTTCCTAACCCTAACCCTGGCCCAGTACAAGTCCCGGTCCTGGTCCCCTGGGGCCTGGACCTGGGGGCCCTGTGTTGAGGTGGTGCTGGGGGGTCTGCTGGAGGCATGGAGGTCGGGACTCGGGGTGTGGAACGTCTGCTGGAGGCATGGAGGCCAGGTCTGGGGGTGTGGAACGTTGTAGGGGGAGGCCTGGTCCGTGTGTCACTGGGTCTGGGGGCTGGCCCAGTACGGGTCACGGTCCGGGTCTACTGGGGCCTGGACCTGGGGGCCCTGCGTGGACGTGGTGCTGGGGGGTCTTCTGGAGGCATGGAGGTCGGGACTGGGGGTGTGGAACGTTGTAGGGGGAGGCCTGGACCGTGTGTGTCTGGGTCTGGGGGCTGGCCAAGTACGGGTCACGGTCCTTTTCTCCTGGGGCCTGGACCTTGGGGCCCTGTGAGGAGGTGGTGCTGGGGGGTCTGCTGGAGGCATGGAGGTCGGGACTGGGGGTGTGGAACGTTGTAGGGGGAGGCCTGGTCCGTGTGTGTCTGGGTCTGGGGGCTGGCCCAGTACGGGTCCCTGTCCTGGTCCCCTGGGGCCTGGACCAGGGGGCCCTCATGTGGGGGTGTTTGTGGGGGGTCTGCTGCTCCGTGCCTGCCTAACCCTAACCCTGGCCCAGTACGGGTCCTGGTCCCCTGGGGCCTGGACCTGGTGGCCCTCAAGTGGGGGTGTTGCTGGGCCCTCATGTGGGGGTGTTGCTGGGGGGTCTGCTGGAGGCATGGAGGCCGGGACTGGGGGTGTGTGTCTGGGTCTGGGGGCTGGCCCAGTACGGGTCCCGGTCCTGGTCCCCTGGGGCCCGGACCTGGGGGCCCTCATGTGGGGGTGTTTGTGGGGGGTCTGCTGGTCCGTGCCTGCCTAACCCTAACCCTGGCCCAGTACGGGTCCCGGTCCTGGTCCCCTGGGGCCTGGACCTGGGGGCCCTCATGTGGGGGTGTTGCTGGGCCCTCATGTGGGGGTGTTGCTGGGGGGTCTGCTGGAGGCATGGAGGCCGGGACTGGGGGTGTGGAATGTTGTAGGCGGAGGCCTGGTCCGTGCCTGCCTAACCCTAACCCTGGCCCAGTACGGGTCCCGGTCCTGGTCCCCTGGGGCCTGGACCTGGGGGCCCTCATCTGGGGGTGTTGCTGGGGGGTCTGCTGGAGGCATGGAGGCCGGGACTGGGGGTGTGGAACGTTGTAGGGGGAGGCCTGGTCCGTGCCTTCCTAACCCTAACCCTGGCCCAGTACAAGTCCCGGTCCTGGTCCTGGTCCCCTGGGGCCTGGACCTGGGGGCCCTGTGTTGAGGTGGTGCTGGGGGGTCTGCTGGAGGCATGGAGGTCGGGACTCGGGGTGTGGAACGTCTGCTGGAGGCATGGAGGCCAGGTCTGGGGGTGTGGAACGTTGTAGGGGGAGGCCTGGTCCGTGTGTCACTGGGTCTGGGGGCTGGCCCAGTACGGGTCACGGTCCGGGTCTACTGGGGCCTGGACCTGGGGGCCCTGCGTGGACGTGGTGCTGGGGGGTCTTCTGGAGGCATGGAGGTCGGGACTGGGGGTGTGGAACGTTGTAGGGGGAGGCCTGGACCGTGTGTGTCTGGGTCTGGGGGCTGGCCAAGTACGGGTCACGGTCCTTTTCTCCTGGGGCCTGGACCTTGGGGCCCTGTGAGGAGGTGGTGCTGGGGGGTCTGCTGGAGGCATGGAGGTCGGGACTGGGGGTGTGGAACGTTGTAGGGGGAGGCCTGTTCCGTGTGTGTCTGGGTCTGGGGGCTGGCCCAGTACGGGTCCCTGTCCTGGTCCCCTGGGGCCTGGACCAGGGGGCCCTCATGTGGGGGTGTTTGTGGGGGGTCTGCTGGTCCGTGCCTGCCTAACCCTAACCCTGGCCCAGTACAAGTCCCGGTCCTGGTCCCCTGGGGCCTGGACCTGAGGGCCCTGTGTGGAGGTGGTGCTGGGCGGTCTGCTGGAGGCATGGAGGTCGGGACTGGGGGTGTGGAACGTCTGCTGGAGGCATGGAGGCCAGGTCTGGGGGTGTGGAACTTTGTAGGGGGAGGCCTGGTCCGTGTGTGTCTGGGTCTGGCGGCTGGCCAAGTACGGGTCACGGTCCTGGTCTCCTGGGGCCTGGACCTTGGGGCCCTGTGAGGAGGTGGTGCTGGGGGGTCTGCTGGAGGCATGGAGGTCGGGATTGGGGGTGTGGAACGTTGTAGGGGGAGGCCTGGTCCGTGTGTGTCTGGGTCTGGGGGCTGGCCCAGTACGGGTCCCGGTCCTGGTCCCCTGGGGCCTGGACCTGGGGGCCCTCATGTGGGGGTGTTGCTGGGGGGTCTGCTGGAGGCATGGAGACCGGGACTGGGGGTGTGGAACGTTGTAGGGGGAGGCCTGGTCCGTGTGTGTCTGGGTCTGGGGGCTGGCCAAGTACGGGTCACGGTCCTGGTCTCCTGGGGCCTGGACCTGGGGGCCCTGTGTGGAGGTGTTGCTGGGGGGTCTGCTGGAGGCATGGAGGTCGGGACTGGGGGTGTGGAACGTTGTAGGGGGAGGCCTGGACCGTGTGTGAATGGGTCTGGGGGCTGGCCCAGTACGGGTCCCGGTCCTGGTCCCCTGGTGCCTGGACCTAGGGTACCTCATGTGGGGGTGTTGCTGGGGGGTCTGCTGAAGGCATGGAGGCCGGGAATGGGGGTGTGTGCCTGGGTCTGGGGGCTGGCCCAGAACGGGTCCCGGTCCTGGTCCCCTGGGACATGGACCTGGGGGCCCTCATGTGGGGGTGTTGCTGGGGGGTCTGCTGGAGCCATTGAGGCCGGGACTGGGGGTGTGGAACGTTGTAGGGGGAGGCCTGGTCCGTGCCTGCCTAACCCTAACCCTGGCCCAGTACGGGTCCCGGTCCTGGTCCCCTGGGGCCTGGACCTGGGGGCCCTCATCTGGGGGTGTTGCTGGGGGGTCTGCTGGAGGCATGGAGGCCGGGACTGGGGGTGTGGAACGTTGTAGGGGGAGGCCTGGTCCGTGCCTGCCTAACCCTAACCCTGGCCCAGTACGGGTCCCGGTCCTGGTCCCCTGGGGCCTGGACCTGGGGGCCCTGTGTTGAGGTGGTGCTGGGGGGTCTGCTGGAGGCATGGAGGTCGGGACTGGGGGTGTGGAACATTGTAGGGGGAGGCCTGGGCCGTGTGTGTCTGGGTCTGGGGGCTGGCCAAGTACGGGTCCCGGTCCTGGTCCCCTGGGGCCTGGACCTGGGGGCCCTCATGTGGGGGTGTTTGTGGGGGGTCTGCTGGTCCGTGCCTGCCTAACCCTAACCCTGGCCCAGTACGGGTCCTGGTCCTGGTCCCCTGGGGCCTGGACTTGGGGGCCTTGTGGAGGTGGTGCTGGGGGGTCTGCTGGAGGCATGGAGGTCGGGACAGGGGGTGTGGAACGTTGTAGGGGGAGGCCTGCACCGTGTGTGTCTGGGTCTGGGGGCTGGCCAAGTACAGGTCACGGTCCTGGTCTCCTGGGGCCTGGACCTTGGGGCCCTGTGAGGAGGTGGTGCTGGGGGATCTGCTGGAGGCATGGAGGTCGGGACTGGGGGTGTGGAACGTTGTAGGGGGAGGCGTGGACCGTGTGTGAATGGGTCTGAGGGCAGGCCCAGTACGGGTCCCGGTCCTGGTCCCCTGGGGCCTGGACCTGGGGGCCCTCATGTGGGGGTGTTGCTGGGGGGTCTGCTGGAGGAATGGAGGCCGGGACTGGGGGTGTGGAACGTTGTAGGGGGAGGCCTGGTCCGTGTGTGTCTGGGTCTGGGGGCTGGCCAAGTACGGGTCACGGTCCTGGTCTCCTGGGGCCTGGACCTGGGGGCCCTGTGTGGAGGTGGTGCTGGGGGGTCTGCTGGAGGCATGGAGGTCGGGACTGGGGGTGTGGAACATTGTAGGGGGAGGCCTGGGCCGTGTGTGTCTGGGTCTGGGGGCTGGCCAAGTACGGGTCCCGGTCCTGGTCCCCTGGGGCCTGGACCTGGGGGCCCTCATGTGGGGGTGTTTGTGGGGGGTCTGCTGGTCCGTGCCTGCCTAACCCTAACCCTGGCCCAGTACGGGTCCTGGTCCTGGTCCCCTGGGGCCTGGACCTGGGGGCCCTCATGTGGGGTTGTTGCTGGGCCCTCATGTGGGGGTGTTGCTGGGGGGTCTGCTGAAGGCATGGAGGCCGGGAATGGGGGTGTGTGCCTGGGTCTGGGGGCTGGCCCAGAACGGGTCCCGGTCCTGGTCCCCTGGGGCCTGGTCCTGGGGGCCCTCATGTGGGGGTGTTGCTGGGGGGTCTGCTGGAGGCATGGAGGACGGGACTGTGGGTGTGGAATGTTGTAGGGGGAGGCCTGGTCCGTGCCTGCCTAACCCTAACCCTGGCCCAGTACGGGTCCGGTCCTGGTCCCCTGGGGCCTGGACCTGGGGGCCCTCATGTGGGGGTGTTGCTGGGGGGTCTGCTGGAGGCATGGAGGCCGGGACTGGGGGTGTGGAACGTTGTAGGGGGAGGCCTGGTCCGTGCCTGCCTAACCCTAACCCTGGCCCAGTACAAGTCCCGGTCCTGGTCCCCTGGGGCCTGGACCTGAGGGCCCTGTGTGGAGGTGGTGCTGGGGGGTCTGCTGGAGGCATGGGGTGTGGAACGTCTGCTGGAGGCATGGAGGCCAGGTCTGGGGGTGTGGAACGTTGTAGGGGGAGGCCTGGTCCGTGTGTGTCTGGGTCTGGGGGCTGGCCACGTACGGGTCACGGTCCTGGTCTCCTGGGACCTGGACCTTGGGGCCCTGTGAGGAGGTGGTGCTGGGGGATCTGCTGGAGGCATGGAGGTCGGGACTGGGGGTGTGGAACGTTGTAGGGGGAGGCCTGGTCCGTGCCTGCCTAACCATAACCCTGGCCCAGTACAAGTCCCGGTCCTGGTCCCCTGGGGCCTGGACCTGAGGGCCCTGTGTGGAGGTGGTGCTGGGGGGTCTGCTGGAGGCATGGAGGTCGGGATTGGGGGTGTGGAACGTTGTAGGGGGAGGCCTGGTCCGTGTGTGTCTGGGTCTGGGGGCTGGCCCAGTACGGGTCCCGGTCCTGGTCCCCTGGGGCCTGGACCTGGGGGCCCTCATGTGGGGGTGTTGCTGGGGGGCCTGCTGGAGGCATGGAGACCGGGACTGGGGGTGTGGAACGTTGTAGGGGGAGGCCTGGTCCGTGTGTGTCTGGGTCTGGGGGCTGGCCAAGTACGGGTCACGGTCCTGGTCTCCTGGGGCCTGGACCTGGGGGCCCTGTGTGGAGGTGGTGCTGGGGGGTCTGCTGGAGGCATGGAGGTCGGGACTGGGGGTGTGGAACATTGTAGGGGGAGGCCTGGGCCGTGTGTGTCTGGGTCTGGGGGCTGGCCAAGTACGGGTCCCGGTCCTGGTCCCCTGGGGCCTGGACCTGGGGGCCCTCATGTGGGGGTGTTTGTGGGGGGTCTGCTGGTCCGTGCCTGCCTAACCCTAACCCTGGCCCAGTACGGGTCCTGGTCCTGGTCCCCTGGGGCCTGGACTTGGGGGCCTTGTGGAGGTGGTGCTGGGGGGTCTGCTGGAGGCATGGAGGTCGGGACAGGGGGTGTGGAACGTTGTAGGGGGAGGCCTGCACCGTGTGTGTCTGGGTCTGGGGGCTGGCCAAGTACAGGTCACGGTCCTGGTCTCCTGGGGCCTGGACCTTGGGGCCCTGTGAGGAGGTGGTGCTGGGGGATCTGCTGGAGGCATGGAGGTCGGGACTGGGGGTGTGGAACGTTGTAGGGGGAGGCGTGGACCGTGTGTGAATGGGTCTGAGGGCAGGCCCAGTACGGGTCCCGGTCCTGGTCCCCTGGGGCCTGGACCTGGGGGCCCTCATGTGGGGGTGTTGCTGGGGGGTCTGCTGGAGGAATGGAGGCCGGGACTGGGGGTGTGGAACGTTGTAGGGGGAGGCCTGGTCCGTGTGTGTCTGGGTCTGGGGGCTGGCCAAGTACGGGTCACGGTCCTGGTCTCCTGGGGCCTGGACCTGGGGGCCCTGTGTGGAGGTGGTGCTGGGGGGTCTGCTGGAGGCATGGAGGTCGGGACTGGGGGTGTGGAACATTGTAGGGGGAGGCCTGGGCCGTGTGTGTCTGGGTCTGGGGGCTGGCCAAGTACGGGTCCCGGTCCTGGTCCCCTGGGGCCTGGACCTGGGGGCCCTCATGTGGGGGTGTTTGTGGGGGGTCTGCTGGTCCGTGCCTGCCTAACCCTAACCCTGGCCCAGTACGGGTCCTGGTCCTGGTCCCCTGGGGCCTGGACCTGGGGGCCCTCATGTGGGGTTGTTGCTGGGCCCTCATGTGGGGGTGTTGCTGGGGGGTCTGCTGAAGGCATGGAGGCCGGGAATGGGGGTGTGTGCCTGGGTCTGGGGGCTGGCCCAGAACGGGTCCCGGTCCTGGTCCCCTGGGGCCTGGTCCTGGGGGCCCTCATGTGGGGGTGTTGCTGGGGGGTCTGCTGGAGGCATGGAGGACGGGACTGTGGGTGTGGAATGTTGTAGGGGGAGGCCTGGTCCGTGCCTGCCTAACCCTAACCCTGGCCCAGTACGGGTCCGGTCCTGGTCCCCTGGGGCCTGGACCTGGGGGCCCTCATGTGGGGGTGTTGCTGGGGGGTCTGCTGGAGGCATGGAGGCCGGGACTGGGGGTGTGGAACGTTGTAGGGGGAGGCCTGGTCCGTGCCTGCCTAACCCTAACCCTGGCCCAGTACAAGTCCCGGTCCTGGTCCCCTGGGGCCTGGACCTGAGGGCCCTGTGTGGAGGTGGTGCTGGGGGGTCTGCTGGAGGCATGGGGTGTGGAACGTCTGCTGGAGGCATGGAGGCCAGGTCTGGGGGTGTGGAACGTTGTAGGGGGAGGCCTGGTCCGTGTGTGTCTGGGTCTGGGGGCTGGCCACGTACGGGTCACGGTCCTGGTCTCCTGGGACCTGGACCTTGGGGCCCTGTGAGGAGGTGGTGCTGGGGGATCTGCTGGAGGCATGGAGGTCGGGACTGGGGGTGTGGAACGTTGTAGGGGGAGGCCTGGTCCGTGCCTGCCTAACCATAACCCTGGCCCAGTACAAGTCCCGGTCCTGGTCCCCTGGGGCCTGGACCTGAGGGCCCTGTGTGGAGGTGGTGCTGGGGGGTCTGCTGGAGGCATGGAGGTCGGGATTGGGGGTGTGGAACGTTGTAGGGGGAGGCCTGGTCCGTGTGTGTCTGGGTCTGGGGGCTGGCCCAGTACGGGTCCCGGTCCTGGTCCCCTGGGGCCTGGACCTGGGGGCCCTCATGTGGGGGTGTTGCTGGGGGGCCTGCTGGAGGCATGGAGACCGGGACTGGGGGTGTGGAACGTTGTAGGGGGAGGCCTGGTCCGTGTGTGTCTGGGTCTGGGGGCTGGCCAAGTACGGGTCACGGTCCTGGTCTCCTGGGGCCTGGACTTGGGGGCCTTGTGCAGGTGGTGCTGGGGGGTCTGCTGGAGGCATGGAGGTCGGGACTGGGGGTGTGGAACGTTGTAGGGGGAGGCCTGGACCGTGTGTGTCTGGGTCTGGGGGCTGGCCAAGTACGGGTCACGGTCCTGGTCTCCTGGGGCCTGGACCTTGGGGCCCTGTGAGGAGGTGGTGCTGGGGGATCTGCTGGAGGCATGGAGGTCGGGACTGGGGGTGTGGAACGTTGTAGGGGGAGGCCTGGACCGTGTGTGAATGGGTCTGAGGGCAGGCCCAGTACGGGTCCCGGTCCTGGTCCCCTGGGGCCTGGACCTGGGGGCCCTCATGTGGGGGTGTTGCTGGGGGGTCTGCTGGAGGCATGGAGGCCGGGACTGGGGGTGTGGAACGTTGTAGGGGGAGGCCTGGTCCGTGTGTGTCTGGGTCTGGGGGCTGGCCAAGTACGGGTCACGGTCCTGGTCTCCTGGGGCCTGGACCTGGGGGCCCTGTGTGGAGGTGGTGCTGGGGGGTCTGCTGGAGGCATGGAGGTCGGGACTGGGGGTGTGGAACATTGTAGGGGGAGGCCTGGGCCGTGTGTGTCTGTGTCTGGGGGCTGGCCAAGTACGGGTCCCGGTCCTGGTCCCCTGGGGCCTGGACCAGGGGGCCCTCATGTGGGGGTGTTTGTGGGGGGTCTGCTGGTCCGTGCCTGCCTAACCCTAACCCTGGCCCAGTACGGGTCCAGGTCCTGGTCCCCTGGGGCCTGGACCTGGTGGCACTCATGTGGGGGTGTTGCTGGGCCCTCATGTGGGGGTGTTGCTGGGGGGTCTGCTGGAGGCATGGAGGCCGGGACTGGGGGTGTGTGTCTGGGTCTGGGGGCTGGCCCAGTACGGGTCCCGGTCCTGGTCCCCTGGGGCCTGGACCTGGGGGCCCTCATGTGGGGGTGTTTGTGGGGGGTCTGCTGGTCCGTGCCTGCCTAACCCTAACCCTGGCCCAGTACGGGTCCCGGTCCTGGTCCCCTGGGGCCTGGACCTGGGGGCCCTCATGTGGGGGTGTTGCTGGGCCCTCATGTGGGGGTGTTGCTGGGGGGTCTGCTGGAGGCATGGAGGCCGGGACTGGGGGTGTGGAACGTTGTAGGGGGAGGCCTGGTCCGTGCCTGCCTAACCCTAACCCTGGCCCAGTACGGGTCCCGGTCCTTGTCCCCTGGGGCCTGGAACTGGGGGCCCTCATTTGGGGGTGTTGCTGGGGGGTCTGCTGGAGGCATGGAGGCCGGGACTGGGGGTGTGGAACGTTGTAGGGGGAGGCCTGGTCTGTGCCTGCCTAACCCTAAACCTGGCCCAGTACGGGTCCCGGTCCTGGTCCCCTGGGGCCTGGACCTGGGGGCCCTCATCTGGGGGTGTTTCTGGGGGGTCTGCTGGAGGCATGGAGGCCGGAACTGGGGGTGTGGAACGTTGTAGGGGGAGGCCTGGTCCGTGCCTGCCTAACCCTAACCTGGCCCAGTACAAGTCCCGGTCCTGGTCCCCTGGGGCCTGGACCTGGGGGCCCTGTGAGGAGGTGGTGCTGGGGGGTCTGCTGGAGGCATGGAGGTCGGGACTGGGGGTGTGGTACGTCTGCTGGAGGCATGGAGGCCAGGACTGGGCGTGTGGAACGTTTTGGGGGAGGCCTGGTCCGTGTGTGTCTGGGTCTGGGGGCTGGCCAAGTACGGGTCACGGTCCTGGTCTCCTGGGGCCTGGACCTTGGGGCCATGTCAGAAGGTGGTGCTGGGGGGTCTGCTGGAGGCATGGAGGTCGGGACTGGGGGTGTGGAAAGTTGTAGTTGGAGGCCTGGACCGTGTGTGTCTGGGTCGGGGGGCTGGCCAAGTACGGGTCATGGTCCTGGTCTCCTGGGGCCTGGACCTGGGGGCCCTCTGTGGAAGTTTTTCTGTGGAGTCTGCTGGAGGCATGGAGGCCGGGACTGGGGGTGTGGAACGTTGTAGGGGGAGGCCTGGTCCGTGTGTGTCTGGGTCTGGGGGCTGGCCAAGTACGGGTCACGGTCCTGGTCTCCTGGGTCCTGGACCTGGGGGCCCTCTTTGGAGGTGGTGCTGTGGAGTCTGCTGGAGGCATGGAGGCCGGGACTGGGGGCGTGGAACGTTGTAGGGGGAGGCCTGGTCCGTGTTTGTCTGGGTCTGGGGGCTGGCCAAGTACGGGTCACGGTCCTGGTCTCCTGGGGCCTGGACCTGGGGGCCCTGTGTGAAGGTGGTGCTGGGGGGTCTGCTGGAGGCATGGAGGTCGGGACTGGGGGTGTGGTACGTCTGCTGGAGGCATGGAGGCCAGGACTGGGGGTGTGGAACGTTTTGGGGGAGGCCTGGTCCGTGTGTGTCTGGGTCTGGGGGCTGGCCAAGTACGGGTCACGGTCCTGGTCTCCTGGGGCCTGGACCTTGGGGCCATGTCAGGAGGTGGTGCTGGGGGGTCTGCTGGAGGCATGGAGGTCGGGACTGGGGGTGTGGAACGTTGTAGTTGGAGGCCTGGACCATGTGTGTCTGGGTCTGGGGGCTGGCCAAGTACGGGTCAGGGTCCTGGTCTCCTGGGGCCTGGACCTGGTGGCCCTCTGTGGAGGTGGTGCTGTGGAGTCTGCTGGAGGCATGGAGGCCGGGACTGGGGGTGTGGAACGTTGTAGGGGGAGGCCTGGTCCGTGTGTGTCTGGGTCTGGGGGCTGGCCAAGTACGGGTCACGGTCCTGGTCTCCTGGGGCCTGGACCTGGGGGCCCTGTTTGGAGGTGGTGCTGGGGGGTCTGCTGGAGGCATGGAGTTCGGGACTGGGGGTGTGGAACGTTGTCGGGGGAGGCCTGGTCCGTGCCTGCCTAACCCTAACCCTGGCCCAGTACGGGTCCCGGTCCTGGTCCACTGGGGCCTGGACCTGGGGGCCCTCATGTGGGGGTGTTGCTGGGGGGTCTGCTGGAGGCATGGAGGCCGGGACTGGGGGTGTGGAACGTTGTAGGGGGAGGCCTGGTCCGTGCCTGCCTAACCCTAACCCTGGCACAGTACGGGTCCCTGTCCTGGTCCCCTGGGGCCTGGACCTGGGGGCCCTCATGTGGGCGTGTTGCTGGGGGGTCTGCTGGAGGCATGGAGGCCGGGACTGGGGGTTGTGTCTCTGGGTCTGGGGGCTGGCCCAGAACGGGTCCTGGTCCTGGTCCCCTGGGACATGGACCTGGGGGCCCTCATGTGGGGGTGTTGCTGGGGGGTCTGCTGGAGCCATTGAGGCCGGGACTGGGGGTGTGGAACGTTGTAGGGGGAGGCCTGGTCCGTGCCTGCCTAACCCTAACCCTGGCCCAGTACGGGTCCCGGTCCTGGTCCCCTGGGGCCTGGACCTGGGGGCCCTCATCTGGGGGTGTTGCTGGGGGGTCTGCTGGAGGCATGGAGGCCGGGACTGGGGGTGTGGAACGTTGTAGGGGGAGGCCTGGTCCGTGCCTTCCTAACCCTAACCCTGGCCCAGTACAAGTCCCGGTCCTGGTCCCCTGGGGCCTGGACCTGGGGGCCCTGTGTTGAGGTGGTGCTGGGGGGTCTGCTGGAGGCATGGAGGTCGGGACTCGGGGTGTGGAACGTCTGCTGGAGGCATGGAGGCCAGGTCTGGGGGTGTGGAACGTTGTAGGGGGAGGCCTGGTCCGTGTGTCACTGGGTCTGGGGGCTGGCCCAGTACGGGTCACGGTCCGGGTCTACTGGGGCCTGGACCTGGGGGCCCTGCGTGGACGTGGTGCTGAGGGGTCTTCTGGAGGCATGGAGGTCGGGACTGGGGGTGTGGAACGTTGTAGGGGGAGGCCTGGACCGTGTGTGTCTGGGTCTGGGGGCTGGCCAAGTACGGGTCACGGTCCTTTTCTCCTGGGGCCTGGACCTTGGGGCCCTGTGAGGAGGTGGTGCTGGGGGGTCTGCTGGAGGCATGGAGGTCGGGACTGGGGGTGTGGAACGTTGTAGGGGGAGGCCTGGTCCGTGTGTGTCTGGGTCTGGGGGCTGGCCCAGTACGGGTCCCTGTCCTGGTCCCCTGGGGCCTGGACCAGGGGGCCCTCATGTGGGGGTGTTTGTGGGGGGTCTGCTGGTCCGTGCCTGCCTAACCCTAACCCTGGCCCAGTACGGGTCCTGGTCCCCTGGGGCCTGGACCTGGTGGCCCTCAAGTGGGGGTGTTGCTGGGCCCTCATGTGGGGGTGTTGCTGGGGGGTCTGCTGGAGGCATGGAGGCCGGGACTGGGGGTGTGTGTCTGGGTCTGGGGGCTGGCCCAGTACGGGTCCCGGTCCTGGTCCCCTGGGGCCCGGACCTGGGGGCCCTCATGTGGGGGTGTTTGTGGGGGGTCTGCTGGTCCGTGCCTGCCTAACCCTAACCCTGGCCCAGTACGGGTCCCGGTCCTGGTCCCCTGGGGCCTGGACCTGGGGGCCCTCATGTGGGGGTGTTGCTGGGCCCTCATGTGGGGGTGTTGCTGGGGGGTCTGCTGGAGGCATGGAGGCCGGGACTGGGGGTGTGGAATGTTGTAGGCGGAGGCCTGGTCCGTGCCTGCCTAACCCTAACCCTGGCCCAGTACAAGTCCCGGTCCTGGTCCCCTGGGGCCTGGACCTGAGGGCCCTGTGTGGAGGTGGTGCTGGGCGGTCTGCTGGAGGCATGGAGGTCGGGACTGGGGGTGTGGAACGTCTGCTGGAGGCATGGAGGCCAGGTCTGGGGGTGTGGAACTTTGTAGGGGGAGGCCTGGTCCGTGTGCGTCTGGGTCTGGCGGCTGGCCAAGTACGGGTCACGGTCCTGGTCTCCTGGGGCCTGGACCTTGGGGACCTGTGAGGAGGTGGTGCTGGGGGGTCTGCTGGAGGCATGGAGGTCGGGACTGGGGGTGTGGAACATTGTAGGGGGAGGCCTGGTCCGTGTGTGTCTGGGTCTGGGGGCTGGCCAAGTACAGGTCACGGTCCTGGTCTCCTGGGGCCTGGACTTGGGGGCCTTGTGGAGGTGGTGCTGGGGGGTCTGCTGGAGGCATGGAGGTCGGGACTGGGGGTGTGGAACGTTGTAGGGGGAGGCCTGGACCGTGTGTGTCTTGGTCTGGGGGCTGGCCCAGTACGGGTCCGGTCCTGGTCCCCTGGGGCCTGGACCTGGGGGCCCTCATGTGGGGGTGTTGCTGGGGGGTCTGCTGGAGGCATGGAGGCCGGGACTGGGGGTGTGGAACGTTGTAAGGGGAGGCCTGGTCCGTGCCTGCCTAACCATAACCCTGGCCCAGTACGGGTCCCGGTCCTGGTCCACTGGGGCCTGGACCTGGGGGCCCTCATGTGGGGGTGTTGCTGGGGGGTCTGCTGGAGGCATGGAGGCCGGGACTGGGGGTGTGGAACGTTGTAGGGGGAGGCCTGGTCCGTGCCTGCCTAACCCTAACCCTGGCCCAGTGCGGGTCCCGGTCCTGGTCCCCTGGGGCCTGGACCTGGGGGCCCTCATGTGGGCGTGTTGCTGGGGGGTCTGCTGGAGGCATGGAGGCCGGGACTGGGGGTTGTGTCTCTGGGTCTGGGGGCTGGCCCAGAACGGGTCCCGGTCCTGGTCCCCTGGGACATGGACCTGGGGGCCCTCATGTGGGGGTGTTGCTGGGGGGTCTGCTGGAGCCATGGAGGGAGGGACTGGGGGTGTGGAACGTTGTAGGGGGAGGCCTGGTCCGTGCCTGCCTAACCCTAACCCTGGCCCAGTACGGGTCCCGGTCCTGGTCCCCTGGGGCCTGGACCTGGGGGCCCTCATCTGGGGGTGTTGCTGGGGGGTCTGCTGGAGGCATGGAGGCCGGGACTGGTGGTGTGGAACGTTGTAGGGGGAGGCCTGGTCCGTGCCTTCCTAACCCTAACCCTGGCCCAGTACAAGTCCCGGTCCTGGTCCCCTGGGGCCTGGACCTGGGGGCCCTGTGTTGAGGTGGTGCTGGGGGGTCTGCTGGAGGTATGGAGGTCGGGACTCGGGGTGTGGAACGTCTGCTGGAGGCATGGAGGCCAGGTCTGGGGGTGTGGAACGTTGTAGGGGGAGGCCTGGTCCGTGTGTCACTGGGTCTGGGGGCTGGCCCAGTACGGGTCACGGTCCGGGTCTACTGGGGCCTGGACCTGGGGGCCCTGCGTGGACGTGGTGCTGGGGGGTCTTCTGGAGGCATGGAGGTCGGGACTGGGGGTGTGGAACGTTGTAGGGGGAGGCCTGGACCGTGTGTGTCTGGGTCTGGGGGCTGGCCAAGTACGGGTCACGGTCCTTTTCTCCTGGGGCCTGGACCTTGGGGCCCTGTGAGGAGGTGGTGCTGGGGGGTCTGCTGGAGGCATGGAGGTCGGGACTGGGGGTGTGGAACGTTGTAGGGGGAGGCCTGGTCCGTGTGTGTCTGGGTCTGGGGGCTGGCCCAGTACGGGTCCCGGTCCTGGTCCCCTGGGGCCTGGACCAGGGGGCCCTCATGTGGGGGTGTTTGTGGGGGGTCTGCTGGTCCGTGCCTGCCTAACCCTAACCCTGGCCCAGTACGGGTCAAGGTCCTGGTCCCCTGGGGCCTGGACCTGGGGGCCCTCATGTGGGGGTGTTGCTGGGGGGTCTGCTGGAGGCATGTAGGCCGGGACTGGGGGTTGTGTCTCTGGGTCTGGGGGCTGGCCGAGAACGGGTCCCGGTCCTGGTCCCCTGGGACATGGACCTGGGGGCCCTCATGTGGGGGTGTTGCTGGGGGGTCTGTTGGAGCCATGGAGGCCGGGACTGGGGGTGTGGAACGTTGTAGTGGGAGGCCTGGTCCGTGCCTGCCTAACCCTAACCCTGGCCCAGTACGGGTCCCGTGTGGAGGTCCCCTGGGGCCTGGACCTGGGGGCCCTGTGTGGAGGTGGTGCTGGGGGGTCTGCTGGAGGCATGGAGGTCGGGACTCGGGGTGTGGAACGTCTGCTGGAGGCATGGAGGCCAGGTCTGGGGGTTTGGAACGTTGTAGGGGGAGGCCTGGTCCGTGTGTCACTGGGTCTGGGGGCTGGCCCAGTACGGGTCACGGTCCGGGTCTACTGGGGCCTGGACCTGGGGGCCCTGCGTGGACGTGGTGCTGGGGGGTCTTCTGGAGGCATGGAGGTCGGGACTGGGGGTGTGGAACGTTGTAGGGGGAGGCCTGGACCGTGTGTGTCTGGGTCTGGGGGCTGGCCAAGTACGGGTCACGGTCCTTTTCTCCTGGGGCCTGGACCTTGGGGCCCTGTGAGGAGGTGGTGCTGGGGGGTCTGCTAGAGGCATGGAGGTCGGGACTGGGGGTGTGGAACGTTGTAGGGGGAGGCCTGGTCCGTGTGTGTCTGGGTCTGGGGGCTGGCCCAGTACGGGTCCCGGTCCTGGTCCCCTGGGGCCTGGACCAGGGGGCCCTCATGTGGGGGTGTTTGTGGGGGGTCTGCTGGTCCGTGCCTGCCTAACCCTAACCCTGGCCCAGTACGGGTCCAGGTCCTGGTCCCCTGGGGCCTGGACCTGGGGGCCCTCATGTGGGGGTGTTGCTGGGGGGTCTGCTGGAGGCATGGAGGCCGGGGCTGGGGGTGTGGAACGTTGTAGGGGGAGGCCTGGTCCGTGCCTGCCTAACCCTAACCCTGGCCCAGTGCGGGTCCCGGTCCTGGTCCCCTGGGAACTGGACCTGGGGGCCCTCATGTGGGCGTGTTGCTGGGGGGTCTGCTGGAGGCATGTAGGCCGGGACTGGGGGTTGTGTCTCTGGGTCTGGGGGCTGGCCGAGAACGGGTCCCGGTCCTGGTCCCCTGGGACATGGACCTGGGGGCCCTCATGTGGGGGTGTTGCTGGGGGGTCTGTTGGAGCCATGGAGGCCGGGACTGGGGGTGTGGAACGTTGTAGGGGGAGGCCTGGTCCGTGCCTGCCTAACCCTAACCCTGGCCCAGTACGGGTCCCGGTCCTGGTCCCCTGGGGCCTGGACCTGGGGGCCCTCATCTGGGGGTGTTGCTGGGGGGTCTGCTGGAGGCATGGAGGCCGGGACTGGGGGTGTGGAACGTTGTAGGGGGAGGCCTGGTCCGTGCCTTCCTAACCCTAACCCTGGCCCAGTACAAGTCCCGGTCCTGGTCCCCTGGGGCCTGGACCTGGGGGCCCTGTGTGGAGGTGGTGCTGGGGGGTCTGCTGGAGGCATGGAGGTCGGGACTCGGGGTGTGGAACGTCTGCTGGAGGCATGGAGGCCAGGTCTGGGGGTTTGGAACGTTGTAGGGGGAGGCCTGGTCCGTGTGTCACTGGGTCTGGGGGCTGGCCCAGTACGGGTCACGGTCCGGGTCTACTGGGGCCTGGACCTGGGGGCCCTGCGTGGACGTGGTGCTGGGGGGTCTTCTGGAGGCATGGAGGTCGGGACTGGGGGTGTGGAACGTTGTAGGGGGAGGCCTGGACCGTGTGTGTCTGGGTCTGGGGGCTGGCCAAGTACGGGTCACGGTCCTTTTCTCCTGGGGCCTGGACCTTGGGGCCCTGTGAGGAGGCCTCCCCCTACAACGTTCCACACCCCCAGTCCCGACCTCCATGCCTCCAGCAGACCCCCCAGCACCACTGGGGGTGGGGGGGCCCCCAGGTCCAGGCCCCAGGAGACCAGGACCATGACCCGTACTTGGCCAGCCCCCCGACCCAGACACACACGGTCCAGGCCTCCAACTACAACTTTCCACACCCCCAGTCCCGACCTCCATGCCTCCAGCAGACCCCCCAGCACCACCTCCTGACATGGCCCCAAGGTCCAGGCCCCAGGAGACCAGGACCGTGACCCGTACTTGGCCAGCCCCCAGACCCAGACACACACGGACCAGGCCTCCCCCAAAACGTTCCACACCCCCAGTCCTGGCCTCCATGCCTCCAGCAGACGTACCACACCCCCAGTCCCGACCTCCATGCCTCCAGCAGACCCCCCAGCACCACCTCCTCACAGGGCCCCCAGGTCCAGGCCCCAGGGGACCAGGACCGGGACTTGTACTGGGCCAGGTTAGGGTTAGGCAGGCACGGACCAGGCCTCCCCCTACAACGTTCCACACCCCCAGTTCCGGCCTCCATGCCTCCAGCAGACCCCACAGCAACACCCCCAGATGAGGGCCCCCAGGTCCAGGCCCCAGGGGACCAGGACCGGGACCCGTACTGGGCCAGGTTTAGGGTTAGGCAGGCACAGACCAGGCCTCCCCCTACAACGTTCCACACCCCCAGTCCCGGCCTCCATGCCTCCAGCAGACCCCCCAGCAACACCCCCAAATGAGGGCCCCCAGTTCCAGGCCCCAGGGGACAAGGACCGGGACCCGTACTGGGCCAGGGTTAGGGTTAGGCAGGCACGGACCAGGCCTCCCCCTACAACGTTCCACACCCCCAGTCCCGGCCTCCATGCCTCCAGCAGACCCCCCAGCAACACCCCCACATGAGGGCCCCCAGGTCCAGGCCCCAGGGGACCAGGACCGGACCCGTACTGGGCCAGCCCCCAGACCCAGACACACACGGCCCAGGCCTCCCCCTACAATGTTCCACACCCCCAGTCCCGACCTCCATGCCTCCAGCAGACCCCCCAGCACCACCTCCAAACAGGGCCCCCAGGTCCAGGCCCCAGGAGACCAGGACCGTGACCCGTACTTGGCCAGCCCCCAGACCCAGACACACACGGACCAGGCCTTTCCCAAAACGTTCCACACCCCCAGTCCTGGCCTCCATGCCTCCAGCAGACGTACCACACCCCCAGTCCCGACCTCCATGCCTCCAGCAGACCCCCCAGCACCACCTCCTCACAGGGCCCCCAGGTCCAGGCCCCAGGGGACCAGGACCGGGACTTGTACTGGGCCAGGTTAGGGTTAGGCAGGCACGGACCAGGCCTCCCCCGACAACGTTCCACACCCCCAGTCCCGAACTCCATGCCTCCAGCAGACCCCCCAGCACCACCTCCAAACAGGGCCCCCAGGTCCAGGCCCCAGGAGACCAGGACCGTGACCCGTACTTGGCCAGCCCCCAGACCCAGACACACACGGACCAGGCCTCCCCCTACAACGTTCCACACCCCCAGTCCCGGCCTCCATGCCTCCAGCAGACTCCACAGCACCACCTCCACAGAGGGCCACCAGGTCCAGGCCCCAGGAGACCAGGACCCTGACCCGTACTTGGCCAGCCCCCAGACCCAGACACACACGGTCCAGGCCTCCAACTACAACGTTCCACACCCCCAGTCCCGACCTCCATGCCTCCAGCAGACCCCCCAGCACCACCTCCTGACATGGCCCCAAGGTCCAGGCCCCAGGAGACCAGGACCGTGACCCGTACTGGGCCAGCCCCCAGACCCAGACAAACACGGACCAGGCCTCCCCCTACAACGTTCCACACCCCCAGTCCCGACCTCCATGCCTCCAGCAGACCCCCCAGCACCACCTCCACACAGGGCCCCCAGGTCCAGGCCCCAGGAGACCAGGACCGTGACCCGTACTTGGCCAGCCCCCAGACCCAGACAAAAACGGACCAGGCCTCCCCCTACAACGTTCCACGCCCCCAGTCCCGGCCTCCATGCCTCCAGCAGACTCCACAGCACCACCTCCGTGTGTGTCTGGGTCTGGGGGCTGGCCCAGTACGGGTCCGGGTCCTGGTCCCCTGGGGCCTGGACCAGGGGGCCCTCATGTGGGGGTGTTTGTGGGGGGTCTGCTGGTCCGTGCCTGCCTAACCCTAACCCTGGCCCAGTACGGGTCCAGGTCCTGGTCCCCTGGGGCCTGGACCTGGTGGCCCTCATGTGGGGGTGTTGCTGGGCCCTCATGTGGGGGTGTTGCTGGGGGGTCTGCTGGAGGCATGGAGGCCGGGACTGGGGGTGTGTGTCTGGGTCTGGGGGCTGGCCCAGTACGGGTCCCGGTCCTGGTCCCCTGGGGCCCGGACCTGGGGGCCCTCATGTGGGGGTGTTTGTGGGGGGTCTGCTGGTCCGTGCCTGCCTAACCCTAACCCTGGCCCAGTACGGGTCCCGGTCCTGGTCCCCTGGGGCCTGGACCTGGGGGCCCTCATGTGGGGGTGTTGCTGGGCCCTCATGTGGGGGTGTTGCTGGGGGGTCTGCTGGAGGCATGGAGGCCGGGACTGGGGGTGTGGAACGTTGTAGGGGGAGGCCTGGTCCGTGCCTGCCTAACCCTAACCCTGGCCCAGTACAAGTCCCGGTCTTGGTCCCCTGGGGCCTGGACCTGGGGGCCCTGTGAGGAGGTGGTGCTGGGGGGTCTGCTGGAGGCATTGAGGTCGGGACTGGGGGTGTGGAACGTCTGCTGGAGGCATGGAGGCCGGGACTGGGGGTGTGGAACGTTTTGGGGGAGGCCTGGTCCGTGTGTGTCTGGGGGCTGGCCAAGTACGGGTCACGGTCCTGGTCTCCTGGGTCCTGGACCTGGGGGCCCTCTTTGGAGGTGGTGCTGTGGAGTCTGCTGGAGGCATGGAGGCCGGGACTGGGGGCGTGGAACGTTGTAGGGGGAGGCCTGGTCCGTGTTTGTCTGGGTCTGGGGGCTGGCCAAGTACGGGTCACGGTCCTGGTCTCCTGGGGCCTGGACCTGGGGGCCCTGTGTGGAGGTGGTGCTGGGGGGTCTGCTGGAGGCATGGAGGTCGGGACTGGGGGTGTGGAACGTTGTAGGGGGAGGCCTGGTCCGTGTTTGTCTGGGTCTGGGGGCTGGCCCAGTACGGGTCACGGTCCTGGTCTCCTGGGGCCTGGACCTTGGGGCCATGTCAGGAGGTGGTGCTGGGGGGTCTGCTGGAGGCATGGAGGTCGGGACTGGGGGTGTGGAACGTTGTAGTTGGAGGCCTGGACCGTGTGTGTCTGGGTCTGGGGGCTGGCCAAGTACGGGTCAGGGTCCTGGTCTCCTGGGGCCTGGACCTGGTGGCCCTCTGTGGAGGTGGTGCTGTGGAGTCTGCTGGAGGCATGGAGGCCGGGACTGGGGGTGTGGAACGTTGTAGGGGGAGGCCTGGTCCGTGTGTGTCTGGGTCTGGGGGCTGGCCAAGTACGGGTCACGGTCCTGGTCTCCTGGGGCCTGGACCTGGGGGCCCTGTTTGGAGGTGGTGCTGGGGGGTCTGCTGGAGGCATGGAGTTCGGGACTGGGGGTGTGGAACGTTGTCGGGGGAGGCCTGGTCCGTGCCTGCCTAACCCTAACCCTGGCCCAGTACGGGTCCCGGTCCTGGTCCACTGGGGCCTGGACCTGGGGGCCCTCATGTGGGGGTGTTGCTGGGGGGTCTGCTGGAGGCCGGGACTGGGGGTGTGGAACGTTGTAGGGGGAGGCCTGGTCCGTGCCTGCCTAACCCTAACCTGGCCCAGTACAAGTCCCGGTCCTGGTCCCCTGGGGCCTGGACCTGGGGGCCCTGTGAGGAGGTGGTGCTGGGGGGTCTGCTGGAGGCATGGAGGTCGGGACTGGGGGTGTGGTACGTCTGCTGGAGGCATGGAGGCCAGGACTGGGGGTGTGGAACGTTTTGGGAAAGGCCTGGTCCGTGTGTGTCTGGGTCTGGGGGCTGGCCAAGTACGGGTCACGGTCCTGGTCTCCTGGGGCCTGGACCTGGGGGCCCTGTTTGGAGGTGGTGCTGGGGGGTCTGCTGGAGGCATGGAGGTCGGGACTGGGGGTGTGGAACATTGTAGGGGGAGGCCTGGGCCGTGTGTGTCTGGGTCTGGGGGCTGGCCCAGTACGGGTCCGGTCCTGGTCCCCTGGGGCCTGGACCTGGGGGCCCTCATGTGGGGGTGTTGCTGGGGGGTCTGCTGGAGGCATGGAGGCCGGGACTGGGGGTGTGGAACGTTGTAAGGGGAGGCCTGGTCCGTGCCTGCCTAACCCTAACCCTGGCCCAGTACGGGTCCCGGTCCTGGTCCACTGGGGCCTGGACCTGGGGGCCCTCATGTGGGGGTGTTGCTGGGGGGTCTGCTGGAGGCATGGAGGCCGGGACTGGGGGTGTGGAACGTTGTAGGGGGAGGCCTGGTCTGTGCCTGCCTAACCCTAACCCTGGCACAGTACGGGTCCCGGTCCTGGTCCCCTGGGGCCTGGACCTGGGGGCCCTCATGTGGGCGTGTTGCTGGGGGGTCTGCTGGAGGCATGGAGGCCGGGACTGGGGGTTGTGTGTCTGGGTCTGGGGGCTGGCCCAGAACGGGTCCCGGTCCTGGTCCCCTGGGACATGGACCTGGGTCCCTCATGTGGGGGTGTTACTGGGGGGTCTGCTGGAGCCATGGAGGCCGGGACTGGGGGTGTGGAACGTTGTAGGGGGAGGCCTGGTCCGTGCCTGCCTAACCCTAACCCTGGCCCAGCACGGGTCCCGGTCCTGGTCCCCTGGGGCCTGGACCTGGGGGCCCTCATCTGGGGGTGTTGCTGGGGGGTCTGCTGGAGGCATGGAGGCCGGGACTGGGGGTGTGGAACGGTGTAGGGGGAGGCCTGGTCCGTGCCTTCCTAACCCTAACCCTGGCCCAGTACAAGTCCCGGTCCTGGTCCCCTGGGGCCTGGACCTGGGGGCCCTGTGTGGAGGTGGTGCTGGGGGGTCTGATGGAGGCATGGAGGTCGGGACTCGGGGTGTGGAACGTCTGCTGGAGGCATGGAGGCCAGGTCTGTGGGTGTGGAACGTTGTAGGGGGAGGCCTGGTCCGTGTGTCACTGGGTCTGGGGGCTGGCCCAGTACGGGTCACGGTCCGGGTCTACTGGGGCCTGGACCTGGGGGCCCTGCATGGACGTGGTGCTGGGGGGTCTTCTGGAGGCATGGAGGTCGGGACTGGGGGTGTGGAACGTTGTAGGGGGAGGCCTGGACCGTGTGTGTCTGGGTCTGGGGGCTGGCCAAGTACGGGTCACGGTCCTGGTCTCCTGGGGCCTGGACCTTGGGGCCCTGTGAGGAGGTGGTGCTGGGGGGTCTGCTGGAGGCATGGAGATCGGGACTGGGGGTGTGGAATGTTGTAGGGGGAGGCCTGGTCCGTGTGTGTCTGGGTCTGGGGGCTGGCCCAGTACGGGTCCCGGTCCTGGTCCCCTGGGGCCTGGACCAGGGGGCCCTCATGTGGGGGTGTTTGTGGGGGGTCTGCTGGTCCGTGCCTGCCTAACCCTAACCCTGGCCCAGTACGGGTCCAGGTCCTGGTCCCCTGGGGCCTGGACCTGGTGGCACTCATGTGGGGGTGTTGCTGGGCCCTCATGTGGGGGTGTTGCTGGGGGGTCTGCTGGAGGCATGGAGGCCGGGACTGGGGTTGTGTGTCTGGGTCTGGGGGCTGGCCCAGTAGGGGCCCGGTCCTGGTCCCCTGGGGCCTGGACCTGGGGGCCCTCATGTGGGGGTGTTTGTGGGGGGTCTGCTGGTCCGTGCCTGCCTAACCCTAACCCTGGCCCAGTACGGGTCCCGGTCCTGGTCCCCTGGGGCCTGGACCTGGGGGCCCTCATGTGGGGGTGTTGCTGGGCCCTCATGTGGGGGTGTTGCTGGGGGGTCTGCTGGAGGCATGGAGGCCGGGACTGGGGGTGTGGAACGTTGTAGGGGGAGGCCTGGTCCGTGCCTGCCTAACCCTAACCCTGGCCCAGTACGGGTCCCGGTCCTTGTCCCCTGGGGCCTAGAACTGGGGGCCCTCATTTGGGGGTGTTGCTGGGGGGTCTGTTGGAGGCATGGAGGCCGGGACTGGGGGTGTGGAACGTTGTAGGGGGAGGCCTGGTCTGTGCCTGCCTAACCCTAAACCTGGCCCAGTACGGGTCCCGGTCCTGGTCCCCTGGGGCCTGGACCTGGGGGCCCTCATCTGGGGGTGTTGCTGTGGGGTCTGCTGGAGGCATGGAGGCCGGAACTGGGGGTGTGGAACGTTGTAGGGGGAGGCCTGGTCCGTGCCTGCCTAACCCTAACCTGGCCCAGTACAAGTCCCGGTCCTGGTCCCCTGGGGCCTGGACCTGGGGGCCCTGTGAGGAGGTGGTGCTGGGGGGTCTGCTGGAGGCATGGAGGTCGGGACTGGGGGTGTGGTACGTCTGCTGGAGGCATGGAGGCCAGGACTGGGGGTGTGGAACGTTTTGGGGGAGGCCTGGTCCGTGTGTGTCTGGGTCTGGGGGCTGGCCAAGTACGGGTCACGGTCCTGGTCTCCTGGGGCCTGGACCTTGGGGCCATGTCAGGAGGTGGTGCTGGGGGGTCTGCTGGAGGCATGGAGGTCGGGACTGGGGGTGTGGAAAGTTGTAGTTGGAGGCCTGGACCGTGTGTGTCTGGGTCGGGGGGCTGGCCAAGTACGGGTCATGGTCCTGGTCTCCTGGGGCCTGGACCTGGGGGCCCTCTGTGGAAGTTTTTCTGTGGAGTCTGCTGGAGGCATGGAGGCCGGGACTGGGGGTGTGGAACGTTGTAGGGGGAGGCCTGGTCCGTGTGTGTCTGGGTCTGGGGGCTGGCCAAGTACGGGTCACGGTCCTGGTCTCCTGGGTCCTGGACCTGGGGGCCCTCTTTGGAGGTGGTGCTGTGGAGTCTGCTGGAGGCATGGAGGCCGGGACTGGGGGCGTGGAACGTTGTAGGGGGAGGCCTGGTCCGTGTTTGTCTGGGTCTGGGGGCTGGCCAAGTACGGGTCACGGTCCTGGTCTCCTGGGGCCTGGACCTGGGGGCCCTGTGTGATGGTGGTGCTGGGGGGTCTGCTGGAGGCATGGAGGTCGGGACTGGGGGTGTGGTACGTCTGCTGGAGGCATGGAGGCCAGGACTGGGGGTGTGGAACGTTTTGGGGGAGGCCTGGTCCGTGTGTGTCTGGGTCTGGGGGCTGGCCAAGTACGGGTCAGGGTCCTGGTCTCCTGGGGCCTGGACCTGGTGGCCCTCTGTGGAGGTGGTGCTGTGGAGTCTGCTGGAGGCATGGAGGCCGGGACTGGGGGTGTGGAACGTTGTAGGGGGAGGCCTGGTCCGTGTGTGTCTGGGTCTGGGGGCTGGCCAAGTACGGGTCACGGTCCTGGTCTCCTGGGGCCTGGACCTGGGGGCCCTGTTTGGAGGTGGTGCTGGGGGGTCTGCTGGAGGCATGGAGTTCGGGACTGGGGGTGTGGAACGTTGTCGGGGGAGGCCTGGTCCGTGCCTGCCTAACCCTAACCCTGGCCCAGTACGGGTCCCGGTCCTGGTCCACTGGGGCCTGGACTTGGGGGCCCTCATGTGGGGGTGTTGCTGGGGGGTCTGCTGGAGGCATGGAGGCCGGGACTGGGGGTGTGGAACGTTGTAGGGGGAGGCCTGGTCCGTGCCTGCCTAACCCTAACCCTGGCACAGTACGGGTCCCTGTCCTGGTCCCCTGGGGCCTGGACCTGGGGGCCCTCATGTGGGCGTGTTGCTGGGGGGTCTGCTGGAGGCATGGAGGCCGGGACTGGGGGTTGTGTGTCTGGGTCTGGGGGCTGGCCCAGAACGGGTCCCGGTCCTGGTCCCCTGGGACATGGACCTGGGGGCCCTCATGTGGGGGTGTTGCTGGGGGGTCTGCTGGAGCCATGGAGGCCGGGACTGGGGGTGTGGAACGTTGTAGGGGGAGGCCTGGTCCGTGCCTGCCTAACCCTAACCCTGGCCCAGTACGGGTCCCGGTCCTGGTCCCCTGGGGCCTGGACCTGAGGGCCCTCATCTGGGGGTGTTGCTGGGGGGTCTGCTGGAGGCATGGAGGCCGGGACTGGGGGTGTGGAACGTTGTAGGGGGAGGCCTGGTCCGTGCCTGCCTAACCCTAACCTGGCCCAGTACATGTCCCGGTCCTGGTCCCCTGGGGCCTGGACCTGGGGGCCCTGTGAGGAGGTGGTGCTGGGGGGTCTGCTGGAGGCATGGAGGTCGGGACTGGGGGTGTGGTACGTCTGCTGGAGGCATGGAGGCCAGGACTGGGGGTGTGGAACGTTTTGGGGGAGGCCTGGTCCGTGTGTGTCTGGGTCTGGGGGCTGGCCAAGTACGGGTCACGGTCCTGGTCTCCTGGGGCCTGGACCTTGGGGCCATGTCAGGAGGTGGTGCTGGGGGGTCTGCTGGAGGCATGGAGGTCGGGACTGGGGGTGTGGAAAGTTGTAGTTGGAGGCCTGGACCGTGTGTGTCTGGGTCGGGGGGCTGGCCAAGTACGGGTCACGGTCCTGGTCTCCTGGGGCCTGGACCTGGGGGCCCTCTGTGGAAGTTTTGCTGTGGAGTCTGCTGGAGGCATGGAGGCCGGGACTGGGGGTGTGGAACGTTGTAGGGGGAGGCCTGGTCCGTGTGTGTCTGGGTCTGGGGGCTGGCCAAGTACGGGTCACGGTCCTGGTCTCCTGGGTCCTGGACCTGGGGGCCCTCTTTGGAGGTGGTGCTGTGGAGTCTGCTGGAGGCATGGAGGCCGGGACTGGGGGCGTGGAACGTTGTAGGGGGAGGCCTGGTCCGTGTTTGTCTGGGTCTGGGGGCTGGCCAAGTACGGGTCACGGTCCTGGTCTCCTGGGGCCTGGACCTGGGGGCCCTGTGTGGAGGTGGTGCTGGGGGGTCTGCTGGAGGCATGGAGGTCGGGACTGGGGGTGTGGAACGTTGTAGGGGGAGGCCTGGTCCGTGTTTGTCTGGGTCTGGTGGCTGGCCAAGTACGGGTCACGGTCCTGGTCTCCTGGGGCCTGGACCTGGGGGCCCTGTGTGAAGGTGGTGCTGGGGGGTCTGCTGGAGGCATGGAGGTCGGGACTGGGGGTGTGGTACGTCTGCTGGAGGCATGGAGGCCAGGACTGGGGGTGTGGAACGTTTTGGGGGAGGCCTGGTCCGTGTGTGTCTGGGTCTGGGGGCTGGCCAAGTACGGGTCACGGTCCTGGTCTCCTGGGGCCTGGACCTGGGGGCCCTGTTTGGAGGTGGTGCTGGGGGGTCTGCTGGAGGCATGGAGTTCGGGACTGGGGGTGTGGAACGTTGTCGGGGGAGGCCTGGTCCGTGCCTGCCTAACCCTAACCCTGGCCCAGTACGGGTCCCGGTCCTGGTCCCCTGGGACATGGACCTGGGGGCCCTCATGTGGGGGTGTTGCTGGGGGGTCTGTTGGAGCCATGGAGGCCGGGACTGGGGGTGTGGAACGTTGTAGGGGGAGGCCTGGTCCGTGCCTGCCTAACCCTAACCCTGGCCCAGTACGGGTCCCGGTCCTGGTCCCCTGGGGCCTGGACCTGGGGGCCCTCATCTGGGGGTGTTGCTGGGGGGTCTGCTGGAGGCATGGAGGCCGGGACTGGGGGTGTGGAACGTTGTAGGGGGAGGCCTGGTCC
Source organism: Micromesistius poutassou (assembly GCF_964030765.1). Lineage (NCBI taxonomy): Eukaryota > Metazoa > Chordata > Actinopteri > Gadiformes > Gadidae > Micromesistius > Micromesistius poutassou. The sequence continues at coordinate 21,367,431 of NC_140276.1, read as the reverse complement.
GTGCCTTCCTAACCCTAACCCTGGCCCAGTACAAGTCCCGGTCCTGGTCCCCTGGGGCCTGGACCTGGGGGCCCTGTGTGGAGGTGGTGCTGGGGGGTCTGCTGGAGGCATGGAGGTCGGGACTCGGGGTGTGGAACGTCTGCTGGAGGCATGGAGGCCAGGTCTGGGGGTTTGGAACGTTGTAGGGGGAGGCCTGGTCCGTGTGTCACTGGGTCTGGGGGCTGGCCCAGTACGGGTCACGGTCCGGGTCTACTGGGGCCTGGACCTGGGGGCCCTGCGTGGACGTGGTGCTGGGGGGTCTTCTGGAGGCATGGAGGTCGGGACTGGGGGTGTGGAACGTTGTAGGGGGAGGCCTGGACCGTGTGTGTCTGGGTCTGGGGGCTGGCCAAGTACGGGTCACGGTCCTTTTCTCCTGGGGCCTGGACCTTGGGGCCCTGTGAGGAGGTGGTGCTGGGGGGTCTGCTGGAGGCATGGAGGTCGGGACTGGGGGTGTGGAACGTTGTAGGGGGAGGCCTGGTCCGTGTGTGTCTGGGTCTGGGGGCTGGCCCAGTACGGGTCCGGGTCCTGGTCCCCTGGGGCCTGGACCAGGGGGCCCTCATGTGGGGGTGTTTGTGGGGGGTCTGCTGGTCCGTGCCTGCCTAACCCTAACCCTGGCCCAGTACGGGTCCAGGTCCTGGTCCCCTGGGGCCTGGACCTGGTGGCCCTCATGTGGGGGTGTTGCTGGGCCCTCATGTGGGGGTGTTGCTGGGGGGTCTGCTGGAGGCATGGAGGCCGGGACTGGGGGTGTGTGTCTGGGTCTGGGGGCTGGCCCAGTACGGGTCCCGGTCCTGGTCCCCTGGGGCCCGGACCTGGGGGCCCTCATGTGGGGGTGTTTGTGGGGGGTCTGCTGGTCCGTGCCTGCCTAACCCTAACCCTGGCCCAGTACGGGTCCCGGTCCTGGTCCCCTGGGGCCTGGACCTGGGGGCCCTCATGTGGGGGTGTTGCTGGGCCCTCATGTGGGGGTGTTGCTGGGGGGTCTGCTGGAGGCATGGAGGCCGGGACTGGGGGTGTGGAACGTTGTAGGGGGAGGCCTGGTCCGTGCCTGCCTAACCCTAACCCTGGCCCAGTACAAGTCCCGGTCTTGGTCCCCTGGGGCCTGGACCTGGGGGCCCTGTGAGGAGGTGGTGCTGGGGGGTCTGCTGGAGGCATTGAGGTCGGGACTGGGGGTGTGGAACGTCTGCTGGAGGCATGGAGGCCGGGACTGGGGGTGTGGAACGTTTTGGGGGAGGCCTGGTCCGTGTGTGTCTGGGGGCTGGCCAAGTACGGGTCACGGTCCTGGTCTCCTGGGTCCTGGACCTGGGGGCCCTCTTTGGAGGTGGTGCTGTGGAGTCTGCTGGAGGCATGGAGGCCGGGACTGGGGGCGTGGAACGTTGTAGGGGGAGGCCTGGTCCGTTTTTGTCTGGGTCTGGGGGCTGGCCAAGTACGGGTCACGGTCCTGGTCTCCTGGGGCCTGGACCTGGGGGCCCTGTGTGGAGGTGGTGCTGGGGGGTCTGCTGGAGGCATGGAGGTCGGGACTGGGGGTGTGGAACGTTGTAGGGGGAGGCCTGGTCCGTGTTTGTCTGGGTCTGGGGGCTGGCCCAGTACGGGTCACGGTCCTGGTCTCCTGGGGCCTGGACCTTGGGGCCATGTCAGGAGGTGGTGCTGGGGGGTCTGCTGGAGGCATGGAGGTCGGGACTGGGGGTGTGGAACGTTGTAGTTGGAGGCCTGGACCGTGTGTGTCTGGGTCTGGGGGCTGGCCAAGTACGGGTCAGGGTCCTGGTCTCCTGGGGCCTGGACCTGGTGGCCCTCTGTGGAGGTGGTGCTGTGGAGTCTGCTGGAGGCATGGAGGCCGGGACTGGGGGTGTGGAACGTTGTAGGGGGAGGCCTGGTCCGTGTGTGTCTGGGTCTGGGGGCTGGCCAAGTACGGGTCACGGTCCTGGTCTCCTGGGGCCTGGACCTGGGGGCCCTGTTTGGAGGTGGTGCTGGGGGGTCTGCTGGAGGCATGGAGTTCGGGACTGGGGGTGTGGAACGTTGTCGGGGGAGGCCTGGTCCGTGCCTGCCTAACCCTAACCTGGCCCAGTACAAGTCCCGGTCCTGGTCCCCTGGGGCCTGGACCTGGGGGCCCTGTGAGGAGGTGGTGCTGGGGGGTCTGCTGGAGGCATGGAGGTCGGGACTGGGGGTGTGGTACGTCTGCTGGAGGCATGGAGGCCAGGACTGGGGGTGTGGAACGTTTTGGGAAAGGCCTGGTCCGTGTGTGTCTGGGTCTGGGGGCTGGCCAAGTACGGGTCACGGTCCTGGTCTCCTGGGGCCTGGACCTGGGGGCCCTGTTTGGAGGTGGTGCTGGGGGGTCTGCTGGAGGCATGGAGGTCGGGACTGGGGGTGTGGAACATTGTAGGGGGAGGCCTGGGCCGTGTGTGTCTGGGTCTGGGGGCTGGCCCAGTACGGGTCCGGTCCTGGTCCCCTGGGGCCTGGACCTGGGGGCCCTCATGTGGGGGTGTTGCTGGGGGGTCTGCTGGAGGCATGGAGGCCGGGACTGGGGGTGTGGAACGTTGTAGGGGGAGGCCTGGTCCGTGCCTGCCTAACCCTAACCCTGGCCCAGTACGGGTCCCGGTCCTTGTCCCCTGGGGCCTGGAACTGGGGGCCCTCATTTGGGGGTGTTGCTGGGGGGTCTGCTGGAGGCATGGAGGCCGGGACTGGGGGTGTGGAACGTTGTAGGGGGAGGCCTGGTCTGTGCCTGCCTAACCCTAAACCTGGCCCAGTACGGGTCCCGGTCCTGGTCCCCTGGGGCCTGGACCTGGGGGCCCTCATCTGGGGGTGTTGCTGTGGGGTCTGCTGGAGGCATGGAGGCCGGAACTGGGGGTGTGGAACGTTGTAGGGGGAGGCCTGGTCCGTGCCTGCCTAACCCTAACCTGGCCCAGTACAAGTCCCGGTCCTGGTCCCCTGGGGCCTGGACCTGGGGGCCCTGTGAGGAGGTGGTGCTGGGGGGTCTGCTGGAGGCATGGAGGTCGGGACTGGGGGTGTGGTACGTCTGCTGGAGGCATGGAGGCCAGGACTGGGGGTGTGGAACGTTTTGGGGGAGGCCTGGTCCGTGTGTGTCTGGGTCTGGGGGCTGGCCAAGTACGGGTCACGGTCCTGGTCTCCTGGGGCCTGGACCTTGGGGCCATGTCAGGAGGTGGTGCTGGGGGGTCTGCTGGAGGCATGGAGGTCGGGACTGGGGGTGTGGAAAGTTGTAGTTGGAGGCCTGGACCGTGTGTGTCTGGGTCGGGGGGCTGGCCAAGTACGGGTCATGGTCCTGGTCTCCTGGGGCCTGGACCTGGGGGCCCTCTGTGGAAGTTTTTCTGTGGAGTCTGCTGGAGGCATGGAGGCCGGGACTGGGGGTGTGGAACGTTGTAGGGGGAGGCCTGGTCCGTGTGTGTCTGGGTCTGGGGGCTGGCCAAGTACGGGTCACGGTCCTGGTCTCCTGGGTCCTGGACCTGGGGGCCCTCTTTGGAGGTGGTGCTGTGGAGTCTGCTGGAGGCATGGAGGCCGGGACTGGGGGCGTGGAACGTTGTAGGGGGAGGCCTGGTCCGTGTTTGTCTGGGTCTGGGGGCTGGCCAAGTACGGGTCACGGTCCTGGTCTCCTGGGGCCTGGACCTGGGGGCCCTGTGTGATGGTGGTGCTGGGGGGTCTGCTGGAGGCATGGAGGTCGGGACTGGGGGTGTGGTACGTCTGCTGGAGGCATGGAGGCCAGGACTGGGGGTGTGGAACGTTTTGGGGGAGGCCTGGTCCGTGTGTGTCTGGGTCTGGGGGCTGGCCAAGTACGGGTCAGGGTCCTGGTCTCCTGGGGCCTGGACCTGGTGGCCCTCTGTGGAGGTGGTGCTGTGGAGTCTGCTGGAGGCATGGAGGCCGGGACTGGGGGTGTGGAACGTTGTAGGGGGAGGCCTGGTCCGTGTGTGTCTGGGTCTGGGGGCTGGCCAAGTACGGGTCACGGTCCTGGTCTCCTGGGGCCTGGACCTGGGGGCCCTGTTTGGAGGTGGTGCTGGGGGGTCTGCTGGAGGCATGGAGTTCGGGACTGGGGGTGTGGAACGTTGTCGGGGGAGGCCTGGTCCGTGCCTGCCTAACCCTAACCCTGGCCCAGTACGGGTCCCGGTCCTGGTCCACTGGGGCCTGGACTTGGGGGCCCTCATGTGGGGGTGTTGCTGGGGGGTCTGCTGGAGGCATGGAGGCCGGGACTGGGGGTGTGGAACGTTGTAGGGGGAGGCCTGGTCCGTGCCTGCCTAACCCTAACCCTGGCACAGTACGGGTCCCTGTCCTGGTCCCCTGGGGCCTGGACCTGGGGGCCCTCATGTGGGCGTGTTGCTGGGGGGTCTGCTGGAGGCATGGAGGCCGGGACTGGGGGTTGTGTGTCTGGGTCTGGGGGCTGGCCCAGAACGGGTCCCGGTCCTGGTCCCCTGGGACATGGACCTGGGGGCCCTCATGTGGGGGTGTTGCTGGGGGGTCTGCTGGAGCCATGGAGGCCGGGACTGGGGGTGTGGAACGTTGTAGGGGGAGGCCTGGTCCGTGCCTGCCTAACCCTAACCCTGGCCCAGTACGGGTCCCGGTCCTGGTCCCCTGGGGCCTGGACCTGAGGGGGTGTTGCTGGGGGGTCTGCTGGAGGCATGGAGGCCGGGACTGGGGGTGTGGAACGTTGTAGGGGGAGGCCTGGGCCGTGTGTGTCTGGGTCTGGGGGCTGGCCCAGTACGGGTCCGGTCCTGGTCCCCTGGGGCCTGGACCTGGGGGCCCTCATGTGGGGGTGTTGCTGGGGGGTCTGCTGGAGGCATGGAGGCCGGGACTGGGGGTGTGGAACGTTGTAGGGGGAGGCCTGGTCCGTGCCTGCCTAACCCTAACCCTGGCCCAGTACGGGTCCCGGTCCTTGTCCCCTGGGGCCTGGAACTGGGGGCCCTCATTTGGGGGTGTTGCTGGGGGGTCTGCTGGAGGCATGGAGGCCGGGACTGGGGGTGTGGAACGTTGTAGGGGGAGGCCTGGTCTGTGCCTGCCTAACCCTAAACCTGGCCCAGTACGGGTCCCGGTCCTGGTCCCCTGGGGCCTGGACCTGGGGGCCCTCATCTGGGGGTGTTGCTGTGGGGTCTGCTGGAGGCATGGAGGCCGGAACTGGGGGTGTGGAACGTTGTAGGGGGAGGCCTGGTCCGTGCCTGCCTAACCCTAACCTGGCCCAGTACAAGTCCCGGTCCTGGTCCCCTGGGGCCTGGACCTGGGGGCCCTGTGAGGAGGTGGTGCTGGGGGGTCTGCTGGAGGCATGGAGGTCGGGACTGGGGGTGTGGTACGTCTGCTGGAGGCATGGAGGCCAGGACTGGGGGTGTGGAACGTTTTGGGGGAGGCCTGGTCCGTGTGTGTCTGGGTCTGGGGGCTGGCCAAGTACGGGTCACGGTCCTGGTCTCCTGGGGCCTGGACCTTGGGGCCATGTCAGGAGGTGGTGCTGGGGGGTCTGCTGGAGGCATGGAGGTCGGGACTGGGGGTGTGGAAAGTTGTAGTTGGAGGCCTGGACCGTGTGTGTCTGGGTCGGGGGGCTGGCCAAGTACGGGTCATGGTCCTGGTCTCCTGGGGCCTGGACCTGGGGGCCCTCTGTGGAAGTTTTTCTGTGGAGTCTGCTGGAGGCATGGAGGCCGGGACTGGGGGTGTGGAACGTTGTAGGGGGAGGCCTGGTCCGTGTGTGTCTGGGTCTGGGGGCTGGCCAAGTACGGGTCACGGTCCTGGTCTCCTGGGTGCTGGACCTGGGGGCCCTCTTTGGAGGTGGTGCTGTGGAGTCTGCTGGAGGCATGGAGGCCGGGACTGGGGGCGTGGAACGTTGTAGGGGGAGGCCTGGTCCGTGTTTGTCTGGGTCTGGGGGCTGGCCAAGTACGGGTCACGGTCCTGGTCTCCTGGGGCCTGGACCTGGGGGCCCTGTGTGATGGTGGTGCTGGGGGGTCTGCTGGAGGCATGGAGGTCGGGACTGGGGGTGTGGTACGTCTGCTGGAGGCATGGAGGCCAGGACTGGGGGTGTGGAACGTTTTGGGGGAGGCCTGGTCCGTGTGTGTCTGGGTCTGGGGGCTGGCCAAGTACGGGTCAGGGTCCTGGTCTCCTGGGGACTGGACCTGGTGGCCCTCTGTGGAGGTGGTGCTGTGGAGTCTGCTGGAGGCATGGAGGCCGGGACTGGGGGTGTGGAACGTTGTAGGGGGAGGCCTGGTCCGTGTGTGTCTGGGTCTGGGGGCTGGCCAAGTACGGGTCACGGTCCTGGTCTCCTGGGGCCTGGACCTGGGGGCCCTGTTTGGAGGTGGTGCTGGGGGGTCTGCTGGAGGCATGGAGTTCGGGACTGGGGGTGTGGAACGTTGTCGGGGGAGGCCTGGTCCGTGCCTGCCTAACCCTAACCCTGGCCCAGTACGGGTCCCGGTCCTGGTCCACTGGGGCCTGGACTTGGGGGCCCTCATGTGGGGGTGTTGCTGGGGGGTCTGCTGGAGGCATGGAGGCCGGGACTGGGGGTGTGGAACGTTGTAGGGGGAGGCCTGGTCCGTGCCTGCCTAACCCTAACCCTGGCACAGTACGGGTCCCTGTCCTGGTCCCCTGAGGCCTGGACCTGGGGGCCCTCATGTGGGCGTGTTGCTGGGGGGTCTGCTGGAGGCATGGAGGCCGGGACTGGGGGTTGTGTGTCTGGGTCTGGGGGCTGGCCCAGAACGGGTCCCGGTCCTGGTCCCCTGGGACATGGACCTGGGGGCCCTCATGTGGGGGTGTTGCTGTGGGGTCTGCTGGAGGCATGGAGGCCGGAACTGGGGGTGTGGAACGTTGTAGGGGGAGGCCTGGTCCGTGTTTGTCTGGGTCTGGTGGCTGGCCAAGTACGGGTCACGGTCCTGGTCTCCTGGGGCCTGGACCTGGGGGCCCTGTGTGAAGGTGGTGCTGGGGGGTCTGCTGGAGGCATGGAGGTCGGGACTGGGGGTGTGGTACGTCTGCTGGAGGCATGGAGGCCAGGACTGGGGGTGTGGAACGTTTTGGGGGAGGCCTGGTCCGTGTGTGTCTGGGTCTGGGGGCTGGCCAAGTACGGGTCACGGTCCTGGTCTCCTGGGGCCTGGACCTGGGGGCCCTGTTTGGAGGTGGTGCTGGGGGGTCTGCTGGAGGCATGGAGTTCGGGACTGGGGGTGTGGAACGTTGTCGGGGGAGGCCTGGTCCGTGCCTGCCTAACCCTAACCCTGGCCCAGTACGGGTCCCGGTCCTGGTCCACTGGGGCCTGGACCTGGGGGCCCTCATGTGGGGGTGTTGCTGGGGGGTCTACTGGAGGCATGGAGGCCGGGACTGGGGGTGTGGAACGTTTTACGGGGAGGCCTGGTCCGTGTGTGTCTGGGTCTGGGGGCTGGCCAAGTACGGTCCTGGTCTCTTGGGGCCTGGACCTGGGGGCCCTCTGTGGAGGTGGTGCTGTGGAGTCTGCTGGAGGCATGGAGGCCGGGACTGGGGGTGTGGAACGTTGTAGGGGGAGGCCTGGTCCGTGTGTGTCTGGGTCTGGGGGCTGGCCAAGTACGGGTCACGGTCCTGGTCTCCTGGGGCCTGGACCTGGGGGCCCTGTTTGGAGGTGGTGCTGGGGGGTCTGCTGGAGGCATGGAGGTCGGGACTGGGGGTGTGGAACATTGTAGGGGGAGGCCTGGGCCGTGTGTGTCTGGGTCTGGGGGCTGGCCCAGTACGGGTCCGGTCCTGGTCCCCTGGGGCCTGGACCTGGGGGCCCTCATGTGGGGGTGTTGCTGGGGGGTCTGCTGGAGGCATGGAGGCCGGGACTGGGGGTGTGGAACGTTGTAAGGGGAGGCCTGGTCCGTGCCTGCCTAACCCTAACCCTGGCCCAGTACGGGTCCCGGTCCTGGTCCACTGGGGCCTGGACCTGGGGGCCCTCATGTGGGGGTGTTGCTGGGGGGTCTGCTGGAGGCATGGAGGCCGGGACTGGGGGTGTGGAACGTTGTAGGGGGAGGCCTGGTCCGTGCCTGCCTAACCCTAACCCTGGCCCAGTACGGGTCCCGGTCCTTGTCCCCTGGGGCCTGGAACTGGGGGCCCTCATTTGGGGGTGTTGCTGGGGGGTCTGCTGGAGGCATGGAGGCCGGGACTGGGGGTGTGGAACGTTGTAGGGGGAGGCCTGGTCTGTGCCTGCCTAACCCTAAACCTGGCCCAGTACGGGTCCCGGTCCTGGTCCCCTGGGGCCTGGACCTGGGGGCCCTCATCTGGGGGTGTTGCTGTGGGGTCTGCTGGAGGCATGGAGGCCGGAACTGGGGGTGTGGAACGTTGTAGGGGGAGGCCTGGTCCGTGCCTGCCTAACCCTAACCTGGCCCAGTACAAGTCCCGGTCCTGGTCCCCTGGGGCCTGGACCTGGGGGCCCTGTGAGGAGGTGGTGCTGGGGGGTCTGCTGGAGGCATGGAGGTCGGGACTGGGGGTGTGGTACGTCTGCTGGAGGCATGGAGGCCAGGACTGGGGGTGTGGAACGTTTTGGGGGAGGCCTGGTCCGTGTGTGTCTGGGTCTGGGGGCTGGCCAAGTACGGGTCACGGTCCTGGTCTCCTGGGGCCTGGACCTTGGGGCCATGTCAGGAGGTGGTGCTGGGGGGTCTGCTGGAGGCATGGAGGTCGGGACTGGGGGTGTGGAAAGTTGTAGTTGGAGGCCTGGACCGTGTGTGTCTGGGTCGGGGGGCTGGCCAAGTACGGGTCATGGTCCTGGTCTCCTGGGGCCTGGACCTGGGGGCCCTCTGTGGAAGTTTTTCTGTGGAGTCTGCTGGAGGCATGGAGGCCGGGACTGGGGGTGTGGAACGTTGTAGGGGGAGGCCTGGTCCGTGTGTGTCTGGGTCTGGGGGCTGGCCAAGTACGGGTCACGGTCCTGGTCTCCTGGGTCCTGGACCTGGGGGCCCTCTTTGGAGGTGGTGCTGTGGAGTCTGCTGGAGGCATGGAGGCCGGGACTGGGGGCGTGGAACGTTGTAGGGGGAGGCCTGGTCCGTGTTTGTCTGGGTCTGGGGGCTGGCCAAGTACGGGTCACGGTCCTGGTCTCCTGGGGCCTGGACCTGGGGGCCCTGTGTGAAGGTGGTGCTGGGGGGTCTGCTGGAGGCATGGAGGTCGGGACTGGGGGTGTGGTACGTCTGCTGGAGGCATGGAGGCCAGGACTGGGGGTGTGGAACGTTTTGGGGGAGGCCTGGTCCGTGTGTGTCTGGGTCTGGGGGCTGGCCAAGTACGGGTCACGGTCCTGGTCTCCTGGGGCCTGGACCTTGGGGCCATGTCAGGAGGTGGTGCTGGGGGGTCTGCTGGAGGCATGGAGGTCGGGACTGGGGGTGTGGAACGTTGTAGTTGGAGGCCTGGACCATGTGTGTCTGGGTCTGGGGGCTGGCCAAGTACGGGTCAGGGTCCTGGTCTCCTGGGGCCTGGACCTGGTGGCCCTCTGTGGAGGTGGTGCTGTGGAGTCTGCTGGAGGCATGGAGGCCGGGACTGGGGGTGTGGAACGTTGTAGGGGGAGGCCTGGTCCGTGTGTGTCTGGGTCTGGGGGCTGGCCAAGTACGGGTCACGGTCCTGGTCTCCTGGGGCCTGGACCTGGGGGCCCTGTTTGGAGGTGGTGCTGGGGGGTCTGCTGGAGGCATGGAGTTCGGGACTGGGGGTGTGGAACGTTGTCGGGGGAGGCCTGGTCCGTGCCTGCCTAACCCTAACCCTGGCCCAGTACGGGTCCCGGTCCTGGTCCACTGGGGCCTGGACTTGGGGGCCCTCATGTGGGGGTGTTGCTGGGGGGTCTGCTGGAGGCATGGAGGCCGGGACTGGGGGTGTGGAACGTTGTAGGGGGAGGCCTGGTCCGTGCCTGCCTAACCCTAACCCTGGCACAGTACGGGTCCCTGTCCTGGTCCCCTGGGGCCTGGACCTGGGGGCCCTCATGTGGGCGTGTTGCTGGGGGGTCTGCTGGAGGCATGGAGGCCGGGACTGGGGGTTGTGTGTCTGGGTCTGGGGGCTGGCCCAGAACGGGTCCCGGTCCTGGTCCCCTGGGACATGGACCTGGGGGCCCTCATGTGGGGGTGTTGCTGGGGGGTCTGCTGGAGCCATGGAGGCCGGGACTGGGGGTGTGGAACGTTGTAGGGGGAGGCCTGGTCCGTGCCTGCCTAACCCTAACCCTGGCCCAGTACGGGTCCCGGTCCTGGTCCCCTGGGGCCTGGACCTGAGGGCCCTCATCTGGGGGTGTTGCTGGGGGGTCTGCTGGAGGCATGGAGGCCGGGACTGGGGGTGTGGAACGTTGTAGGGGGAGGCCTGGTCCGTGCCTGCCTAACCCTAACCTGGCCCAGTACAAGTCCCGGTCCTGGTCCCCTGGGGCCTGGACCTGGGGGCCCTGTGAGGAGGTGGTGCTGGGGGGTCTGCTGGAGGCATGGAGGTCGGGACTGGGGGTGTGGTACGTCTGCTGGAGGCATGGAGGCCAGGACTGGGGGTGTGGAACGTTTTGGGGGAGGCCTGGTCCGTGTGTGTCTGGGTCTGGGGGCTGGCCAAGTACGGGTCACGGTCCTGGTCTCCTGGGGCCTGGACCTTGGGGCCATGTCAGGAGGTGGTGCTGGGGGGTCTGCTGGAGGCATGGAGGTCGGGACTGGGGGTGTGGAACGTTGTAGTTGGAGGCCTGGACTGTGTGTGTCTGGGTCTGGGGGCTGGCCAAGTACGGTCCTGGTCTCTTGGGGCCTGGACCTGGGGGCCCTCTGTGGAGGTGGTGCTGTGGAGTCTGCTGGAGGCATGGAGGCCGGGACTGGGGGTGTGGAACGTTGTAGGGGGAGGCCTGGTCCGTGTGTGTCTGGGTCTGGGGGCTGGCCAAGTACGGGTCACGGTCCTGGTCTCCTGGGGCCTGGACCTGGGGGCCCTGTTTGGAGGTGGTGCTGGGGGGTCTGCTGGAGGCATGGAGGTCGGGACTGGGGGTGTGGAACATTGTAGGGGGAGGCCTGGGCCGTGTGTGTCTGGGTCTGGGGGCTGGCCCAGTACGGGTCCGGTCCTGGTCCCCTGGGGCCTGGACCTGGGGGCCCTCATGTGGGGGTGTTGCTGGGGGGTCTGCTGGAGGCATGGAGGCCGGGACTGGGGGTGTGGAACGTTGTAAGGGGAGGACTGGTCCGTGCCTGCCTAACCCTAACCCTGGCCCAGTACGGGTCCCGGTCCTGGTCCACTGGGGCCTGGACCTGGGGGCCCTCATGTGGGGGTGTTGCTGGGGGGTCTGCTGGAGGCATGGAGGCCGGGACTGGGGGTGTGGAACGTTGTAGGGGGAGGCCTGGTCTGTGCCTGCCTAACCCTAACCCTGGCACAGTACGGGTCCCGGTCCTGGTCCCCTGGGGCCTGGACCTGGGGGCCCTCATGTGGGCGTGTTGCTGGGGGGTCTGCTGGAGGCATGGAGGCCGGGACTGGGGGTTGTGTGTCTGGGTCTGGGGGCTGGCCCAGAACGGGTCCCGGTCCTGGTCCCCTGGGACATGGACCTGGGTCCCTCATGTGGGGGTGTTGCTGGGGGGTCTGCTGGAGCCATGGAGGCCGGGACTGGGGGTGTGGAACGTTGTAGGGGGAGGCCTGGTCCGTGCCTGCCTAACCCTAACCCTGACCCAGCACGGGTCCCGGTCCTGGTCCCCTGGGGCCTGGACCTGGGGGCCCTCATCTGGGGGTGTTGCTGGGGGGTCTGCTGGAGGCATGGAGGCCGGGACTGGGGGTGTGGAACGGTGTAGGGGGAGGCCTGGTCCGTGCCTTCCTAACCCTAACCCTGGCCCAGTACAAGTCCCGGTCCTGGTCCCCTGGGGCCTGGACCTGGGGGCCCTGTGTGGAGGTGGTGCTGGGGGGTCTGATGGAGGCATGGAGGTCGGGACTCGGGGTGTGGAACGTCTGCTGGAGGCATGGAGGCCAGGTCTGTGGGTGTGGAACGTTGTAGGGGGAGGCCTGGTCCGTGTGTCACTGGGTCTGGGGGCTGGCCCAGTAAGGGTCACGGTCCTGGTCTACTGGGGCCTGGACCTGGGGGCCCTGCATGGACGTGGTGCTGGGGGGTCTTCTGGAGGCATGGAGGTCGGGACTGGGGGTGTGGAACGTTGTAGGGGGAGGCCTGGACCGTGTGTGTCTGGGTCTGGGGGCTGGCCAAGTACGGGTCACGGTCCTGGTCTCCTGGGGCCTGGACCTTGGGGCCCTGTGAGGAGGTGGTGCTGGGGGGTCTGCTGGAGGCATGGAGGTCGGGACTGGGGGTGTGGAATGTTGTAGGGGGAGGCCTGGTCCGTGTGTGTCTGGGTCTGGGGGCTGGCCCAGTACGGGTCCCGGTCCTGGTCCCCTGGGGCCTGGACCAGGGGGCCCTCATGTGGGGGTGTTGCTGGGGGGTCTGCTGGAGGCATGGAGGCCGGGACTGGGGGTGTGGAACGTTGTAGGGGGAGGCCTGGTCCGTGCCTGCCCAACCCTAACCCTGGCCCAGTACGGGTCCCGGTCCTTGTCCCCTGGGGCCTGGAACTGGGGGCCCTCATTTGGGGGTGTTGCTGGGGGGTCTGCTGGAGGCATGGAGGCCGGGACTGGGGGTGTGGAACGTTGTAGGGGGAGGCCTGGTCCGTGTATGTCTGGGTCTGGGGGCTTGCCCAGTACGGGTCCCGGTCCTGGTCCCCTGGGGCCTGGACCTGGGGGCCCTCATGTGGGGGTGTTGCTGGGGGGTCTACTGGAGGCATGGAGGCCGGGACTGGGGGTGTGGAACGTTTTACGGGGAGGCCTGGTCCGTGTGTGTCTGGGTCTGGGGGCTGGCCAAGTACGGGTCAAGGTCCTGGTCTCCTGGGGCCTGGACCTGGGGGCCCTGTGTGGAGGTGTTGCTGGGGGGTCTGCTGGAGGCATGGAGGTCGGGACTGGGGGTGTGGAACGTTGTAGGGGGAGGCCTGGTCCGTGCCTGCCTAACCCTAACCCTGGGCCAGTACAAGTCCCGGTCCTGGTCCCCTGGGGCCTGGACCTGAGGGCCCTGTGTGGAGGTGGTGCTGGGGGGTCTGCTGGAGGCATGGGGTGTGGAACGTCTGCTGGAGGCATGGAGGCCAGGTCTGGGGGTGTGGAACGTTGTAGGGGGAGGCCTGGTCCGTGTGTGTCTGGGTCTGGGGGCTGGCCAAGTACGGGTCACGGTCCTGGTCTCCTGGGGCCTGGACCTTGGGGCCCTGTGAGGAGGTGGTGCTGGGGGATCTGCTGGAGGCATGGAGGTCGGGACTGGGGTTGTGGAACGTTGTAGGGGGAGGCCTGGTCCGTGCCTGCCTAACCCTAACCCTGACCCAGTACAATTCCCGGTCCTGGTCCCCTGGGGCCTGGACCTGAGGGCCCTGTGTGGAGGTGGTGCTGGGGGGTCTGCTGGAGGCATGGGGTGTGGAACGTCTGCTGGAGGCATGGAGGCCAGGTCTGGGGGTGTGCAACGTTGTAGGGGGAGGCCTGGTCCGTGTGTGTCTGGGTCTGGGGGCTGGCCCAGTACGGGTCCCGGTCCTGGTCCCCTGGGGCCTGGACCTGTGGGCCCTGTGTGGAGGTGGTGCTGGGGGGTCTGCTGGAGGCATGGGGTGTGGAACGTCTGCTGGAGGCATGGAGGCCAGGTCTGGGGGTGTGCAACGTTGTAGGCGGAGGCCTGGTCCGTGCCTGCCTAACCCTAACCCTGGCCCAGTACAAGTCCCGGTCCTGGTCCCCTGGGGCCTGGACCTGTGGGCCCTGTGTGGAGGTGGTGCTGGGCGGTCTGCTGGAGGCATGGAGGTCGGGACTGGGGGTGTGGAACGTCTGCTGGCGGCATGGAGGCCAGGTCTGGGGGTGTGGAACTTTGTAGGGGGAGGCCTGGTCCGTGTGTGTCTGGGTCTGGGGGCTGGCCAAGTACGGGTCACGGTCCTGGTCTCCTGGGGCCTGGACCTGGGGGCCCTGTGTGGAGGTGGTGCTGGGGGGTCTGCTGGAGGCATGGAGGTCGGGACTGGGGGTGTGGAACGTTGTAGGGGGAGGCCTGGGCCGTGTGTGTCTGGGTCTGGGGGCTGGCCAAGTACGGGTCCCAGTCCTGGTCCCCTGGGGCCTGGACCTGGGGGCCCTCATGTGGGGGTGTTTGTGGGGGGTCTGCTGGTCCGTGCCTGCCTAACCCTAACCCTGGCCCAGTACGGGTCCTGGTCCTGGTCCTCTGGGGCCTGGACCTGGGGGCCCTCATGTGGGGTTGTTGCTGGGCCCTCATGTGGGGGTGTTGCTGGAGGGTCTGCTGAAGGCATGGAGGCCGGGACTGGGGGTGTGGAACGTTGTAGGGGGAGGCCTGGTCCGTGCCTGCCTAACCCTAACCCTGGCCCAGTGCGGGTCCCGGTCCTGGTCCACTGGGGCCTGGACCTGGGGGCCCTCATGTGGGGGTGTTGCTGGGGGGTCTGCTGGAGGCATGGAGGCCGGGACTGGGGGTGTGGAACGTTGTAGGGGGAGGCCTGGTCCGTGCCTGCCTAACCAAAACCCTGGCCCAGTGCGGGTCCCGGTCCTGGTCCCCTGGGGCCTGGACCTGGGGGCCCTCATGTGGGCGTGTTGCTGGGGGGTCTGCTGGAGGCATGGAGGCCGGGACTGGGGGTTGTGTCTCTGGGTCTGGGGGCTGGCCCAGAACGGGTCCCGGTCCTGGTCCCCTGGGACATGGACCTGGGGGCCCTCATGTGGGGGTGTTGCTGGGGGGTCTGCTGGAGCCATGGAGGCCGGGACTGGGGGTGTGGAACGTTGTAGGGGGAGGCCTGGTCCGTGTATGTCTGGGTCTGGGGGCTGGCCCAGTACGGGTCCCTGTCCTGGTCCCCTGGGGCCTGGACCAGGGGGCCCTCATGTGGGGGTGTTTGTGGGGGGTCTGCTGGTCCGTGCCTGCCTAACCCTAACCCTGGCCCAGTACGGGTCCTGGTCCCCTGGGGCCTGGACCTGGTGGCCCTCAAGTGGGGGTGTTGCTGGGCCCTCATGTGGGGGTGTTGCTGGGGGGTCTGCTGGAGGCATGGAGGCCGGGACTGGGGGTGTGTGTCTGGGTCTGGGGGCTGGCCCAGTACGGGTCCCGGTCCTGGTCCCCTGGGGCCCGGACCTGGGGGCCCTCATGTGGGGGTGTTTGTGGGGGGTCTGCTGGTCCGTGCCTGCCTAACCCTAACCCTGGCCCAGTACGGGTCCCGGTCCTGGTCCCCTGGGGCCTGGACCTGGGGGCCCTCATGTGGGGGTGTTGCTGGGCCCTCATGTGGGGGTGTTGCTGGGGGGTCTGCTGGAGGCATGGAGGCCGGGACTGGGGGTGTGGAATGTTGTAGGCGGAGGCCTGGTCCGTGCCTGCCTAACCCTAACCCTGGCCCAGTACAAGTCCCGGTCCTGGTCCCCTGGGGCCTGGACCTGTGGGCCCTGTGTGGAGGTGGTGCTGGGCGGTCTGCTGGAGGCATGGAGGTCGGGACTGGGGGTGTGGAACGTCTGCTGGCGGCATGGAGGCCAGGTCTGGGGGTGTGGAACTTTGTAGGGGGAGGCCTGGTCCGTGTGTGTCTGGGTCTGGCGGCTGGGCAAGTACGGGTCACGGTCCTGGTCTCCTGGGGCCTGGACCTTGGGGCCCTGTGAGGAGGTGGTGCTGGGGGGTCTGCTGGAGGCATGGAGGTCGGGATTGGGGGTGTGGAACGCTGTAGGGGGAGGCCTGGTCCGTGTGTGTCTGGGTCTGGGGGCTGGCCAAGTACGGGTCACGGTCCTGGTCTCCTGGGGCCTGGACCTGGGGGCCCTGTGTGGAGGTGTTGCTGGGGGGTCTGCTGGAGGCATGGAGGTCGGGACTGGGGGTGTGGAACGTTGTAGGGGGAGGCCTGGTCCGTGCCTGCCTAACCCTAACCCTGGCCCAGTACAAGTCCCGGTCCTGGTCCCCTGGGGCCTGGACCTGAGGGCCCTGTGTGGAGGTGGTGCTGGGGGGTCTGCTGGAGGCATGGAGGTCGGGACTGGGGGTGTGGAACGTCTGCTGGAGGCATGGAGGCCAGGTCTGGGGGTGTGGAACGTTGTAGGGGGAGGCCTGGTCCGTGTGTGTCTGGGTCTGGGGGCTTGCCCAGTACGGGTACCGGTCCTGGTCCCCTGGGGCCTGGACCTGGGGGCCCTCATGTGGGGGTGTTGCTGGGGGGTCTACTGGAGGCATGGAGGCCGGGACTGGGGGTGTGGAACGTTTTACGGGGAGGCCTGGTCCGTGTGTGTCTGGGTCTGGGGGCTGGCCAAGTACGGGTCAAGGGCCTGGTCTCCTGGGGCCTGGACCTGGGGGCCCTGTGTGGAGGTGGTGCTGGGGGGTCTGCTGGAGGCATGGAGGTCGGGACTGGGGGTGTGGAACATTGTAGGGGGAGGCCTGGTCCGTGCCTGCCTAACCCTAACCCTGGCCCAGTACGGGTCCCGGTCCTGGTCCACTGGGGCCTGGACCTGGGGGCCCTCATGTGGGGGTGTTGCTGGGGGGTCTACTGGAGGCATGGAGGCCGGGACTGGGGGTGTGGAACATTGTAGGGGGAGGCCTGGTCCGTGTGTGTCTGGGTCTGGGGGCTGGCCAAGTACAGGTCACGGTCCTGGTCTCCTGGGGCCTGGACTTGGGGGCCTTGTGGAGGTGGTGCTGGGGGGTCTGCTGGAGGCATGGAGGTCGGGACTGGGGGTGTGGAACGTTGTAGGGGGAGGCCTGGACCGTGTGTGTCTGGGTCTGGGGGCTGGCCCAGTACGGGTCCCGGTCCTGGTCCCGTGGGGCCTGGACCTGGGGGCCCTCATGTGGGGGTGTTGCTGGGGGGTCTGCTGGAGGCATGGAGGCCGGGACTGGGGGTATGGAACGTTGTAGGGGGAGGCCTGGTCCGTGCCTGCCTAACCCTAACCCTGGCCCAGTACGGGTCCGGTCCTGGTCCCCTGGGGCCTGGACCTGGGGGCCCTCATGTGGGGGTGTTGCTGGGGGGTCTGCTGGAGGCATGGAGGCCGGGACTGGGGGTGTGGAACGTTGTAAGGGGAGGCCTGGTCCGTGCCTGCCTAACCATAACCCTGGCCCAGTACGGGTCCCGGTCCTGGTCCACTGGGGCCTGGACCTGGGGGCCCTCATGTGGGGGTGTTGCTGGGGGGTCTGCTGGAGGCATGGAGGC
Source organism: Micromesistius poutassou (assembly GCF_964030765.1). Taxonomy (NCBI): domain Eukaryota; kingdom Metazoa; phylum Chordata; class Actinopteri; order Gadiformes; family Gadidae; genus Micromesistius; species Micromesistius poutassou. Next base: position 21,350,380 of record NC_140276.1, on the reverse strand, counting down.
CGGGACTGGGGGTGTGGAACGTTGTAGGGGGAGGCCTGGTCCGTGCCTGCCTAACCCTAACCCTGGCCCAGTGCGGGTCCCGGTCCTGGTCCCCTGGGGCCTGGACCTGGGGGCCCTCATGTGGGCGTGTTGCTGGGGGGTCTGCTGGAGGCATGGAGGCCGGGACTGGGGGTTGTGTCTCTGGGTCTGGGGGCTGGCCCAGAACGGGTCCCGGTCCTGGTCCCCTGGGACATGGACCTGGGGGCCCTCATGTGGGGGTGTTGCTGGGGGGTCTGCTGGAGCCATGGAGGGAGGGACTGGGGGTGTGGAACGTTGTAGGGGGAGGCCTGGTCCGTGCCTGCCTAACCCTAACCCTGGCCCAGTACGGGTCCCGGTCCTGGTCCCCTGGGGCCTGGACCTGGGGGCCCTCATGTGGGGGTGTTGCTGGGGGGTCTGCTGGAGGCATGGAGACCGGGACTGGGGGTGTGGAACGTTGTAGGGGGAGGCCTGGTCCGTGCCTGCCTAACCCTAACCCTGGCCCAGTACAAGTCCCGGTCCTGGTCCCCTGGGGCCTGGACCTGAGGGCCCTGTGTGGAGGTGGTGCTGGGGGGTCTGCTGGAGGCATGGAGGTCGGGACTGGGGGTGTGGAACGTCTGCTGGAGGCATGGAGGCCAGGTCTGGGGGTGTGGAACGTTGTAGGGGGAGGCCTGGTCCGTGTGTGTCTGGGTCTGGGGGCTGGCCAAGTACGGGTCACGGTCCTGGTCTCCTGGGGCCTGGACCTTGGGGCCCTGTGACGAGGTGGTGCTGGGGGATCTGCTGGAGGCATGGAGGTCGGGACTGGGGGTGTGGAACGTTGTAGGGGGAGGCCTGGACCGTGTGTGAATGGGTCTGGGGGCTGGCCCAGTACGGGTCCCGGTCCTGGTCCCCTGGGGCCTGGACCTGGGGGCCCTCATGTGGGGGTGTTGCTGGGGGGTCTGCTGGAGGCATGGAGGCCGGGACTGGGGGTGTGGAACGTTGTAGGGGGAGGCCTGGTCCGTGTGTGTCTGGGTCTGGGGGCTGGCCAAGTACGGGTCACGGTCCTGGTCTCCTGGGGCCTGGACCTGGGGGCCCTGTGTGGAGGTGGTGCTGGGGGGTCTGCTGGAGGCATGGAGGTCGGGACTGGGGGTGTGGAACGTTGTAGGGGGAGGCCTGGGCCGTGTGTGTCTGGGTCTGGGGGCCGGCCAAGTACGGGTCCCGGTCCTGGTCCCCTGGGGCCTGGACCTGGGGGCCCTCATGTGGGGGTGTTTGTGGGGGGTCTGCTGGTCCGTGCCTGCCTAACCCTGACCCTGGCCCAGTAAGGGTCCTGGTCCTGGTCCCCTGGGGCCTGGACCTGGGGGCCCTCATGTGGGGTTGTTGCCGCGCCCTCATGTGGGGGTGTTGCTGGGGGGTCTGCTGAAGGCATGGAGGCCGGGAATGGGGGTGTGTGTCTGGGTCTGGGGGCTGGCCCAGAACGGGTCCCGGTCCTGGTCCCCTGGGGCCTGGTCCTGGGGGCCCTCATGTGGGGGTGTTGCTGGGGGGTCTGCTGGAGGCATGGAGGACGGGACTGTGGGTGTGGAATGTTGTAGGGGGAGGCCTGGTCCGTGCCTGCCTAACCCTAAACCTGGCCCAGTACGGGTCCCGGTCCTGGTCCCGTGGGGCCTGGACCTGGGGGCCCTCATGTGGGGGTGTTGCTGGGGGGTCTACTGGAGGCATGGAGGCCGGGACTGGGGGTGTGGAACGTTTTACGGGGAGGCCTGGTCCGTGTGTGTCTGGGTCTGGGTGCTGGCCAAGTACGGGTCAAGGTCCTGGTCTCCTGGGGCCTGGACCTGGGGCCCTGTGTGGAGGTGTTGCTGGGGGATCTGCTGGAGGCATGGTGGTCGAGAATGGGGGTGTGGAACGTTGTAGGGGGAGGCCTGGTCCGTGCCTGCCTAACCCTAACCCTGGCCCAGTACAAGTCCCGGTCCTGGTCCCCTGGGGCCTGGACCTGAGGGCCCTGTGTGGAGGTGGTGCTGGGGGGTCTGCTGGAGGCATGGGGTGTGGAACGTCTGCTGGAGGCATGGAGGCCAGGTCTGGGGGTGTGGAACGTTGTAGGGGGAGGCCTGGTCCGTGTGTGTCTGGGTCTGGGGGCTGGCCAAGTACGGGTCACGGTCCTGGTCTCCTGGGGCCTGTACCTTGGGGCCCTGTGAGGAGGTGGTGCTGGGGGATCTGCTGGAGGCATGGAGGTCGGGACTGGGGGTGTGGAACGTTGTAGGGGGAGGCCTGGACCGTGTGTGAATGGGTCTGGGGGCTGGCCCAGTACGGGTCCCGGTCCTGGTCCCCTGGGGCCTGGACCTGGGGGCCCTCATGTGGGGGTGTTGCTGGGGGGTCTGCTGGAGGCTTGGAGGCCGGGACTGGGGGTGTGGAACGTTGTAGGGGGAGGCCTGGTCCGTGTGTGTCTGGGTCTGGGGGCTGGCGAAGTACGGGTCACGGTCCTGGTCTCCTAGGGCCTGGACCTGGGGGCCCTGTGTGGAGGTGGTGCTGGGGGGTCTGCTGGAGGCATGGAGGTCGGGACTGGGGGTGTGGAACGTTGTAGGGGGAGGCCTGGGCCGTGTGTGTCTGGGTCTGGGGGCTGGCCAAGTACGGGTCCCGGTCCTGGTCCCCTGGGGCCTGGACCTGGGGGCCCTCATGTGGGGGTGTTTGTGGGGGGTCTGCTGGTCCGTGCCTGCCTAACCCTAACCCTGGCCCAGTACGGATCCTGGTCCTGGTCCCCTGGGGCCTGGACCTGGGGGCCCTCATGTGGGGTTGTTGCTGGGCCCTCATGTGGGGGTGTTGCTGGGGGGTCTGCTGAAGGCATGGAGGCCGGGAATGGGGGTGTGTGTCTGGGTCTGGGGGCTGGCCCAGAACGGGTCCCGGTCCTGGTCCCCTGGGGCCTGGACCTGGGGGCCCTCATGTGGGGGTGTTTGTGGGGGGTCTGCTGGTCCGTGCCTGCCTAACCCTAACCCTGGCCCAGTACGGGTCCCAGTCCTGGTCCCCTGGGGCCTGGACCTGGGGGCCCTCATCTAGGGGTGTTGCTGGGGGGTCTGCTGGAGGCATGGAGGTCGGGACTGGGGGTGTGGAACGTTGTAGGGGGAGGCCTGGACCGTGTGTGTCTGGGTCTGGGGGCTGGCCCAGTACGGGTCCCGGTCCTGGTCCCGTGGGGCCTGGACCTGGGGGCCCTCATGTGGGGGTGTTGCTGGGGGGTCTGTTGGAGGCATGGAGGCCGGGACTGGGGGTATGGAACGTTGTAGGGGGAGGCCTGGTCCGTGCCTGCCTAACCCTAACCCTGGCCCAGTACGGGTCCGGTCCTGGTCCCCTGGGGCCTGGACCTGGGGGCCCTCATGTGGGGGTGTTGCTGGGGGGTCTGCTGGAGGCATGGAGGCCGGGACTGGGGGTGTGGAACGTTGTAGGGGGAGGCCTGGTCCGTGCCTGCCTAACCCTAACCCTGGCCCAGTGCGGGTCCCGGTCCTGGTCCCCTGGGAACTGGACCTGGGGGCCCTCATGTGGGCGTGTTGCTGGGGGGTCTGCTGGAGGCATGTAGGCCGGGACTGGGGGTTGTGTCTCTGGGTCTGGGGGCTGGCCGAGAACGGGTCCCGGTCCTGGTCCCCTGGGACATGGACCTGGGGGCCCTCATGTGGGGGTGTTGCTGGGGGGTCTGTTGGAGCCATGGAGGCCGGGACTGGGGGTGTGGAACGTTGTAGGGGGAGGCCTGGTCCGTGCCTGCCTAACCCTAACCCTGGCCCAGTACGGGTCCCGGTCATGGTCCCCTGGGGCCTGGACCTGGGGGCCCTCATCTGGGGGTGTTGCTGGGGGGTCTGCTGGAGGCATGGAGGCCGGGACTGGGGGTGTGGAACGTTGTAGGGGGAGGCCTGGTCCGTGCCTTCCTAACCCTAACCCTGGCCCAGTACAAGTCCCGGTCCTGGTCCCCTGGGGCCTGGACCTGGGGGCCCTGTGTGGAGGTGGTGCTGGGGGGTCTGCTGGAGGCATGGAGGTCGGGACTCGGGGTGTGGAACCTCTGCTGGAGGCATGGAGGCCGGGACTGGGGGTGTGGAACGTTGTAGGGGGAGGCCTGGTCCGTGCCTTCCTAACCCTAACCCTGGCCCAGTACAAGTCCCGGTCCTGGTCCCCTGGGGCCTGGACCTGGGGGCCCTGTGTGGAGGTGGTGCTGGGGGGTCTGCTGGAGGCATGGAGGTCGGGACTCGGGGTGTGGAACGTCTGCTGGAGGCATGGAGGCCAGGTCTGGGGGTTTGGAACGTTGTAGGGGGAGGCCTGGTCCGTGTGTCACTGGGTCTGGGGGCTGGCCCAGTACGGGTCACGGTCCGGGTCTACTGGGGCCTGGACCTGGGGGCCCTGCGTGGACGTGGTGCTGGGGGGTCTTCTGGAGGCATGGAGGTCGGGACTGGGGGTGTGGAACGTTGTAGGGGGAGGCCTGGACCGTGTGTGTCTGGGTCTGGGGGCTGGCCAAGTACGGGTCACGGTCCTTTTCTCCTGGGGCCTGGACCTTGGGGCCCTGTGAGGAGGTGGTGCTGGGGGGTCTGCTGGAGGCATGGAGGTCGGGACTGGGGGTGTGGAACGTTGTAGGGGGAGGCCTGGTCCGTGTGTGTCTGGGTCTGGGGGCTGGCCCAGTACGGGTCCCGGTCCTGGTCCCCTGGGGCCTGGACCAGGGGGCCCTCATGTGGGGGTGTTTGTGGGGGGTCTGCTGGTCCGTGCCTGCCTAAGCCTAACCCTGGCCCAGTACGGGTCACGGTCCTGGTCTCCTGGGTCCTGGACCTGGGGGCCCTCTTTGGAGGTGGTGCTGTGGAGTCTGCTGGAGGCATGGAGGCCGGGACTGGGGGCGTGGAACGTTGTAGGGGGAGGCCTGGTCCGTGTTTGTCTGGGTCTGGGGGCTGGCCAAGTACGGGTCACGGTCCTGGTCTCCTGGGGCCTGGACCTGGGGGCCCTGTGTGGAGGTGGTGCTGGGGGGTCTGCTGGAGGCATGGAGGTCGGGACTGGGGGTGTGGAACGTTGTAGGGGGAGGCCTGGTCCGTGTTTGTCTGGGTCTGGTGGCTGGCCAAGTACGGGTCACGGTCCTGGTCTCCTGGGGCCTGGACCTGGGGGCCCTGTGTGAAGGTGGTGCTGGGGGGTCTGCTGGAGGCATGGAGGTCGGGACTGGGGGTGTGGTACGTCTGCTGGAGGCATGGAGGCCAGGACTGGGGGTGTGGAACGTTTTGGGGGAGGCCTGGTCCGTGTGTGTCTGGGTCTGGGGGCTGGCCAAGTACGGGTCACGGTCCTGGTCTCCTGGGGCCTGGACCTGGGGGCCCTGTTTGGAGGTGGTGCTGGGGGGTCTGCTGGAGGCATGGAGTTCGGGACTGGGGGTGTGGAACGTTGTCGGGGGAGGCCTGGTCCGTGCCTGCCTAACCCTAACCCTGGCCCAGTACGGGTCCCGGTCCTGGTCCACTGGGGCCTGGACCTGGGGGCCCTCATGTGGGGGTGTTGCTGGGGGGTCTGCTGGAGGCATGGAGGCCGGGACTGGGGGTGCGGAACGTTGTAGGGGGAGGCCTGGTCCGTGCCTGCCTAACCCTAACCCTGGCACAGTACGGGTCCCTGTCCTGGTCCCCTGGGACCTGGACCTGGGGGCCCTCATGTGGGCGTGTTGCTGGGGGGTCTGCTGGAGGCATGGAGGCCGGGACTGGGGGTTGTGTGTCTGGGTCTGGGGGCTGGCCCAGAACGGGTCCCGGTCCTGGTCCCCTGGGGCCTGGACCATTGGGCCCTCATGTGGGTGTGTTTGTGGGGGGTCTGCTGGTCCGTGCCTGCCTAACCCTAACCCTGGCCCAGGACGGGTCCAGGTCCTGGTCCCCTGGGGCCTGGACCTGGTGGCCCTCATGTGGGGGTGTTGCTGGGCCCTCATGTGGGGGTGTTGCTGGGGGGTCTGCTGGAGGCATGGAGGCCGGGACTGGGGGTGTGTGTCTGGGTCTGGGGGCTGGCCCAGTACGGGTCCCGGTCCTGGTCCCCTGGGGCCTGGACCTGGGGGCCCTCATGTGGGGGTGTTTGTGGAGGGTCTGCTGGTCCGTGCCTGACTAACCCTAACCCTGGCCCAGTACGGGTCCCGGTCCTGGTCCCCTGGGGCCTGGACCTGGGGGCCCTCATGTGGGGGTGTTGCTGGGCCCTCGTGTGGGGGTGTTGCTGGGGGGTCTGCTGGAGGCATGGAGGCCGGGACTGGGGGTGTGGAACGTTGTAGGGGGAGGCCTGGTCCGTGCCTGCCTAACCCTAACCTGGCCCAGTACAAGTCCCGGTCCTGGTCCCCTGGGGCCTGGACCTGGGGGCCCTGTGAGGAGGTGGTGCTGGGGGGTCTGCTGGAGGCATGGAGGTCGGGACTGGGGGTGTGGTACGTCTGCTGGAGGCATGGAGGCCAGGACTGGGGGTGTGGAACGTTTTGGGGGAGGCCTGGTCCGTGTGTGTCTGGGTCTGGGGGCTGGCCAAGTACGGGTCACGGTCCTGGTCTCCTGGGGCCTGGACCTTGGGGCCATGTCAGGAGGTGGTGCTGGGGGGTCTGCTGGAGGCATGGAGGTCGGGACTGGGGGTGTGGAACGTTTTAGTTGGAGGCCTGGACTGTGTGTGTCTGGGTCTGGGGGCTGGCCAAGTACGGTCCTGGTCTCCTGGGGCCTGGACCTGGGGGCCCTCTGTGGAGGTGGTGCTGTGGAGTCTGCTGGAGGCATGGAGGCCGGGACTGGGGGTGTGGAACGTTGTAGGGGGAGGCCTGGTCCGTGTGTGTCTGGGTCTGGGGGCTGGCCAAGTACGGGTCACGGTCCTGGTCTCCTGGGGCCTGGACCTGGGGGCCCTGTTTGGAGGTGGTGCTGGGGGGTCTGCTGGAGGCATGGAGGTCGGGACTGGGGGTGTGGAACATTGTAGGGGGAGGCCTGGGCCGTGTGTGTCTGGGTCTGGGGGCTGGCCCAGTACGGGTCCGGTCCTGGTCCCCTGGGGCCTGGACCTGGGGGCCCTCATGTGGGGGTGTTGCTGGGGGGTCTGCTGGAGGCATGGAGGCCGGGACTGGGGGTGTGGAACGTTGTAAGGGGAGGCCTGGTCCGTGCCTGCCTAACCCTAACCCTGGCCCAGTACGGGTCCCGGTCCTGGTCCACTGGGGCCTGGACCTGGGGGCCCTCATGTGGGGGTGTTGCTGGGGGGTCTGCTGGAGGCATGGAGGCCGGGACTGGGGGTGTGGAACGTTGTAGGGGGAGGCCTGGTCTGTGCCTGCCTAACCCTAACCCTGGCACAGTACGGGTCCCGGTCCTGGTCCCCTGGGGCCTGGACCTGGGGGCCCTCATGTGGGCGTGTTGCTGGGGGGTCTGCTGGAGGCATGGAGGCCGGGACTGGGGGTTGTGTGTCTGGGTCTGGGGGCTGGCCCAGAACGGGTCCCGGTCCTGGTCCCCTGGGACATGGACCTGGGTCCCTCATGTGGGGGTGTTGCTGGGGGGTCTGCTGGAGCCATGGAGGCCGGGACTGGGGGTGTGGAACGTTGTAGGGGGAGGCCTGGTCCGTGCCTGCCTAACCCTAACCCTGACCCAGCACGGGTCCCGGTCCTGGTCCCCTGGGGCCTGGACCTGGGGGCCCTCATCTGGGGGTGTTGCTGGGGGGTCTGCTGGAGGCATGGAGGCCGGGACTGGGGGTGTGGAACGGTGTAGGGGGAGGCCTGGTCCGTGCCTTCCTAACCCTAACCCTGGCCCAGTACAAGTCCCGGTCCTGGTCCCCTGGGGCCTGGACCTGGGGGCCCTGTGTGGAGGTGGTGCTGGGGGGTCTGATGGAGGCATGGAGGTCGGGACTCGGGGTGTGGAACGTCTGCTGGAGGCATGGAGGCCAGGTCTGTGGGTGTGGAACGTTGTAGGGGGAGGCCTGGTCCGTGTGTCACTGGGTCTGGGGGCTGGCCCAGTAAGGGTCACGGTCCGGGTCTACTGGGGCCTGGACCTGGGGGCCCTGCATGGACGTGGTGCTGGGGGGTCTTCTGGAGGCATGGAGGTCGGGACTGGGGGTGTGGAACGTTGTAGGGGGAGGCCTGGACCGTGTGTGTCTGGGTCTGGGGGCTGGCCAAGTACGGGTCACGGTCCTGGTCTCCTGGGGCCTGGACCTTGGGGCCCTGTGAGGAGGTGGTGCTGGGGGGTCTGCTGGAGGCATGGAGGTCGGGACTGGGGTTGTGGAATGTTGTAGGGGGAGGCCTGGTCCGTGTGTGTCTGGGTCTGGGGGCTGGCCCAGTACGGGTCCCGGTCCTGGTCCCCTGGGGCCTGGACCAGGGGGCCCTCATGTGGGGGTGTTGCTGGGGGGTCTGCTGGAGGCATGGAGGCCGGGACTGGGGGTGTGGAACGTTGTAGGGGGAGGCCTGGTCCGTGCCTGCCCAACCCTAACCCTGGCCCAGTACGGGTCCCGGTCCTTGTCCCCTGGGGCCTGGAACTGGGGGCCCTCATTTGGGGGTGTTGCTGGGGGGTCTGCTGGAGGCATGGAGGCCGGGACTGGGGGTGTGGAACGTTGTAGGGGGAGGCCTGGTCCGTGTATGTCTGGGTCTGGGGGCTTGCCCAGTACGGGTCCCGGTCCTGGTCCCCTGGGGCCTGGACCTGGGGGCCCTCATGTGGGGGTGTTGCTGGGGGGTCTACTGGAGGCATGGAGGCCGGGACTGGGGGTGTGGAACGTTTTACGGGGAGGCCTGGTCCGTGTGTGTCTGGGTCTGGGGGCTGGCCAAGTACGGGTCAAAGTCCTGGTCTCCTGGGGCCTGGACCTGGGGGCCCTGTGTGGAGGTGTTGCTGGGGGGTCTGCTGGAGGCATGGAGGTCGGGACTGGGGGTGTGGAACGTTGTAGGGGGAGGCCTGGTCCGTGCCTGCCTAACCCTAACCCTGGCCCAGTACAAGTCCCGGTCCTGGTCCCCTGGGGCCTGGACCTGAGGGCCCTGTGTGGAGGTGGTGCTGGGGGGTCTGCTGGAGGCATGGGGTGTGGAACGTCTGCTGGAGGCATGGAGGCCAGGTCTGGGGGTGTGGAACGTTGTAGGGGGAGGCCTGGTCCGTGTGTGTCTGGGTCTGGGGGCTGGCCAAGTACGGGTCACGGTCCTGGTCTCCTGGGGCCTGGACCTTGGGGCCCTGTGAGGAGGTGGTGCTGGGGGATCTGCTGGAGGCATGGAGGTCGGGACTGGGGTTGTGGAACGTTGTAGGGGGAGGCCTGGTCCGTGCCTGCCTAACCCTAACCCTGACCCAGTACAATTCCCGGTCCTGGTCCCCTGGGGCCTGGACCTGAGGGCCCTGTGTGGAGGTGGTGCTGGGGGGTTTGCTGGAGGCATGGGGTGTGGAACGTCTGCTGGAGGCATGGAGGCCAGGTCTGGGGGTGTGCAACGTTGTAGGGGGAGGCCTGGTCCGTGTGTGTCTGGGTCTGGGGGCTGGCCCAGTACGGGTCCCGGTCCTGGTCCCCTGGGGCCTGGACCTGGGGGCCCTCATGTGGGGGTGTTGCTGGGGGGTCTGCTGGAGGCATGGAGGCCGGGACTGGGGGTGTGGAACGTTGTAGGGGGAGGCCTGGTCCGTGTGTGTCTGGGTCTGGGGGCTGGCCAAGTACGGGTCACGGTCCTGGTCTCCTGGGGCCTGGACCTGGGGGCCCTGTGTGGAGGTGGTGCTGGGGGGTCTGCTGGAGGCATGGAGGTCGGGACTGGGGGTGTGGAACGTTGTAGGGGGAGGCCTGGGCCGTGTGTGTCTGGGTCTGGGGGCTGGCCAAGTACGGGTCCCAGTCCTGGTCCCCTGGGGCCTGGACCTGGGGGCCCTCATGTGGGGGTGTTTGTGGGGGGTCTGCTGGTCCGTGCCTGCCTAACCCGAACCCTGGCCCAGTACGGGTCCTGGTCCTGGTCCCCTGGGGCCTGGACCTGGGGGCCCTCATGTGGGGTTGTTGCTGGGCCCTCATGTGGGGGTGTTGCTGGAGGGTCTGCTGAAGGCATGGAGGCCGGGACTGGGGGTGTGGAACGTTGTAGGGGGAGGCCTGGTCCGTGCCTGCCTAACCCTAACCCTGGCCCAGTGCGGGTCCCGGTCCTGGTCCACTGGGGCCTGGACCTGGGGGCCCTCATGTGGGGGTGTTGCTGGGGGGTCTGCTGGAGGCATGGAGGCCGGGACTGGGGGTGTGGAACGTTGTAGGGGGAGGCCTGGTCCGTGCCTGCCTAACCCAAACCCTGGCCCAGTGCGGGTCCCGGTCCTGGTCCCCTGGGGCCTGGACCTGGGGGCCCTCATGTGGGCGTGTTGCTGGGGGGTCTGCTGGAGGCATGGAGGCCGGGACTGGGGGTTGTGTCTCTGGGTCTGGGGGCTGGCCCAGAACGGGTCCCGGTCCTGGTCCCCTGGGACATGGACCTGGGGGCCCTCATGTGGGGGTGTTGCTGGGGGGTCTGCTGGAGGCATGGAGGCCGGGACTGGGGGTGTGGAACGTTGTAGGGGGAGGCCTGGTCCGTGCCTGCCTAACCCAAACCCTGGCCCAGTGCGGGTCCCGGTCCTGGTCCCCTGGGGCCTGGACCTGGGGGCCCTCATGTGGGCGTGTTGCTGGGGGGTCTGCTGGAGGCATGGAGGCCGGGACTGGGGGTTGTGTCTCTGGGTCTGGGGGCTGGCCCAGAACGGGTCCCGGTCCTGGTCCCCTGGGACATGGACCTGGGGGCCCTCATGTGGGGGTGTTGCTGGGGGGTCTGCTGGAGCCATGGAGGCCGGGACTGGGGGTGTGGAACGTTGTAGGGGGAGGCCTGGTCCGTGTATGTCTGGGTCTGGGGGCTGGCCCAGTACGGGTCCCTGTCCTGGTCCCCTGGGGCCTGGACCAGGGGGCCCTCATGTGGGGGTGTTTGTGGGGGGTCTGCTGGTCCGTGCCTGCCTAACCCTAACCCTGGCCCAGTACGGGTCCTGGTCCCCTGGGGCCTGGACCTGGTGGCCCTCAAGTGGGGGTGTTGCTGGGCCCTCATGTGGGGGTGTTGCTGGGGGGTCTGCTGGAGGCATGGAGGCCGGGACTGGGGGTGTGGAATGTTGTAGGCGGAGGCCTGGTCCGTGCCTGCCTAACCCTAACCCTGGCCCAGTACAAGTCCCGGTCCTGGTCCCCTGGGGCCTGGACCTGTGGGCCCTGTGTGGAGGTGGTGCTGGGCGGTCTGCTGGAGGCATGGAGGTCGGGACTGGGGGTGTGGAACGTCTGCTGGCGGCATGGAGGCCAGGTCTGGGGGTGTGGAACTTTGTAGGGGGAGGCCTGGTCCGTGTGTGTCTGGGTCTGGCGGCTGGCCAAGTACGGGTCACGGTCCTGGTCTCCTGGGGCCTGGACCTTGGGGCCCTGTGAGGAGGTGGTGCTGGGGGGTCTGCTGGAGGCATGGAGGTCGGGATTGGGGGTGTGGAACGCTGTAGGGGGAGGCCTGGTCCGTGTGTGTCTGGGTCTGGGGGCTGGCCAAGTACGGGTCACGGTCCTGGTCTCCTGGGGCCTGGACCTGGGGGCCCTGTGTGGAGGTGTTGCTGGGGGGTCTGCTGGAGGCATGGAGGTCGGGACTGGGGGTGTGGAACGTTGTAGGGGGAGGCCTGGTCCGTGCCTGCCTAACCCTAACCCTGGCCCAGTACAAGTCCCGGTCCTGGTCCCCTGGGGCCTGGACCTGAGGGCCCTGTGTGGAGGTGGTGCTGGGGGGTCTGCTGGAGGCATGGAGGTCGGGACTGGGGGTGTGGAACGTCTGCTGGAGGCATGGAGGCCAGGTCTTGGGGTGTGGAACGTTGTAGGGGGAGGCCTGGTCCGTGTGTGTCTGGGTCTGGGGGCTTGCCCAGTACGGGTACCGGTCCTGGTCCCCTGGGGCCTGGACCTGGGGGCCCTCATGTGGGGGTGTTGCTGGGGGGTCTACTGGAGGCATGGAGGCCGGGACTGGGGGTGTGGAACGTTTTACGGGGAGGCCTGGTCCGTGTGTGTCTGGGTCTGGGGGCTGGCCAAGTACGGGTCAAGGGCCTGGTCTCCTGGGGCCTGGACCTGGGGGCCCTGTGTGGAGGTGGTGCTGGGGGGTCTGCTGGAGGCATGGAGGTCGGGACTGGGGGTGTGGAACATTGTAGGGGGAGGCCTGGTCCGTGCCTGCCTAACCCTAACCCTGGCCCAGTACGGGTCCCGGTCCTGGTCCACTGGGGCCTGGACCTGTGGGCCCTCATGTGGGGGTGTTGCTGGGGGGTCTACGGGAGGCATGGAGGCCGGGACTGGGGGTGTGGAACATTGTAGGGGGAGGCCTGGTCCGTGTGTGTCTGGGTCTGGGCGCTGGCCAAGTACAGGTCACGGTCCTGGTCTCCTGGGGCCTGGACTTGGGGGCCTTGTGGAGGTGGTGCTGGGGGGTCTGCTGGAGGCATGGAGGTCGGGACTGGGGGTGTGGAACGTTGTAGGGGGAGGCCTGGACCGTGTGTGTCTGGGTCTGGGGGCTGGCCCAGTACGGGTCCCAGTCCTGGTCCCGTGGGGCCTGGACCTGGGGGCCCTCATGTGGGGGTGTTGCTGGGGGGTCTGCTGGAGGCATGGAGGCCGGGACTGGGGGTATGGAACGTTGTAGGGGGAGGCCTGGTCCGTGCCTGCCTAACCCTAACCCTGGCCCAGTACGGGTCCGGTCCTGGTCCCCTGGGGCCTGGACCTGGGGGCCCTCATGTGGGGGTGTTGCTGGGGGGTCTGCTGGAGGCATGGAGGCCGGGACTGGGGGTGTGGAACGTTGTAAGGGGAGGCCTGGTCCGTGCCTGCCTAACCATAACCCTGGCCCAGTACGGGTCCCGGTCCTGGTCCACTGGGGCCTGGACCTGGGGGCCCTCATGTGGGGGTGTTGCTGGGGGGTCTGCTGGAGGCATGGAGGCCGGGACTGGGGGTGTGGAACGTTGTAGGGGGAGGCCTGGTCCGTGCCTGCCTAACCCTAACCCTGGCCCAGTGCGGGTCCCGGTCCTGGTCCCCTGGGGCCTGGACCTGGGGGCCCTCATGTGGGCGTGTTGCTGGGGGGTCTGCTGGAGGCATGGAGGCCGGGACTGGGGGTATGGAACGTTGTAGGGGGAGGCCTGGTCCGTGCCTGCCTAACCCTAACCCTGGCCCAGTACGGGTCCGGTCCTGGTCCCCTGGGGCCTGGACCTGGGGGCCCTCATGTGGGGGTGTTGCTGGGGGGTCTGCTGGAGGCATGGAGGCCGGGACTGGGGGTGTGGAACGTTGTAAGGGGAGGCCTGGTCCGTGCCTGCCTAACCATAACCCTGGCCCAGTACGGGTCCCGGTCCTGGTCCACTGGGGCCTGGACCTGGGGGCCCTCATGTGGGGGTGTTGCTGGGGGGTCTGCTGGAGGCATGGAGGCCGGGACTGGGGGTGTGGAACGTTGTAGGGGGAGGCCTGGTCCGTGCCTGCCTAACCCTAACCCTGGCCCAGTGCGGGTCCCGGTCCTGGTCCCCTGGGGCCTGGACCTGGGGGCCCTCATGTGGGCGTGTTGCTGGGGGGTCTGCTGGAGGCATGGAGGCCAGGTCTGGGGGTGTGGAACGTTGTAGGGGGAGGCCTGGTCCGTGTGTGTCTGGGTCTGGGGGCTGGCCAAGTACGGGTCACGGTCCTGGTCTCCTGGGGCCTGGACCTTGTGGCCCTGTGACGAGGTGGTGCTGGGGGATCTGCTGGAGGCATGGAGGTCGGGACTGGGGGTGTGGAACGTTGTAGGGGGAGGCCTGGACCGTGTGTGAATGGGTCTGGGGGCTGGCCCAGTACGGGTCCCGGTCCTGGTCCCCTGGGGCCTGGACCTGGGGGCCCTCATGTGGGGGTGTTGCTGGGGGGTCTGCTGGAGGCATGGAGGCCGGGACTGGGGGTGTGGAACGTTGTAGGGGGAGGCCTGGTCCGTGTGTGTCTGGGTCTGGGGGCTGGCCAAGTACGGGTCACGGTCCTGGTCTCCTGGGGCCTGGACCTGGGGGCCCTGTGTGGAGGTGGTGCTGGGGGGTCTGCTGGAGGCATGGAGGTCGGGACTGGGGGTGTGGAACGTTGTAGGGGGAGGCCTGGGCCGTGTGTGTCTGGGTCTGGGGGCTGGCCAAGTACGGGTCCCGGTCCTGGTCCCCTGGGGCCTGGACCTGGGGGCCCTCATGTGGGGGTGTTTGTTGGGGGTCTGCTGGTCCGTGCCTGCCTAACCCTGACCCTGGCCCAGTAAGGGTCCTGGTCCTGGTCCCCTGGGGCCTGGACCTGGGGGCCCTCATGTGGGGTTGTTGCCGCGCCCTCATGTGGGGGTGTTGCTGGGGGGTCTGCTGAAGGCATGGAGGCCGGGAATGGGGGTGTGTGTCTGGGTCTGGGGGCTGGCCCAGAACGGGTCCCGGTCCTGGTCCCCTGGGGCCTGGTCCTGGGGGCCCTCATGTGGGGGTGTTGCTGGGGGGTCTGCTGGAGGCATGGAGGCCGGGACTGGGGGTGTGGAATGTTGTAGGCGGAGGCCTGGTCCGTGCCTGCCTAACCCTAACCCTGGCCCAGTACAAGTCCCGGTCCTGGTCCCCTGGGGCCTGGACCTGTGGGCCCTGTGTGGAGGTGGTGCTGGGCGGTCTGCTGGAGGCATGGAGGTCGGGACTGGGGGTGTGGAACGTCTGCTGGCGGCATGGAGGCCAGGTCTGGGGGTGTGGAACTTTGTAGGGGGAGGCCTGGTCCGTGTGTGTCTGGGTCTGGCGGCTGGCCAAGTACGGGTCACGGTCCTGGTCTCCTGGGGCCTGGACCTTGGGGCCCTGTGAGGAGGTGGTGCTGGGGGGTCTGCTGGAGGCATGGAGGTCGGGATTGGGGGTGTGGAACGCTGTAGGGGGAGGCCTGGTCCGTGTGTGTCTGGGTCTGGGGGCTGGCCAAGTACGGGTCACGGTCCTGGTCTCCTGGGGCCTGGACCTGGGGGCCCTGTGTGGAGGTGTTGCTGGGGGGTCTGCTGGAGGCATGGAGGTCGGGACTGGGGGTGTGGAACGTTGTAGGGGGAGGCCTGGTCCGTGCCTGCCTAACCCTAACCCTGGCCCAGTACAAGTCCCGGTCCTGGTCCCCTGGGGCCTGGACCTGAGGGCCCTGTGTGGAGGTGGTGCTGGGGGGTCTGCTGGAGGCATGGAGGTCGGGACTGGGGGTGTGGAACGTCTGCTGGAGGCATGGAGGCCAGGTCTGGGGGTGTGGAACGTTGTAGGGGGAGGCCTGGTCCGTGTGTGTCTGGGTCTGGGGGCTTGCCCAGTACGGGTACCGGTCCTGGTCCCCTGGGGCCTGGACCTGGGGGCCCTCATGTGGGGGTGTTGCTGGGGGGTCTACTGGAGGCATGGAGGCCGGGACTGGGGGTGTGGAACGTTTTACGGGGAGGCCTGGTCCGTGTGTGTCTGGGTCTGGGGGCTGGCCAAGTACGGGTCAAGGGCCTGGTCTCCTGGGGCCTGGACCTGGGGGCCCTGTGTGGAGGTGGTGCTGGGGGGTCTGCTGGAGGCATGGAGGTCGGGACTGGGGGTGTGGAACATTGTAGGGGGAGGCCTGGTCCGTGCCTGCCTAACCCTAACCCTGGCCCAGTACGGGTCCCGGTCCTGGTCCACTGGGGCCTGGACCTGTGGGCCCTCATGTGGGGGTGTTGCTGGGGGGTCTACGGGAGGCATGGAGGCCGGGACTGGGGGTGTGGAACATTGTAGGGGGAGGCCTGGTCCGTGTGTGTCTGGGTCTGGGGGCTGGCCAAGTACAGGTCACGGTCCTGGTCTCCTGGGGCCTGGACTTGGGGGCCTTGTGGAGGTGGTGCTGGGGGGTCTGCTGGAGGCATGGAGGTCGGGACTGGGGGTGTGGAACGTTGTAGGGGGAGGCCTGGACCGTGTGTGTCTGGGTCTGGGGGCTGGCCCAGTACGGGTCCCGGTCCTGGTCCCGTGGGGCCTGGACCTGGGGGCCCTCATGTGGGGGTGTTGCTGGGGGGTCTGCTGGAGGCATGGAGGCCGGGACTGGGGGTGTGGAACGTTGTAAGGGGAGGCCTGGTCCGTGCCTGCCTAACCATAACCCTGGCCCAGTACGGGTCCCGGTCCTGGTCCACTGGGGCCTGGACCTGGGGGCCCTCATGTGGGGGTGTTGCTGGGGGGTCTGCTGGAGGCATGGAGGCCGGGACTGGGGGTGTGGAACGTTGTAGGGGGAGGCCTGGTCCGTGCCTGCCTAACCCTAACCCTGGCCCAGTGCGGGTCCCGGTCCTGGTCCCCTGGGGCCTGGACCTGGGGGCCCTCATGTGGGCGTGTTGCTGGGGGGTCTGCTGGAGGCATGGAGGCCGGGACTGGGGGTATGGAACGTTGTAGGGGGAGGCCTGGTCCGTGCCTGCCTAACCCTAACCCTGGCCCAGTACGGGTCCGGTCCTGGTCCCCTGGGGCCTGGACCTGGGGGCCCTCATGTGGGGGTGTTGCTGGGGGGTCTGCTGGAGGCATGGAGGCCGGGACTGGGGGTGTGGAACGTTGTAAGGGGAGGCCTGGTCCGTGCCTGCCTAACCATAACCCTGGCCCAGTACGGGTCCCGGTCCTGGTCCACTGGGGCCTGGACCTGGGGGCCCTCATGTGGGGGTGTTGCTGGGGGGTCTGCTGGAGGCATGGAGGCCGGGACTGGGGGTGTGGAACGTTGTAGGGGGAGGCCTGGTCCGTGCCTGCCTAACCCTAACCCTGGCCCAGTGCGGGTCCCGGTCCTGGTCCCCTGGGGCCTGGACCTGGGGGCCCTCATGTGGGGGTGTTGCTGGGGGGTCTGCTGGAGGCATGGAGGCCGGGACTGGGGGTGTGGAACGTTGTAGGGGGAGGCCTGGTCCGTGCCTGCCTAACCCTAACCCTGGCCCAGTACGGGTCCCGGTCATGGTCCCCTGGGGCCTGGACCTGGGGGCCCTCATCTGGGGGTGTTGCTGGGGGGTCTGCTGGAGGCATGGAGGCCGGGACTGGGGGTGTGGAACGTTGTAGGGGGAGGCCTGGTCCGTGCCTTCCTAACCCTAACCCTGGCCCAGTACAAGTCCCGGTCCTGGTCCCCTGGGGCCTGGACCTGGGGGCCCTGTGTGGAGGTGGTGCTGGGGGGTCTGCTGGAGGCATGGAGGTCGGGACTCGGGGTGTGGAACGTCTGCTGGAGGCATGGAGGCCAGGTCTGGGGGTTTGGAACGTTGTAGGGGGAGGCCTGGTCCGTGTGTCACTGGGTCTGGGGGCTGGCCCAGTACGGGTCACGGTCCGGGTCTACTGGGGCCTGGACCTGGGGGCCCTGCGTGGACGTGGTGCTGGGGGGTCTTCTGGAGGCATGGAGGTCGGGACTGGGGGTGTGGAACGTTGTAGGGGGAGGCCTGGACCGTGTGTGTCTGGGTCTGGGGGCTGGCCAAGTACGGGTCACGGTCCTTTTCTCCTGGGGCCTGGACCTTGGGGCCCTGTGAGGAGGTGGTGCTGGGGGGTCTGCTGGAGGCATGGAGGTCGGGACTGGGGGTGTGGAACGTTGTAGGGGGAGGCCTGGTCCGTGTGTGTCTGGGTCTGGGGGCTGGCCCAGTACGGGTCCCGGTCCTGGTCCCCTGGGGCCTGGACCAGGGGGCCCTCATGTGGGGGTGTTTGTGGGGGGTCTGCTGGTCCGTGCCTGCCTAACCCTAACCCTGGCCCAGTACGGGTCCAGGTCCTGGTCCCCTGGGGCCTGGACCTGGGGGCCCTCATGTGGGGGTGTTGCTGGGGGGTCTGCTGGAGGCATGGAGGCCGGGGCTGGGGGTGTGGAACGTTGTAGGGGGAGGCCTGGTCCGTGCCTGCCTAACCCTAACCCTGGCCCAGTGCGGGTCCCGGTCCTGGTCCCCTGGGAACTGGACCTGGGGGCCCTCATGTGGGCGTGTTGCTGGGGGGTCTGCTGGAGGCATGTAGGCCGGGACTGGGGGTTGTGTCTCTGGGTCTGGGGGCTGGCCGAGAACGGGTCCCGGTCCTGGTCCCCTGGGACATGGACCTGGGGGCCCTCATGTGGGGGTGTTGCTGGGGGGTCTGTTGGAGCCATGGAGGCCGGGACTGGGGGTGTGGAACGTTGTAGGGGGAGGCCTGGTCCGTGCCTGCCTAACCCTAACCCTGGCCCAGTACGGGTCCCGGTCCTGGTCCCCTGGGGCCTGGACCTGGGGGCCCTCATCTGGGGGTGTTGCTGGGGGGTCTGCTGGAGGCATGGAGGCCGGGACTGGGGGTGTGGAACGTTGTAGGGGGAGGCCTGGTCCGTGCCTTCCTAACCCTAACCCTGGCCCAGTACAAGTCCCGGTCCTGGTCCCCTGGGGCCTGGACCTGGGGGCCCTGTGTGGAGGTGGTGCTGGGGGGTCTGCTGGAGGCATGGAGGTCGGGACTCGGGGTGTGGAACGTCTGCTGGAGGCATGGAGGCCAGGTCTGGGGGTTTGGAACGTTGTAGGGGGAGGCCTGGTCCGTGTGTCACTGGGTCTGGGGGCTGGCCCAGTACGGGTCACGGTCCGGGTCTACTGGGGCCTGGACCTGGGGGCCCTGCGTGGACGTGGTGCTGGGGGGTCTTCTGGAGGCATGGAGGTCGGGACTGGGGGTGTGGAACGTTGTAGGGGGAGGCCTGGACCGTGTGTGTCTGGGTCTGGGGGCTGGCCAAGTACGGGTCACGGTCCTTTTCTCCTGGGGCCTGGACCTTGGGGCCCTGTGAGGAGGTGGTGCTGGGGGGTCTGCTGGAGGCATGGAGGTCGGGACTGGGGGTGTGGAACGTTGTAGGGGGAGGCCTGGTCCGTGTGTGTCTGGGTCTGGGGGCTGGCCCAGTACGGGTCCCGGTCCTGGTCCCCTGGGGCCTGGACCAGGGGGCCCTCATGTGGGGGTGTTTGTGGGGGGTCTGCTGGTCCGTGCCTGCCTAACCCTAACCCTGGCCCAGTACGGGTCCAGGTCCTGGTCCCCTGGGGCCTGGACCTGGGGGCCCTCATGTGGGGGTGTTGCTGGGGGGTCTGCTGGAGGCATGTAGGCCGGGAGTAGGGGTAGGGGGAGGCCTGGTCCGTGCCTGCCTAACCCTAACCCTGGCCCAGTACGGGTCCCGTGTGGAGGTCCCCTGGGGCCTGGACCTGGGGGCCCTGTGTGGAGGTGGTGCTGGGGGGTCTGCTGGAGGCATGGAGGTCGGGACTCGGGGTGTGGAACCTCTGCTGGAGGCATGGAGGCCAGGTCTGGGGGTTTGGAACGTTGTAGGGGGAGGCCTGGTCCGTGTGTCACTGGGTCTGGGGGCTGGCCCAGTACGGGTCACGGTCCGGGTCTACTGGGGCCTGGACCTGGGGGCCCTGCGTGGACGTGGTGCTGGGGGGTCTTCTGGAGGCATGGAGGTCGGGACTGGGGGTGTGGAACGTTGTAGGGGGAGGCCTGGACCGTGTGTGTCTGGGTCTGGGGGCTGGCCAAGTACGGGTCACGGTCCTTTTCTCCTGGGGCCTGGACCTTGGGGCCCTGTGAGGAGGTGGTGCTGGGGGGTCTGCTGGAGGCATGGAGGTCGGGACTGGGGGTGTGGAACGTTGTAGGGGGAGGCCTGGTCCGTGTGTGTCTGGGTCTGGGGGCTGGCCCAGTAAGGGTCCCGGTCCTGGTCCCCTGGGGCCTGGACCAGGGGGCCCTCATGTGGGGGTGTTTGTGGGGGGTCTGCTGGTCCGTGCCTGCCTAACCCTCACCCTGGCCCAGTACGGGTCCAGGTCCTGGTCCCCTGGGGCCTGGACCTGGTGGCCCTCATGTGGGGGTGTTGCTGGGCCCTCATGTGGGGGTGTTGCTGGGGGGTCTGCTGGAGGCATGGAGGCCGGGACTGGGGGTGTGTGTCTGGGTCTGGGGGCTGGCCCAGTATGGGTCCCGGTCCTGGTCCCCTGGGGCCCGGACCTGGGGGCCCTCATGTGGGGGTGTTTGTGGGGGGTCTGCTGGTCCGTGCCTGCCTAACCCTAACCCTGGCCCAGTACGGGTCCCGGTCCTGGTCCCCTGGGGCCTGGACCTGGGGGCCCTCATGTGGGCGTGTTGCTGGGGGGTCTGCTGGAGGCATGGAGGCCGGGACTGGGGGTTGTGTCTCTGGGTCTGGGGGCTGGCCCAGAACGGGTCCCGGTCCTGGTCCCCTGGGACATGGACCTGGGGGCCCTCATGTGGGGGTGTTGCTGGGGGGTCTGCTGGAGCCATTGAGGCCGGGACTGGGGGTGTGGAACGTTGTAGGGGGAGGCCTGGTCCGTGCCTGCCTAACCCTAACCCTGGCCCAGTACGGGTCCCGGTCCTGGTCCCCTGGGGCCTGGACCTGGGGGCCCTCATCTGGGGGTGTTGCTGGGGGGTCTGCTGGAGGCATGGAGGCCGGGACTGGGGGTGTGGAACGTTGTAGGGGGAGGCCTGGTCCGTGCCTTCCTAACCCTAACCCTGGCCCAGTACAAGTCCCGGTCCTGGTCCCCTGGGGCCTGGACCTGGGGGCCCTGTGTTGAGGTGGTGCTGGGGGGTCTGCTGGAGGCATGGAGGTCGGGACTCGGGGTGTGGAACGTCTGCTGGAGGCATGGAGGCCAGGTCTGGGGGTGTGGAACGTTGTAGGGGGAGGCCTGGACCGTGTGTGTCTGGGTCTGGGGGCTGGCCAAGTACGGGTCACGGTCCTTTTCTCCTGGGGCCTGGACCTTGGGGCCCTGTGAGGAGGTGGTGCTGGGGGGTCTGCTGGAGGCATGGAGGTCGGGACTGGGGGTGTGGAACGTTGTAGGGGGAGGCCTGGTCCGTGTGTGTCTGGGTCTGGGGGCTGGCCCAGTACGGGTCCCTGTCCTGGTCCCCTGGGGCCTGGACCAGGGGGCCCTCATGTGGGGGTGTTTGTGGGGGGTCTGCTGCTCCGTGCCTGCCTAACCCTAACCCTGGCCCAGTACGGGTCCTGGTCCCCTGGGGCCTGGACCTGGTGGCCCTCAAGTGGGGGTGTTGCTGGGCCCTCATGTGGGGGTGTTGCTGGGGGGTCTGCTGGAGGCATGGAGGCCGGGACTGGGGGTGTGTGTCTGGGTCTGGGGGCTGGCCCAGTACGGGTCCCGGTCCTGGTCCCCTGGGGCCCGGACCTGGGGGCCCTCATGTGGGGGTGTTTGTGGGGGGTCTGCTGGTCCGTGCCTGCCTAACCCTAACCCTGGCCCAGTACGGGTCCCGGTCCTGGTCCCCTGGGGCCTGGACCTGGGGGCCCTCATGTGGGGGTGTTGCTGGGCCCTCATGTGGGGGTGTTGCTGGGGGGTCTGCTGGAGGCATGGAGGCCGGGACTGGGGGTGTGGAATGTTGTAGGCGGAGGCCTGGTCCGTGCCTGCCTAACCCTAACCCTGGCCCAGTACGGGTCCCGGTCCTGGTCCCCTGGGGCCTGGACCTGGGGGCCCTCATCTGGGGGTGTTGCTGGGGGGTCTGCTGGAGGCATGGAGGCCGGGACTGGGGGTGTGGAACGTTGTAGGGGGAGGCCTGGTCCGTGCCTTCCTAACCCTAACCCTGGCCCAGTACAAGTCCCGGTCCTGGTCCTGGTCCCCTGGGGCCTGGACCTGGGGGCCCTGTGTTGAGGTGGTGCTGGGGGGTCTGCTGGAGGCATGGAGGTCGGGACTCGGGGTGTGGAACGTCTGCTGGAGGCATGGAGGCCAGGTCTGGGGGTGTGGAACGTTGTAGGGGGAGGCCTGGTCCGTGTGTCACTGGGTCTGGGGGCTGGCCCAGTACGGGTCACGGTCCGGGTCTACTGGGGCCTGGACCTGGGGGCCCTGCGTGGACGTGGTGCTGGGGGGTCTTCTGGAGGCATGGAGGTCGGGACTGGGGGTGTGGAACGTTGTAGGGGGAGGCCTGGACCGTGTGTGTCTGGGTCTGGGGGCTGGCCAAGTACGGGTCACGGTCCTTTTCTCCTGGGGCCTGGACCTTGGGGCCCTGTGAGGAGGTGGTGCTGGGGGGTCTGCTGGAGGCATGGAGGTCGGGACTGGGGGTGTGGAACGTTGTAGGGGGAGGCCTGTTCCGTGTGTGTCTGGGTCTGGGGGCTGGCCCAGTACGGGTCCCTGTCCTGGTCCCCTGGGGCCTGGACCAGGGGGCCCTCATGTGGGGGTGTTTGTGGGGGGTCTGCTGGTCCGTGCCTGCCTAACCCTAACCCTGGCCCAGTACAAGTCCCGGTCCTGGTCCCCTGGGGCCTGGACCTGAGGGCCCTGTGTGGAGGTGGTGCTGGGCGGTCTGCTGGAGGCATGGAGGTCGGGACTGGGGGTGTGGAACGTCTGCTGGAGGCATGGAGGCCAGGTCTGGGGGTGTGGAACTTTGTAGGGGGAGGCCTGGTCCGTGTGTGTCTGGGTCTGGCGGCTGGCCAAGTACGGGTCACGGTCCTGGTCTCCTGGGGCCTGGACCTTGGGGCCCTGTGAGGAGGTGGTGCTGGGGGGTCTGCTGGAGGCATGGAGGTCGGGATTGGGGGTGTGGAACGTTGTAGGGGGAGGCCTGGTCCGTGTGTGTCTGGGTCTGGGGGCTGGCCCAGTACGGGTCCCGGTCCTGGTCCCCTGGGGCCTGGACCTGGGGGCCCTCATGTGGGGGTGTTGCTGGGGGGTCTGCTGGAGGCATGGAGACCGGGACTGGGGGTGTGGAACGTTGTAGGGGGAGGCCTGGTCCGTGTGTGTCTGGGTCTGGGGGCTGGCCAAGTACGGGTCACGGTCCTGGTCTCCTGGGGCCTGGACCTGGGGGCCCTGTGTGGAGGTGTTGCTGGGGGGTCTGCTGGAGGCATGGAGGTCGGGACTGGGGGTGTGGAACGTTGTAGGGGGAGGCCTGGACCGTGTGTGAATGGGTCTGGGGGCTGGCCCAGTACGGGTCCCGGTCCTGGTCCCCTGGTGCCTGGACCTAGGGTACCTCATGTGGGGGTGTTGCTGGGGGGTCTGCTGAAGGCATGGAGGCCGGGAATGGGGGTGTGTGCCTGGGTCTGGGGGCTGGCCCAGAACGGGTCCCGGTCCTGGTCCCCTGGGACATGGACCTGGGGGCCCTCATGTGGGGGTGTTGCTGGGGGGTCTGCTGGAGGCAAGGAGGCCGGGACTGGGGGTGTGGAACGTTGTAGGGGGAGGCCTGGTCCGTGCCTTCCTAACCCTAACCCTGGCCCAGTACAAGTCCCGGTCCTGGTCCCCTGGGGCCTGGACCTGGGGGCCCTGTGTGGAGGTGGTGCTGGGGGGTCTGCTGGAGGCATGGAGGTCGGGACTCGGGGTGTGGAACGTCTGCTGGAGGCATGGAGGCCAGGTCTGGGGGATTGGAACGTTGTAGGGGGAGGCCTGGTCCGTGTGTCACTGGGTCTGGGGGCTGGCCCAGTACGGGTCACGGTCCGGGTCTACTGGGGCCTGGACCTGGGGGCCCTGCGTGGACGTGGTGCTGGGGGGTCTTCTGGAGGCATGGAGGTCGGGACTGGGGGTGTGGAACGTTGTAGGGGGAGGCCTGGACCGTGTGTGTCTGGGTCTGGGGGCTGGCCAAGTACGGGTCACGGTCCTTTTCTCCTGGGGCCTGGACCTTGGGGCCCTGTGAGGAGGTGGTGCTGGGGGGTCTGCTGGAGGCATGGAGGTCGGGACTGGGGGTGTGGAACGTTGTAGGGGGAGGCCTGGTCCGTGTGTGTCTGGGTCTGGGGGCTGGCCCAGTACGGGTCCCGGTCCTGGTCCCCTGGGGCCTGGACCAGGGGGCCCTCATGTGGGGGTGTTTGTGGGGGGTCTGCTGGTCCGTGCCTGCCTAACCCTAACCCTGGCCCAGTACGGGTCCAGGTCCTGGTCCCCTGGGGCCTGGACCTGGGGGCCCTCATGTGGGGGTGTTGCTGGGGGGTCTGCTGGAGGCATGTAGGCCGGGACTGGGGGTTGTGTCTCTGGGTCTGGGGGCTGGCCGAGAACGGGTCCCGGTCCTGGTCCCCTGGGACATGGACCTGGGGGCCCTCATGTGGGGGTGTTGCTGGGGGGTCTGTTGGAGCCATGGAGGCCGGGACTGGGGGTGTGGAACGTTGTAGGGGGAGGCCTGGTCCGTGCCTGCCTAACCCTAACCCTGGCCCAGTACGGGTCCCGTGTGGAGGTCCCCTGGGGCCTGGACCTGGGGGCCCTGTGTGGAGGTGGTGCTGGGGGGTCTGCTGGAGGCATGGAGGTCGGGACTCGGGGTGTGGAACGTCTGCTGGAGGCATGGAGGCCAGGTATGGGGGTTTGGAACGTTGTAGGGGGAGGCCTGGTCCGTGTGTCACTGGGTCTGGGGGCTGGCCCAGTACGGGTCACGGTCCGGGTCTACTGGGGCCTGGACCTGGGGGCCCTGCGTGGACGTGGTGCTGGGGGGTCTTCTGGAGGCATGGAGGTCGGGACTGGGGGTGTGGAACGTTGTAGGGGGAGGCCTGGACCGTGTGTGTCTGGGTCTGGGGGCTGGCCAAGTACGGGTCACGGTCCTTTTCTCCTGGGGCCTGGACCTTGGGGCCCTGTGAGGAGGTGGTGCTGGGGGGTCTGCTGGAGGCATGGAGGTCGGGACTGGGGGCGTGGAACGTTGTAGGGGGAGGCCTGGTCCGTGTTTGTCTGGGTCTGGGGGCTGGCCCAGTACGGGTCCCGGTCCTGGTCCCCTGGGGCCTGGACCAGGGGGCCCTCATGTGGGGGTGTTTGTGGGGGGTCTGCTGGTCCGTGCCTGCCTAACCCTAACCCTGGCCCAGTACGGGTCCAGGTCCTGGTCCCCTGGGGCCTGGACCTGGGGGCCCTCATGTGGGGGTGTTGCTGGGGGGTCTGCTGGAGGCATGGAGGCCGGGGCTGGGGGTGTGGAACGTTGTAGGGGGAGGCCTGGTCCGTGCCTGCCTAACCCTAACCCTGGCCCAGTGCGGGTCCCGGTCCTGGTCCCCTGGGAACTGGACCTGGGGGCCCTCATGTGGGCGTGTTGCTGGGGGGTCTGCTGGAGGCATGTAGGCCGGGACTGGGGGTTGTGTCTCTGGGTCTGGGGGCTGGCCGAGAACGGGTCCCGGTCCTGGTCCCCTGGGACATGGACCTGGGGGCCCTCATGTGGGGGTGTTGCTGGGGGGTCTGTTGGAGCCATGGAGGCCGGGACTGGGGGTGTGGAACGTTGTAGGGGGAGGCCTGGTCCGTGCCTGCCTAACCCTAACCCTGGCCCAGTACGGGTCCCGGTCCTGGTCCCCTGGGGCCTGGACCTGGGGGCCCTCATCTGGGGGTGTTGCTGGGGGGTCTGCTGGAGGCATGGAGGCCGGGACTGGGGGTGTGGAACGTTGTAGGGGGAGGCCTGGTCCGTGCCTTCCTAACCCTAACCCTGGCCCAGTACAAGTCCCGGTCCTGGTCCCCTGGGGCCTGGACCTGGGGGCCCTGTGTGGAGGTGGTGCTGGGGGGTCTGCTGGAGGCATGGAGGTCGGGACTCGGGGTGTGGAACCTCTGCTGGAGGCATGGAGGCCGGGACTGGGGGTGTGGAACGTTGTAGGGGGAGGCCTGGTCCGTGCCTTCCTAACCCTAACCCTGGCCCAGTACAAGTCCCGGTCCTGGTCCCCTGGGGCCTGGACCTGGGGGCCCTGTGTTGAGGTGGTGCTGGGGGGTCTGCTGGAGGCATGGAGGTCGGGACTCGGGGTGTGGAACGTCTGCTGGAGGCATGGAGGCCAGGTCTGGGGGTGTGGAACGTTGTAGGGGGAGGCCTGGTCCGTGTGTCACTGGGTCTGGGGGCTGGCCCAGTACGGGTCACGGTCCGGGTCTACTGGGGCCTGGACCTGGGGGCCCTGCGTGGACGTGGTGCTGGGGGGTCTTCTGGAGGCATGGAGGTCGGGACTGGGGGTGTGGAACGTTGTAGGGGGAGGCCTGGACCGTGTGTGTCTGGGTCTGGGGGCTGGCCAAGTACGGGTCACGGTCCTTTTCTCCTGGGGCCTGGACCTTGGGGCCCTGTGAGGAGGTGGTGCTGGGGGGTCTGCTGGAGGCATGGAGGTCGGGACTGGGGGTGTGGAACGTTGTAGGGGGAGGCCTGGTCCGTGTGTGTCTGGGTCTGGGGGCTGGCCCAGTACGGGTCCCTGTCCTGGTCCCCTGGGGCCTGGACCAGGGGGCCCTCATGTGGGGGTGTTTGTGGGGGGTCTGCTGCTCCGTGCCTGCCTAACCCTAACCCTGGCCCAGTACGGGTCCTGGTCCCCTGGGGCCTGGACCTGGTGGCCCTCAAGTGGGGGTGTTGCTGGGCCCTCATGTGGGGGTGTTGCTGGGGGGTCTGCTGGAGGCATGGAGGCCGGGACTGGGGGTGTGTGTCTGGGTCTGGGGGCTGGCCCAGTACGGGTCCCGGTCCTGGTCCCCTGGGGCCCGGACCTGGGGGCCCTCATGTGGGGGTGTTTGTGGGGGGTCTGCTGGTCCGTGCCTGCCTAACCCTAACCCTGGCCCAGTACGGGTCCCGGTCCTGGTCCCCTGGGGCCTGGACCTGGGGGCCCTCATGTGGGGGTGTTGCTGGGCCCTCATGTGGGGGTGTTGCTGGGGGGTCTGCTGGAGGCATGGAGGCCGGGACTGGGGGTGTGGAATGTTGTAGGCGGAGGCCTGGTCCGTGCCTGCCTAACCCTAACCCTGGCCCAGTACGGGTCCCGGTCCTGGTCCCCTGGGGCCTGGACCTGGGGGCCCTCATCTGGGGGTGTTGCTGGGGGGTCTGCTGGAGGCATGGAGGCCGGGACTGGGGGTGTGGAACGTTGTAGGGGGAGGCCTGGTCCGTGCCTTCCTAACCCTAACCCTGGCCCAGTACAAGTCCCGGTCCTGGTCCTGGTCCCCTGGGGCCTGGACCTGGGGGCCCTGTGTTGAGGTGGTGCTGGGGGGTCTGCTGGAGGCATGGAGGTCGGGACTCGGGGTGTGGAACGTCTGCTGGAGGCATGGAGGCCAGGTCTGGGGGTGTGGAACGTTGTAGGGGGAGGCCTGGTCCGTGTGTCACTGGGTCTGGGGGCTGGCCCAGTACGGGTCACGGTCCGGGTCTACTGGGGCCTGGACCTGGGGGCCCTGCGTGGACGTGGTGCTGGGGGGTCTTCTGGAGGCATGGAGGTTGGGACTGGGGGTGTGGAACGTTGTAGGGGGAGGCCTGGACCGTGTGTGTCTGGGTCTGGGGGCTGGCCAAGTACGGGTCACGGTCCTTTTCTCCTGGGGCCTGGACCTTGGGGCCCTGTGAGGAGGTGGTGCTGGGGGGTCTGCTGGAGGCATGGAGGTCGGGACTGGGGGTGTGGAACGTTGTAGGGGGAGGCCTGTTCCGTGTGTGTCTGGGTCTGGGGGCTGGCCCAGTACGGGTCCCTGTCCTGGTCCCCTGGGGCCTGGACCAGGGGGCCCTCATGTGGGGGTGTTTGTGGGGGGTCTGCTGGTCCGTGCCTGCCTAACCCTAACCCTGGCCCAGTACAAGTCCCGGTCCTGGTCCCCTGGGGCCTGGACCTGAGGGCCCTGTGTGGAGGTGGTGCTGGGCGGTCTGCTGGAGGCATGGAGGTCGGGACTGGGGGTGTGGAACGTCTGCTGGAGGCATGGAGGCCAGGTCTGGGGGTGTGGAACTTTGTAGGGGGAGGCCTGGTCCGTGTGTGTCTGGGTCTGGCGGCTGGCCAAGTACGGGTCACGGTCCTGGTCTCCTGGGGCCTGGACCTTGGGGCCCTGTGAGGAGGTGGTGCTGGGGGGTCTGCTGGAGGCATGGAGGTCGGGATTGGGGGTGTGGAACGTTGTAGGGGGAGGCCTGGTCCGTGTGTGTCTGGGTCTGGGGGCTGGCCCAGTACGGGTCCCGGTCCTGGTCCCCTGGGGCCTGGACCTGGGGGCCCTCATGTGGGGGTGTTGCTGGGGGGTCTGCTGGAGGCATGGAGACCGGGACTGGGGGTGTGGAACGTTGTAGGGGGAGGCCTGGTCCGTGTGTGTCTGGGTCTGGGGGCTGGCCAAGTACGGGTCACGGTCCTGGTCTCCTGGGGCCTGGACCTGGGGGCCCTGTGTGGAGGTGTTGCTGGGGGGTCTGCTGGAGGCATGGAGGTCGGGACTGGGGGTGTGGAACGTTGTAGGGGGAGGCCTGGACCGTGTGTGAATGGGTCTGGGGGCTGGCCCAGTACGGGTCCCGGTCCTGGTCCCCTGGTGCCTGGACCTAGGGTACCTCATGTGGGGGTGTTGCTGGGGCGTCTGCTGAAGGCATGGAGGCCGGGAATGGGGGTGTGTGCCTGGGTCTGGGGGCTGGCCCAGAACGGGTCCCGGTCCTGGTCCCCTGGGACATGGACCTGGGGGCCCTCATGTGGGGGTGTTGCTGGGGGGTCTGCTGGAGCCATTGAGGCCGGGACTGGGGGTGTGGAACGTTGTAGGGGGAGGCCTGGTCCGTGCCTGCCTAACCCTAACCCTGGCCCAGTACGGGTCCCGGTCCTGGTCCCCTGGGGCCTGGACCTGGGGGCCCTCATCTGGGGGTGTTGCTGGGGGGTCTGCTGGAGGCATGGAGGCCGGGACTGGGGGTGTGGAACGTTGTAGGGGGAGGCCTGGTCCGTGCCTGCCTAATCCTAACCCTGGCCCAGTACGGGTCCCGGTCCTGGTCCCCTGGGGCCTGGACCTTGGGGCCCTGTGTTGAGGTGGTGCTGGGGGGTCTGCTGGAGGCATGGAGGTCGGGACTGGGGGTGTGGAACATTGTAGGGGGAGGCCTGGGCCGTGTGTGTCTGGGTCTGGGGGCTGGCCAAGTACGGGTCCCGGTCCTGGTCCCCTGGGGCCTGGACCTGGGGGCCCTCATGTGGGGGTGTTTGTGGGGGGTCTGCTGGTCCGTGCCTGCCTAACCCTAACCCTGGCCCAGTACGGGTCCTGGTCCTGGTCCCCTGGGGCCTGGACTTGGGGGCCTTGTGGAGGTGGTGCTGGGGGGTCTGCTGGAGGCATGGAGGTCGGGACAGGGGGTGTGGAACGTTGTAGGGGGAGGCCTGGACCGTGTGTGTCTGGGTCTGGGGGCTGGCCAAGTACAGGTCACGGTCCTGGTCTCCTGGGGCCTGGACCTTGGGGCCCTGTGAGGAGGTGGTGCTGGGGGATCTGCTGGAGGCATGGAGGTCGGGACTGGGGGTGTGGAACGTTGTAGGGGGAGGCGTGGACCGTGTGTGAATGGGTCTGAGGGCAGGCCCAGTACGGGTCCCGGTCCTGGTCCCCTGGGGCCTGGACCTGGGGGCCCTCATGTGGGGGTGTTGCTGGGGGGTCTGCTGGAGGAATGGAGGCCGGGACTGGGGGTGTGGAACGTTGTAGGGGGAGGCCTGGTCCGTGTGTGTCTGGGTCTGGGGGCTGGCCAAGTACGGGTCACGGTCCTGGTCTCCTGGGGCCTGGACCTGGGGGCCCTGTGTGGAGGTGGTGCTGGGGGGTCTGCTGGAGGCATGGAGGTCGGGACTGGGGGTGTGGAACATTGTAGGGGGAGGCCTGGGCCGTGTGTGTCTGGGTCTGGGGGCTGGCCAAGTACGGGTCCCGGTCCTGGTCCCCTGGGGCCTGGACCTGGGGGCCCTCATGTGGGGGTGTTTGTGGGGGGTCTGCTGGTCCGTGCCTGCCTAACCCTAACCCTGGCCCAGTACGGGTCCTGGTCCTGGTCCCCTGGGGCCTGGACCTGGGGGCCCTCATGTGGGGTTGTTGCTGGGCCCTCATGTGGGGGTGTTGCTGGGGGGTCTGCTGAAGGCATGGAGGCCGGGAATGGGGGTGTGTGCCTGGGTCTGGGGGCTGGCCCAGAACGGGTCCCGGTCCTGGTCCCCTGGGGCCTGGTCCTGGGGGCCCTTATGTGGGGGTGTTGCTGGGGGGTCTGCTGGAGGCATGGAGGACGGGACTGTGGGTGTGGAATGTTGTAGGGGGAGGCCTGGTCCGTGCCTGCCTAACCCTAACCCTGGCCCAGTACGGGTCCGGTCCTGGTCCCCTGGGGCCTGGACCTGGGGGCCCTCATGTGGGGGTGTTGCTGGGGGGTCTGCTGGAGGCATGGAGGCCGGGACTGGGGGTGTGGAACGTTGTAGGGGGAGGCCTGGTCCGTGCCTGCCTAACCCTAACCCTGGCCCAGTACAAGTCCCGGTCCTGGTCCCCTGGGGCCTGGACCTGAGGGCCCTGTGTGGAGGTGGTGCTGGGGGGTCTGCTGGAGGCATGGGGTGTGGAACGTCTGCTGGAGGCATGGAGGCCAGGTCTGGGGGTGTGGAACGTTGTAGGGGGAGGCCTGGTCCGTGTGTGTCTGGGTCTGGGGGCTGGCCACGTACGGGTCACGGTCCTGGTCTCCTGGGACCTGGACCTTGGGGCCCTGTGAGGAGGTGGTGCTGGGGGATCTGCTGGAGGCATGGAGGTCGGGACTGGGGGTGTGGAACGTTGTAGGGGGAGGCCTGGTCCGTGCCTGCCTAACCATAACCCTGGCCCAGTACAAGTCCCGGTCCTGGTCCCCTGGGGCCTGGACCTGAGGGCCCTGTGTGGAGGTGGTGCTGGGGGGTCTGCTGGAGGCATGGAGGTCGGGATTGGGGGTGTGGAACGTTGTAGGGGGAGGCCTGGTCCGTGTGTGTCTGGGTCTGGGGGCTGGCCCAGTACGGGTCCCGGTCCTGGTCCCCTGGGGCCTGGACCTGGGGGCCCTCATGTGGGGGTGTTGCTGGGGGGCCTGCTGGAGGCATGGAGACCGGGACTGGGGGTGTGGAACGTTGTAGGGGGAGGCCTGGTCCGTGTGTGTCTGGGTCTGGGGGCTGGCCAAGTACGGGTCACGGTCCTGGTCTCCTGGGGCCTGGACTTGGGGGCCTTGTGCAGGTGGTGCTGGGGGGTCTGCTGGAGGCATGGAGGTCGGGACTGGGGGTGTGGAACGTTGTAGGGGGAGGCCTGGACCGTGTGTGTCTGGGTCTGGGGGCTGGCCAAGTACGGGTCACGGTCCTGGTCTCCTGGGGCCTGGACCTTGGGGCCCTGTGAGGAGGTGGTGCTGGGGGATCTGCTGGAGGCATGGAGGTCGGGACTGGGGGTGTGGAACGTTGTAGGGGGAGGCCTGGACCGTGTGTGAATGGGTCTGAGGGCAGGCCCAGTACGGGTCCCGGTCCTGGTCCCCTGGGGCCTGGACCTGGGGGCCCTCATGTGGGGGTGTTGCTGGGGGGTCTGCTGGAGGCATGGAGGCCGGGACTGGGGGTGTGGAACGTTGTAGGGGGAGGCCTGGTCCGTGTGTGTCTGGGTCTGGGGGCTGGCCAAGTACGGGTCACGGTCCTGGTCTCCTGGGGCCTGGACCTGGGGGCCCTGTGTGGAGGTGGTGCTGGGGGGTCTGCTGGAGGCATGGAGGTCGGGACTGGGGGTGTGGAACATTGTAGGGGGAGGCCTGGGCCGTGTGTGTCTGTGTCTGGGGGCTGGCCAAGTACGGGTCCCGGTCCTGGTCCCCTGGGGCCTGGACCAGGGGGCCCTCATGTGGGGGTGTTTGTGGGGGGTCTGCTGGTCCGTGCCTGCCTAACCCTAACCCTGGCCCAGTACGGGTCCAGGTCCTGGTCCCCTGGGGCCTGGACCTGGTGGCACTCATGTGGGGGTGTTGCTGGGCCCTCATGTGGGGGTGTTGCTGGGGGGTCTGCTGGAGGCATGGAGGCCGGGACTGGGGGTGTGTGTCTGGGTCTGGGGGCTGGCCCAGTACGGGTCCCGGTCCTGGTCCCCTGGGGCCTGGACCTGGGGGCCCTCATGTGGGGGTGTTTGTGGGGGGTCTGCTGGTCCGTGCCTGCCTAACCCTAACCCTGGCCCAGTACGGGTCCCGGTCCTTGTCCCCTGGGGCCTGGAACTGGGGGCCCTCATTTGGGGGTGTTGCTGGGGGGTCTGCTGGAGGCATGGAGGCCGGGACTGGGGGTGTGGAACGTTGTAGGGGGAGGCCTGGTCTGTGCCTGCCTAACCCTAAACCTGGCCCAGTACGGGTCCCGGTCCTGGTCCCCTGGGGCCTGGACCTGGGGGCCCTCATCTGGGGGTGTTTCTGGGGGGTCTGCTGGAGGCATGGAGGCCGGAACTGGGGGTGTGGAACGTTGTAGGGGGAGGCCTGGTCCGTGCCTGCCTAACCCTAACCTGGCCCAGTACAAGTCCCGGTCCTGGTCCCCTGGGGCCTGGACCTGGGGGCCCTGTGAGGAGGTGGTGCTGGGGGGTCTGCTGGAGGCATGGAGGTCGGGACTGGGGGTGTGGTACGTCTGCTGGAGGCATGGAGGCCAGGACTGGGGGTGTGGAACGTTTTGGGGGAGGCCTGGTCCGTGTGTGTCTGGGTCTGGGGGCTGGCCAAGTACGGGTCACGGTCCTGGTCTCCTGGGGCCTGGACCTTGGGGCCATGTCAGAAGGTGGTGCTGGGGGGTCTGCTGGAGGCATGGAGGTCGGGACTGGGGGTGTGGAAAGTTGTAGTTGGAGGCCTGGACCGTGTGTGTCTGGGTCGGGGGGCTGGCCAAGTACGGGTCATGGTCCTGGTCTCCTGGGGCCTGGACCTGGGGGCCCTCTGTGGAAGTTTTTCTGTGGAGTCTGCTGGAGGCATGGAGGCCGGGACTGGGGGTGTGGAACGTTGTAGGGGGAGGCCTGGTCCGTGTGTGTCTGGGTCTGGGGGCTGGCCAAGTACGGGTCACGGTCCTGGTCTCCTGGGGCCTGGACCTGGGGGCCCTGTTTGGAGGTGGTGCTGGGGGGTCTGCTGGAGGCATGGAGTTCGGGACTGGGGGTGTGGAACGTTGTCGGGGGAGGCCTGGTCCGTGCCTGCCTAACCCTAACCCTGGCCCAGTACGGGTCCCGGTCCTGGTCCACTGGGGCCTGGACCTGGGGGCCCTCATGTGGGGGTGTTGCTGGGGGGTCTGCTGGAGGCATGGAGGCCGGGACTGGGGGTGTGGAACGTTGTAGGGGGAGGCCTGGTCCGTGCCTGCCTAACCCTAACCCTGGCACAGTACGGGTCCCTGTCCTGGTCCCCTGGGGCCTGGACCTGGGGGCCCTCATGTGGGCGTGTTGCTGGGGGGTCTGCTGGAGGCATGGAGGCCGGGACTGGGGGTTGTGTCTCTGGGTCTGGGGGCTGGCCCAGAACGGGTCCTGGTCCTGGTCCCCTGGGACATGGACCTGGGGGCCCTCATGTGGGGGTGTTGCTGGGGGGTCTGCTGGAGCCATTGAGGCCGGGACTGGGGGTGTGGAACGTTGTAGGGGGAGGCCTGGTCCGTGTGTGTCTGGGTCTGGGGGCTGGCCAAGTACGGGTCACGGTCCTGGTCTCCTGGGGCCTGGACCTGGGGGCCCTGTGTGGAGGTGGTGCTGGGGGGTCTGCTGGAGGCATGGAGGTCGGGACTGGGGGTGTGGAACGTTGTAGGGGGAGGCCTGGGCCGTGTGTGTCTGGGTCTGGGGGCTGGCCAAGTACGGGTCCCGGTCCTGGTCCCCTGGGGCCTGGACCTGGGGGCCCTCATGTGGGGGTGTTTGTGGGGGGTCTGCTGGTCCGTGCCTGCCTAACCCTGACCCTGGCCCAGTAAGGGTCCTGGTCCTGGTCCCCTGGGGCCTGGACCTGGGGGCCCTCATGTGGGGTTGTTGCCGCGCCCTCATGTGGGGGTGTTGCTGGGGGGTCTGCTGAAGGCATGGAGGCCGGGAATGGGGGTGTGTGTCTGGGTCTGGGGGCTGGCCCAGAACGGGTCCCGGTCCTGGTCCCCTGGGGCCTGGTCCTGGGGGCCCTCATGTGGGGGTGTTGCTGGGGGGTCTGCTGGAGGCATGGAGGACGGGACTGTGGGTGTGGAATGTTGTAGGGGGAGGCCTGGTCCGTGCCTGCCTAACCCTAAACCTGGCCCAGTACGGGTCCCGGTCCTGGTCCCGTGGGGCCTGGACCTGGGGGCCCTCATGTGGGGGTGTTGCTGGGGGGTCTACTGGAGGCATGGAGGCCGGGACTGGGGGTGTGGAACGTTTTACGGGGAGGCCTGATCCGTGTGTGTCTGGGTCTGGGTGCTGGCCAAGTACGGGTCAAGGTCCTGGTCTCCTGGGGCCTGGACCTGGGGCCCTGTGTGGAGGTGTTGCTGGGGGATCTGCTGGAGGCATGGAGGTCGAGAATGGGGGTGTGGAACGTTGTAGGGGGAGGCCTGGTCCGTGCCTGCCTAACCCTAACCCTGGCCCAGTACAAGTCCCGGTCCTGGTCCCCTGGGGCCTGGACCTGAGGGCCCTGTGTGGAGGTGGTGCTGGGGGGTCTGCTGGAGGCATGGGGTGTGGAACGTCTGCTGGAGGCATGGAGGCCAGGTCTGGGGGTGTGGAACGTTGTAGGGGGAGGCCTGGTCCGTGTGTGTCTGGGTCTGGGGGCTGGCCAAGTACGGGTCACGGTCCTGGTCTCCTGGGGCCTGTACCTTGGGGCCCTGTGAGGAGGTGGTGCTGGGGGATCTGCTGGAGGCATGGAGGTCGGGACTGGGGGTGTGGAACGTTGTAGGGGGAGGCCTGGACCGTGTGTGAATGGGTCTGGGGGCTGGCCCAGTACGGGTCCCGGTCCTGGTCCCCTGGGGCCTGGACCTGGGGGCCCTCATGTGGGGGTGTTGCTGGGGGGTCTGCTGGAGGCTTGGAGGCCGGGACTGGGGGTGTGGAACGTTGTAGGGGGAGGCCTGGTCCGTGTGTGTCTGGGTCTGGGGGCTGGCGAAGTACGGGTCACGGTCCTGGTCTCCTAGGGCCTGGACCTGGGGGCCCTGTGTGGAGGTGGTGCTGGGGGGTCTGCTGGAGGCATGGAGGTCGGGACTGGGGGTGTGGAACGTTGTAGGGGGAGGCCTGGGCCGTGTGTGTCTGGGTCTGGGGGCTGGCCAAGTACGGGTCCCGGTCCTGGTCCCCTGGGGCCTGGACCTGGGGGCCCTCATGTGGGGGTGTTTGTGGGGGGTCTGCTGGTCCGTGCCTGCCTAACCCTAACCCTGGCCCAGTACGGATCCTGGTCCTGGTCCCCTGGGGCCTGGACCTGGGGGCCCTCATGTGGGGTTGTTGCTGGGCCCTCATGTGGGGGTGTTGCTGGGGGGTCTGCTGAAGGCATGGAGGCCGGGAATGGGGGTGTGTGTCTGGGTCTGGGGGCTGGCCCAGAACGGGTCCCGGTTCTGGTCCCCTGGGGCCTGGACCTGGGGGCCCTCATGTGGGGGTGTTTGTGGGGGGTCTGCTGGTCCGTGCCTGCCTAACCCTAACCCTGGCCCAGTACGGGTCCCAGTCCTGGTCCCCTGGGGCCTGGACCTGGGGGCCCTCATCTAGGGGTGTTGCTGGGGGGTCTGCTGGAGGCATGGAGGTCGGGACTGGGGGTGTGGAACGTTGTAGGGGGAGGCCTGGACCGTGTGTGTCTGGGTCTGGGGGCTGGCCCAGTACGGGTCCCGGTCCTGGTCCCGTGGGGCCTGGACCTGGGGGCCCTCATGTGGGGGTGTTGCTGGGGGGTCTGTTGGAGGCATGGAGGCCGGGACTGGGGGTATGGAACGTTGTAGGGGGAGGCCTGGTCCGTGCCTGCCTAACCCTAACCCTGGCCCAGTACGGGTCCGGTCCTGGTCCCCTGGGGCCTGGACCTGGGGGCCCTCATGTGGGGGTGTTGCTGGGGGGTCTGCTGGAGGCATGGAGGCCGGGACTGGGGGTGTGGAACGTTGTAGGGGGAGGCCTGGTCCGTGCCTGCCTAACCCTAACCCTGGCCCAGTGCGGGTCCCGGTCCTGGTCCCATGGGAACTGGACCTGGGGGCCCTCATGTGGGCGTGTTGCTGGGGGGTCTGCTGGAGGCATGTAGGCCGGGACTGGGGGTTGTGTCTCTGGGTCTGGGGGCTGGCCGAGAACGGGTCCCGGTCCTGGTCCCCTGGGACATGGACCTGGGGGCCCTCATGTGGGGGTGTTGCTGGGGGGTCTGTTGGAGCCATGGAGGCCGGGACTGGGGGTGTGGAACGTTGTAGGGGGAGGCCTGGTCCGTGCCTGCCTAACCCTAACCCTGGCCCAGTACGGGTCCCGGTCATGGTCCCCTGGGGCCTGGACCTGGGGGCCCTCATCTGGGGGTGTTGCTGGGGGGTCTGCTGGAGGCATGGAGGCCGGGACTGGGGGTGTGGAACGTTGTAGGGGGAGGCCTGGTCCGTGCCTTCCTAACCCTAACCCTGGCCCAGTACAAGTCCCGGTCCTGGTCCCCTGGGGCCTGGACCTGGGGGCCCTGTGTGGAGGTGGTGCTGGGGGGTCTGCTGGAGGCATGGAGGTCGGGACTCGGGGTGTGGAACGTCTGCTGGAGGCATGGAGGCCAGGTCTGGGGGTTTGGAACGTTGTAGGGGGAGGCCTGGTCCGTGTGTCACTGGGTCTGGGGGCTGGCCCAGTACGGGTCACGGTCCGGGTCTACTGGGGCCTGGACCTGGGGGCCCTGCGTGGACGTGGTGCTGGGGGGTCTTCTGGAGGCATGGAGGTCGGGACTGGGGGTGTGGAACGTTGTAGGGGGAGGCCTGGACCGTGTGTGTCTGGGTCTGGGGGCTGGCCAAGTACGGGTCACGGTCCTTTTCTCCTGGGGCCTGGACCTTGGGGCCCTGTGAGGAGGTGGTGCTGGGGGGTCTGCTGGAGGCATGGAGGTCGGGACTGGGGGTGTGGAACGTTGTAGGGGGAGGCCTGGTCCGTGTGTGTCTGGGTCTGGGGGCTGGCCCAGTACGGGTCCCGGTCCTGGTCCCCTGGGGCCTGGACCAGGGGGCCCTCATATGGGGGTGTTTGTGGGGGGTCTGCTGGTCCGTGCCTGCCTAACCCTAACCCTGGCCCAGTACGGGTCCAGGTCCTGGTCCCCTGGGGCCTGGACCTGGGGGCCCTCATGTGGGGGTGTTGCTGGGGGGTCTGCTGGAGGCATGTAGGCCGGGACTGGGGGTTGTGTCTCTGGGTCTGGGGGCTGGCCGAGAACGGGTCCCGGTCCTGGTCCCCTGGGACATGGACCTGGGGGCCCTCATGTGGGGGTGTTGCTGGGGGGTCTGTTGGAGCCATGGAGGCCGGGACTGGGGGTGTGGAACGTTGTAGGGGGAGGCCTGGTCCGTGCCTGCCTAACCCTAACCCTGGCCCAGTACGGGTCCCGTGTGGAGGTCCCCTGGGGCCTGGACCTGGGGGCCCTGTGTGGAGGTGGTGCTGGGGGGTCTGCTGGAGGCATGGAGGTCGGGACTCGGGGTGTGGAACGTCTGCTGGAGGCATGGAGGCCAGGTATGGGGGTTTGGAACGTTGTAGGGGGAGGCCTGGTCCGTGTGTCACTGGGTCTGGGGGCTGGCCCAGTACGGGTCACGGTCCTTTTCTCCTGGGGCCTGGACCTTGGGGCCCTGTGAGGAGGTGGTGCTGGGGGGTCTGCTGGAGGCATGGAGGTCGGGACTGGGGGCGTGGAACGTTGTAGGGGGAGGCCTGGTCCGTGTTTGTCTGGGTCTGGGGGCTGGCCCAGTACGGGTCCCGGTCCTGGTCCCCTGGGGCCTGGACCAGGGGGCCCTCATGTGGGGGTGTTTGTGGGGGGTCTGCTGGTCCGTGCCTGCCTAACCCTAACCCTGGCCCAGTACGGGTCCAGGTCCTGGTCCCCTGGGGCCTGGACCTGGGGGCCCTCATGTGGGGGTGTTGCTGGGGGGTCTGCTGGAGGCATGGAGGCCGGGGCTGGGGGTGTGGAACGTTGTAGGGGGAGGCCTGGTCCGTGCCTGCCTAACCCTAACCCTGGCCCAGTGCGGGTCCCGGTCCTGGTCCCCTGGGAACTGGACCTGGGGGCCCTCATGTGGGCGTGTTGCTGGGGGGTCTGCTGGAGGCATGTAGGCCGGGACTGGGGGTTGTGTCTCTGGGTCTGGGGGCTGGCCGAGAACGGGTCCCGGTCCTGGTCCCCTGGGACATGGACCTGGGGGCCCTCATGTGGGGGTGTTGCTGGGGGGTCTGTTGGAGCCATGGAGGCCGGGACTGGGGGTGTGGAACGTTGTAGGGGGAGGCCTGGTCCGTGCCTGCCTAACCCTAACCCTGGCCCAGTACGGGTCCCGGTCCTGGTCCCCTGGGGCCTGGACCTGGGGGCCCTCATCTGGGGGTGTTGCTGGGGGGTCTGCTGGAGGCATGGAGGCCGGGACTGGGGGTGTGGAACATTGTAGGGGGAGGCCTGGTCCGTGCCTTCCTAACCCTAACCCTGGCCCAGTACAAGTCCCGGTCCTGGTCCCCTGGGGCCTGGACCTGGGGGCCCTGTGTGGAGGTGGTGCTGGGGGGTCTGCTGGAGGCATGGAGGTCGGGACTCGGGGTGTGGAACCTCTGCTGGAGGCATGGAGGCCGGGACTGGGGGTGTGGAACGTTGTAGGGGGAGGCATGGTCCGTGCCTTCCTAACCCTAACCCTGGCCCAGTACAAGTCCCGGTCCTGGTCCCCTGGGGCCTGGACCTGGGGGCCCTGTGTGGAGGTGGTGCTGGGGGGTCTGCTGGAGGCATGGAGGTCGGGACTCGGGGTGTGGAACGTCTGCTGGAGGCATGGAGGCCAGGTCTGGGGGTTTGGAACGTTGTAGGGGGACGCCTGGTCCGTGTGTCACTGGGTCTGGGGGCTGGCCCAGTACGGGTCACGGTCCGGGTCTACTGGGGCCTGGACCTGGGGGCCCTGCGTGGACGTGGTGCTGGGGGGTCTTCTGGAGGCATGGAGGTCGGGACTGGGGGTGTGGAACGTTGTAGGGGGAGGCCTGGACCGTGTGTGTCTGGGTCTGGGGGCTGGCCAAGTACGGGTCACGGTCCTTTTCTCCTGGGGCCTGGACCTTGGGGCCCTGTGAGGAGGTGGTGCTGGGGGGTCTGCTGGAGGCATGGAGGTCGGGACTGGGGGTGTGGAACGTTGTAGGGGGAGGCCTGGTCCGTGTGTGTCTGGGTCTGGGGGCTGGCCCAGTACGGGTCCCGGTCCTGGTCCCCTGGGGCCTGGACCAGGGGGCCCTCATGTGGGGGTGTTTGTGGGGGGTCTGCTGGTCCGTGCCTGCCTAAGCCTAACCCTGGCCCAGTACGGGTCACGGTCCTGGTCTCCTGGGTCCTGGACCTGGGGGCCCTCTTTGGAGGTGGTGCTGTGGAGTCTGCTGGAGGCATGGAGGCCGGGACTGGGGGCGTGGAACGTTGTAGGGGGAGGCCTGGTCCGTGTTTGTCTGGGTCTGGGGGCTGGCCAAGTACGGGTCACGGTCCTGGTCTCCTGGGGCCTGGACCTGGGGGCCCTGTGTGGAGGTGGTGCTGGGGGGTCTGCTGGAGGCATGGAGGTCGGGACTGGGGGTGTGGAACGTTGTAGGGGGAGGCCTGGTCCGTGTTTGTCTGGGTCTGGTGGCTGGCCAAGTACGGGTCACGGTCCTGGTCTCCTGGGGCCTGGACCTGGGGGCCCTGTGTGAAGGTGGTGCTGGGGGGTCTGCTGGAGGCATGGAGGTCGGGACTGGGGGTGTGGTACGTCTGCTGGAGGCATGGAGGCCAGGACTGGGGGTGTGGAACGTTTTGGGGGAGGCCTGGTCCGTGTGTGTCTGGGTCTGGGGGCTGGCCAAGTACGGGTCACGGTCCTGGTCTCCTGGGGCCTGGACCTGGGGGCCCTGTTTGGAGGTGGTGCTGGGGGGTCTGCTGGAGGCATGGAGTTCGGGACTGGGGGTGTGGAACGTTGTCGGGGGAGGCCTGGTCCGTGCCTGCCTAACCCTAACCCTGGCCCAGTACGGGTCCCGGTCCTGGTCCACTGGGGCCTGGACCTGGGGGCCCTCATGTGGGGGTGTTGCTGGGGGGTCTGCTGGAGGCATGGAGGCCGGGACTGGGGGTGTGGAACGTTGTAGGGGGAGGCCTGGTCCGTGCCTGCCTAACCCTAACCCTGGCACAGTACGGGTCCCTGTCCTGGTCCCCTGGGACCTGGACCTGGGGGCCCTCATGTGGGCGTGTTGCTGGGGGGTCTGCTGGAGGCATGGAGGCCGGGACTGGGGGTTGTGTGTCTGGGTCTGGGGGCTGGCCCAGAACGGGTCCCGGTCCTGGTCCCCTGTGGCCTGGACCATTGGGCCCTCATGTGGGTGTGTTTGTGGGGGGTCTGCTGGTCCGTGCCTGCCTAACCCTAACCCTGGCCCAGTACGGGTCCAGGTCCTGGTCCCCTGGGGCCTGGACCTGGTGGCCCTCATGTGGGGGTGTTGCTGGGCCCTCATGTGGGGGTGTTGCTGGGGGGTCTGCTGGAGGCATGGAGGCCGGGACTGGGGGTGTGTGTCTGGGTCTGGGGGCTGGCCCAGTACGGGTCCCGGTCCTGGTCCCCTGGGGCCTGGACCTGGGGGCCCTCATGTGGGGGTGTTTGTGGAGGGTCTGCTGGTCCGTGCCTGACTAACCCTAACCCTGGCCCAGTACGGGTCCCGGTCCTGGTCCCCTGGGGCCTGGACCTGGGGGCCCTCATGTGGGGGTGTTGCTGGGCCCTCATGTGGGGGTGTTGCTGGGGGGTCTGCTGGAGGCATGGAGGCCGGGACTGGGGGTGTGGAACGTTGTAGGGGGAGGCCTGGTCCGTGCCTGCCTAACCCTAACCTGGCCCAGTACAAGTCCCGGTCCTGGTCCCCTGGGGCCTGGACCTGGGGGCCCTGTGAGGAGGTGGTGCTGGGGGGTCTGCTGGAGGCATGGAGGTCGGGACTGGGGGTGTGGTACGTCTGCTGGAGGCATGGAGGCCAGGACTGGGGGTGTGGAACGTTTTGGGGGAGGCCTGGTCCGTGTGTGTCTGGGTCTGGGGGCTGGCCAAGTACGGGTCACGGTCCTGGTCTCCTGGGGCCTGGACCTTGGGGCCATGTCAGGAGGTGGTGCTGGGGGGTCTGCTGGAGGCATGGAGGTCGGGACTGGGGGTGTGGAACGTTGTAGTTGGAGGCCTGGACTGTGTGTGTCTAGGTCTGGGGGCTGGCCAAGTACGGTCCTGGTCTCCTGGGGCCTGGACCTGGGGGCCCTCTGTGGAGGTGGTGCTGTGGAGTCTGCTGGAGGCATGGAGGCCGGGACTGGGGGTGTGGAACGTTGTAGGGGGAGGCCTGGTCCGTGTGTGTCTGGGTCTGGGGGCTGGCCAAGTACGGGTCACGGTCCTGGTCTCCTGGGGCCTGGACCTGGGGGCCCTGTTTGGAGGTGGTGCTGGGGGGTCTGCTGGAGGCATGGAGGTCGGGACTGGGGGTGTGGAACATTGTAGGGGGAGGCCTGGGCCGTGTGTGTCTGGGTCTGGGGGCTGGCCCAGTACGGGTCCGGTCCTGGTCCCCTGGGGCCTGGACCTTGGGGCCCTCATGTGGGGGTGTTGCTGGGGGGTCTCCTGGAGGCATGGAGGCCGGGACTGGGGGTGTGGAACGTTGTAAGGGGAGGCCTGGTCCGTGCCTGCCTAACCCTAACCCTGGCCCAGTACGGGTCCCGGTCCTGGTCCACTGGGGCCTGGACCTGGGGGCCCTCATGTGGGGGTGTTGCTGGGGGG
The DNA here is from genome assembly GCF_964030765.1 of Micromesistius poutassou. Taxonomy (NCBI): domain Eukaryota; kingdom Metazoa; phylum Chordata; class Actinopteri; order Gadiformes; family Gadidae; genus Micromesistius; species Micromesistius poutassou. The sequence goes on along the minus strand of NC_140276.1, from coordinate 21,309,310 downwards.
TCTGCTGGAGGCATGGAGGCCGGGACTGGGGGTGTGGAACGTTGTAGGGGGAGGCCTGGTCTGTGCCTGCCTAACCCTAACCCTGGCACAGTACGGGTCCCGGTCCTGGTCCCCTGGGGCCTGGACCTGGGGGCCCTCATGTGGGCGTGTTGCTGGGGGGTCTGCTGGAGGCATGGAGGCCGGGACTGGGGGTTGTGTGTCTGGGTCTGGGGGCTGGCCCAGAACGGGTCCCGGTCCTGGTCCCCTGGGACATGGACCTGGGTCCCTCATGTGGGGGTGTTGCTGGGGGGTCTGCTGGAGCCATGGAGGCCGGGACTGGGGGTGTGGAACGTTGTAGGGGGAGGCCTGGTCCGTGCCTGCCTAACCCTAACCCTGACCCAGCACGGGTCCCGGTCCTGGTCCCCTGGGGCCTGGACCTGGGGGCCCTCATCTGGGGGTGTTGCTGGGGGGTCTGCTGGAGGCATGGAGGCCGGGACTGGGGGTGTGGAACGGTGTAGGGGGAGGCCTGGTCCGTGCCTTCCTAACCCTAACCCTGGCCCAGTACAAGTCCCGGTCCTGGTCCCCTGGGGCCTGGACCTGGGGGCCCTGTGTGGAGGTGGTGCTGGGGGGTCTGATGGAGGCATGGAGGTCGGGACTCGGGGTGTGGAACGTCTGCTGGAGGCATGGAGGCCAGGTCTGTGGGTGTGGAACGTTGTAGGGGGAGGCCTGGTCCGTGTGTCACTGGGTCTGGGGGCTGGCCCAGTAAGGGTCACGGTCCGGGTCTACTGGGGCCTGGACCTGGGGGCCCTGCATGGACGTGGTGCTGGGGGGTCTTCTGGAGGCATGGAGGTCGGGACTGGGGGTGTGGAACGTTGTAGGGGGAGGCCTGGACCGTGTGTGTCTGGGTCTGGGGGCTGGCCAAGTACGGGTCACGGTCCTGGTCTCCTGGGGCCTGGACCTTGGGGCCCTGTGAGGAGGTGGTGCTGGGGGGTCTGCTGGAGGCATGGAGGTCGGGACTGGGGTTGTGGAATGTTGTAGGGGGAGGCCTGGTCCGTGTGTGTCTGGGTCTGGGGGCTGGCCCAGTACGGGTCCCGGTCCTGGTCCCCTGGGGCCTGGACCAGGGGGCCCTCATGTGGGGGTGTTGCTGGGGGGTCTGCTGGAGGCATGGAGGCCGGGACTGGGGGTGTGGAACGTTGTAGGGGGAGGCCTGGTCCGTGCCTGCCCAACCCTAACCCTGGCCCAGTACGGGTCCCGGTCCTTGTCCCCTGGGGCCTGGAACTGGGGGCCCTCATTTGGGGGTGTTGCTGGGGGGTCTGCTGGAGGCATGGAGGCCGGGACTGGGGGTGTGGAACGTTGTAGGGGGAGGCCTGGTCCGTGTATGTCTGGGTCTGGGGGCTTGCCCAGTACGGGTCCCGGTCCTGGTCCCCTGGGGCCTGGACCTGGGGGCCCTCATGTGGGGGTGTTGCTGGGGGGTCTACTGGAGGCATGGAGGCCGGGACTGGGGGTGTGGAACGTTTTACGGGGAGGCCTGGTCCGTGTGTGTCTGGGTCTGGGGGCTGGCCAAGTACGGGTCAAAGTCCTGGTCTCCTGGGGCCTGGACCTGGGGGCCCTGTGTGGAGGTGTTGCTGGGGGGTCTGCTGGAGGCATGGAGGTCGGGACTGGGGGTGTGGAACGTTGTAGGGGGAGGCCTGGTCCGTGCCTGCCTAACCCTAACCCTGGCCCAGTACAAGTCCCGGTCCTGGTCCCCTGGGGCCTGGACCTGAGGGCCCTGTGTGGAGGTGGTGCTGGGGGGTCTGCTGGAGGCATGGGGTGTGGAACGTCTGCTGGAGGCATGGAGGCCAGGTCTGGGGGTGTGGAACGTTGTAGGGGGAGGCCTGGTCCGTGTGTGTCTGGGTCTGGGGGCTGGCCAAGTACGGGTCACGGTCCTGGTCTCCTGGGGCCTGGACCTTGGGGCCCTGTGAGGAGGTGGTGCTGGGGGATCTGCTGGAGGCATGGAGGTCGGGACTGGGGTTGTGGAACGTTGTAGGGGGAGGCCTGGTCCGTGCCTGCCTAACCCTAACCCTGACCCAGTACAATTCCCGGTCCTGGTCCCCTGGGGCCTGGACCTGAGGGCCCTGTGTGGAGGTGGTGCTGGGGGGTTTGCTGGAGGCATGGGGTGTGGAACGTCTGCTGGAGGCATGGAGGCCAGGTCTGGGGGTGTGCAACGTTGTAGGGGGAGGCCTGGTCCGTGTGTGTCTGGGTCTGGGGGCTGGCCCAGTACGGGTCCCGGTCCTGGTCCCCTGGGGCCTGGACCTGGGGGCCCTCATGTGGGGGTGTTGCTGGGGGGTCTGCTGGAGGCATGGAGGCCGGGACTGGGGGTGTGGAACGTTGTAGGGGGAGGCCTGGTCCGTGTGTGTCTGGGTCTGGGGGCTGGCCAAGTACGGGTCACGGTCCTGGTCTCCTGGGGCCTGGACCTGGGGGCCCTGTGTGGAGGTGGTGCTGGGGGGTCTGCTGGAGGCATGGAGGTCGGGACTGGGGGTGTGGAACGTTGTAGGGGGAGGCCTGGGCCGTGTGTGTCTGGGTCTGGGGGCTGGCCAAGTACGGGTCCCAGTCCTGGTCCCCTGGGGCCTGGACCTGGGGGCCCTCATGTGGGGGTGTTTGTGGGGGGTCTGCTGGTCCGTGCCTGCCTAACCCTAACCCTGGCCCAGTACGGGTTCTGGTCCTGGTCCCCTGGGGCCTGGACCTGGGGGCCCTCATGTGGGGTTGTTGCTGGGCCCTCATGTGGGGGTGTTGCTGGAGGGTCTGCTGAAGGCATGGAGGCCGGGACTGGGGGTGTGGAACGTTGTAGGGGGAGGCCTGGTCCGTGCCTGCCTAACCCTAACCCTGGCCCAGTGCGGGTCCCGGTCCTGGTCCACTGGGGCCTGGACCTGGGGGCCCTCATGTGGGGGTGTTGCTGGGGGGTCTGCTGGAGGCATGGAGGCCGGGACTGGGGGTGTGGAACGTTGTAGGGGGAGGCCTGGTCCGTGCCTGCCTAACCCAAACCCTGGCCCAGTGCGGGTCCCGGTCCTGGTCCCCTGGGGCCTGGACCTGGGGGCCCTCATGTGGGCGTGTTGCTGGGGGGTCTGCTGGAGGCATGGAGGCCGGGACTGGGGGTTGTGTCTCTGGGTCTGGGGGCTGGCCCAGAACGGGTCCCGGTCCTGGTCCCCTGGGACATGGACCTGGGGGCCCTCATGTGGGGGTGTTGCTGGGGGGTCTGCTGGAGCCATGGAGGCCGGGACTGGGGGTGTGGAACGTTGTAGGGGGAGGCCTGGTCCGTGTATGTC
>NC_140276.1:20691029-20696029 GCF_964030765.1 Micromesistius poutassou | reverse complement strand
TGTGTGTGTGTGTGTTTGTGTATGAGTTTATGAATCCCATACGCTAACTTACATAAATGTGAGTTTGTACATGACAAGGTTTTTGTGGGTGCGTGTGTGTGTGTGTGTGTGTGTGTGTGTGTTTGCATGTTTACATGGTCAGGCTCTGTATGTGTCCATGTGTGGGCACGTATGTGTGTGCATGTGTGTGTGCTTCTGTTCATGTTTTTGCGCATGTCTCTGTGTGTGTGTGTGTGTGTGTGTGTGTGTGTGTCTGGTCCCTGTGGTCATTTGGAGTCGGCTGGCTTGGCGGTGAGTATTACTTTAAAAGCTGCTCGTTATGGATTTCAATAACAACATATACACAACCGTTGCAGATTTCAACCACCTCTCTCAGTCTGTTTGCTCAGACCCACAGGGTACAGTCAATTTCCTGTCAGTTCAGAATCAGCAACACACACACACACACACACACATTCAACCTCTCTCTGAAAACCAAAACGGCCTTTTTATAACTGAATCAATCACAAACCCAGAAATAATTACCGGTTGCCAACTATCTCAGAGGAAAACAAGAGCAAGTTTATTTATGAATTTGGATTAGCTACAAGACTGAGATCAGCTTACAGGGTTCAATCTAATTAACCGCCGCTGTTATTCAACAGCAAGGCATCTGAGGCACACACACATGTAGCACCGTGTTTACATGCTATTGTGTGCATGTAAACATCCACTACATCTGTGTGTGAATGTGTGCGTTTCAGTTTAGTCTAGAAAGCCATCTTTGTTTGTGTACATTTGCAATTATCACATGCATACATTGTGTATGAGCTGGTACAGTCTGTCTATGTATGTGTGTGAGTGTGTGCATGTGTGTGCGTGTATGTGTGTGTGCGTATTTGTGTGAGTGTGTGTTTACCAGGTCCAATCTGGTTAAAATGATGTTGAGCAGACCGACATCCCAGTCTCATATTGCCGTGGCAACCTCAATTAGTCGTAGCTAAGATACCAGCTGTAGAGCGGTTAAGTGCTTTCTCCGTTTTCATACCATTTTTATTTTTTATTTTTTTTGGATTAACTCAAGCTGGTCATTGAAAATATATTAGAATGTGTTGTGATTTATAAGTCTGACATACCATACCATGTTGGTCCATCACGCCCCCTCCCTAAAGACATATTCAGATTGGACGGAAGGTTCCAAAATGGAACTTCACCTGGTCAACTACTGACGGAAGACGTCTTGAAGTAATCCCAGTGTGCACAACGTATGCTGGGGCCCGATTGCTCCTCGATGATTCTAGGGCTAAGGCCGTGGCATCAGCCCAGGCCATTGGCGTTTTTTTCCACACCTCCACCCCTCCTTCAACGCTTTCGTTCATCTTTCTATCTCTCCGTCTGTCCAGCCATCCGTCTTCCGTCACTCATTTCCTCTCTCTCTGTTTGTCTTTCGTCGTCCTCTCCCTCTCTGGCCCTTAATGACCCTTTCCATCCCTCTCTCCATCCTCCTCCCTCTTTCCATCCTTCTCTCCATCCTGCTCCCTCTTTCCATCCCTCTCTCCATCCTGCTCCCTCTTTCCATCCCTCTCTCCATCCTGCTCCCTCTTTCCATCACTTCTCTCAGCTGGTTCCCCCCCCCGTCCCTCCTGTATCACTCCTCCGTCGGGCCATCCCTCTGTTCTTTTCCATTTCTCTCATGTGCAGCCGTTCCCTGATGAGCAACAGCAGCTCTGCTCTCTTTGACCTGATGGCAGATTACTGTGGCATTTAGTAAAGGGCAGCACATTAATATACAACACACACACACACACACACACACACACACACACAGGCCCGCACACACACGCTTGCGCGCCCGCACACACCCACTTACATAATCTGTATTCTCCATCTTTTCGACATATACACACACATCCTCTCACAAGGTTTGTGTCTCTCCCTCTCTTACTAAACATGCATGTACTGTATGGATATGAGCGCGCGCGTGTACACAACACAGCCTTAGACACGCTGATGGGTTTTTAAATGAGGGCACGGTGGAGGACTCACACATTCCCGTCTATATCTTGTCATCATCCTTTCTTTTGACCTTTGTTTTTGACTAAATCTATCTGGAGGAAATGTATCCCCCTCTCTTTAGCGTTATTCACCCCGTCCCACTCTCTTGTGATGATTAACAAAAAAATTAACAAAAATAAAAGGTCTACAATTAGAGTCACAAGGAAGTTGTCATTAACGAAGAAGTGACCTTAACGGGGGGGGGGGGGGGGGGGGGGGGGTGGGTAACAAGGGGCTGAACGTTACAAATGAGGTGACCGTTAATAGGAAGTGCTGGTCAACAGGGAAGTGGTCCTAAACTAGGACAGGGTCATGACAATGAGGTGGTGGTCAACAAGGAGGTGATCTGTAATGAGGTTGTGATCAGTAACGAGAGGTATAAGGAGGGGGTGATGGGTAACGAGGAGGTGACTGATTAACGCTGAACAGGTGAACGCTAACAAAGGGCTGATCATTAACGGAGATTATAACGGGTGTTATCATTATCGTATCGTTATCGTGTGGTTGCTAACGGTGCAGCGGTACATTTGCTTTTCCTGGTTAATATACGTTCACTGAACCTCGAGCGAAGCACTCAGGCAGCGTTGAGCGTCAATCAGCCTGAACATCCTCGGCCATGCTCCTCCACTTGCCTACACTCCAACCAGGCTCTGCTCCGGAGGCCTCCTGCCAACCCCTCAAAACATCTGAGGGACTGGGCGCCCGGCCCCTGGCCCCTGGCCTCCGTCTAGAGCAGCCCTCCAAGCAGGGATCGTCTCCCTAGGACCGTGCCATACGGACGGCCTGCCAGCGCCGCAACGCGCAGATCGATCGGGGCAAGACACCACGAGGCGGTTGGAAAGAGAGCGTTTCACGTTGAGGAGAGAGAGCACTTCACTGCAGCTGCTCTACACCATCGTCTGTTCTGTATGGACAGCTGATAAGACTCTACACGGAGCCAGGGCTCGGGTAATCAAAAGCTGGCGGCTGTGCGGGGAGCGCGCGGGGGGCTTGCGGTCGGGAGGCTTCTGGCCATGATTTGAGTCCCTCTCTGGTTGCACGTCGGCCGGCGCTGAGCTCAGCATGAGGAGAGTGTTTACCCAGCGTTTAGCGTTCGGAGCCTCTCTCTCTATGCCTCCTTCCTTCCACACTATACTTGTTGGGGGTATCACATATCTTCTGCTCCTCTCTCTCTCTTTCTCTTCCTGTCTGTGTCACATTTGTTGTTATCCTTTTATAATCGGTCTGGCCCTCTCTTCCCCTTGCTTTCTATTTTTGTCTTAGTTTACACTATCTCTTTCCTTTCTCCCTTAACTCCCTCTGGACTTTCTCTCATTTGGGTCTATAATCTCTCTCCCTCTCTCCCCCTCTCTCTCTCTCTCTCCCCCTCTCTCTCTCTCTCCCCCTCTCTCCCTCTCTCTCTCCCTCTCTCCCTCTCTCTCTCCCTCTCTCCCAGGCGTGGTCCATGTCAAGCTAACTCGACCCGACAGGGATAATTCCCTGACTCATTCTGTGGTTAACTTTCCCCCTCTGCTCTTCTGCTGGTTCGCTCCAATCCCATGTCATCCCTTTCCCATCTCATCCACCCTGTCACTCAGCCGTGCCCTTCCCCTCAACCATTACAACCTCCATCACCCCTTCTCTCTCTCTCTCTCTCTCTAACTATATCCATCCGGCTGTCACCTCTGTTGCACTGCACTGTTTGCCCGTGTACCATCTATTCATCTATTCATCCGCCCATTCCATCCATCCATCCTTCCCGCTCTCTCTCTTCTCCTCCCCCTCTTCTAACACGATTGTCCTCTCTTCCTCCTCTCCGTCAGACCGCGTCCTCTCCTCTACTCCCACCTGTTCCCGGGAGATAATCACGTTCCCGTCCTCCTTTCCATCCCTCCATCCTCCACTTCCACCCCCTCCCTCCCTCCTGTCCTCGTCCTGCCCGGCGTGGGCGTCTGTAGGAAATGTGCCGCTTGTGGTAAATGAATAACCACATCCCGGCGCGTGAAACGGAAACACGCCACGCTACGCCACGCCGCGGTGACAGAACTCCAAAAAAGCCGTGAACATGGAACATGTCGTGGAACAGTTTGACGAACATGCAGCCAACCTTGGTGCAGCTGTGCCTCAACGTTTCTTAGTATATATATTTATTCAATGTCAATGCCGCTTAAACATAGCAAGTTTGTTGTTGTGCAAAACCCCTTCGTCCCTGTCCTAACTTGTGGCGTCTGTCTAACAGCCTCGCTGCCTCGCCGTCTCTTGATGAACAACTTGTCTTCCTAAGGTGACGTTACGAGGAAGATCTAGCTGGTGGGCAGCTGTGATGCTCCTAAACATGAAAATTCGTTGTCTAAAGTCATTGTTCTGGAAATTTACCTCAGCACAATGTCTGCTATCGAATCTGGCATCTCGTGATCCTCTCCCCTTCGCCTCGCTCTCTCACTCGCCCCCTCTCTCTCTTTCTATCCCCCCTGCCTCCCTTCTTTTATCTTTCTCGATCTTCTCTCCCTCTCTCTCTCCCTCTCCCTCTCTCTCTCTCTCTATCTTGCTTAGGGCAGACATAAAAAGGCAGAAATCGATAAGAGCCAATGACAAAACGGACAGAGACAGAGATGGCCTCTCTGTATCTCTTCAATTCTAAGCATCCCTCCGGCTCTATCTCTCTCTCCACATCTATCCATCTCTCTCTCTCTCTCTCTCTCTCTCTCTCTCTCTCTCTCTCTCTCTCTCTCTCTCTCTCTCTCTCTCTCTCTCTCTCTCTCTCTCTCTCTCTCTCTCTCTCTCTCTGGTAGTGAGATTAGCCAGGTTGTTGAATGCAGAACTGTTATTAATACATTTCTAACTTTCAACAGCCTTTCAAGCCAGACTCTTTTTTTTGGCCTCAGTGGAACATCTGCCTCCAATACAAGCGCTCTGGGACAGCGAGGAAACACATTCATAGATACATTCAATTATTCCACTTGGTGTAACCAATTGGCTGCTCATGA
>NC_140276.1:20681029-20686029 GCF_964030765.1 Micromesistius poutassou | reverse complement strand
ACAGGCCAAGCCAACAGTCTCAGATATAATTAGCCACATGGAGGGGCATCTGCTGCACTCACACACGCACGCGTGCAGACACACACAAAAACACACACATACACACACACACACACAACCACACACAAACTCACCTACACACACCCAAAGGGTCTAGACAGTCAAGTGTTTAATAATGAAGATCCATCTGTGTATTTGCCTGCGTATCCATATGCCTGTTTGCTTTTTGAAATATTGATTGTGTGTATTATATATATGTTATATATATATATATAAGTATATACTTATCGTGTACACCTCTCTAGTGTAGGTCGGGAATTCTGCATTGTGTGTGTATTAAACCCCATTTAAATTGCAAACATTCAATAATCCTTCAATCAAATGTCTCACTTTCGTTGGTCCGATCAGTGCGTCTGAGTCAGCAGTTGTACACCAGCGTACGTGCATGTCTGCATATGGGCATGTCTACGTATAGCGTGACCTCTCTATGTTCACTATGCTCACCTGAAGCCCTCCTTGCAGACACAGGTGTAGCCGTTGGTGGCGTCCACACATTCTGCAGCATGCTGGCACTTGTTCTCCAGACAGTCGTTGTAGTCCTGCTCACAGTGCTGCCCCACATAGCCGGGAAGGCACTCACACCTGCAACACGCCAAACTCATATCACTAAAGGACCATTATATACTCACTGACCACTAGAGGGCAGTATCGAGATATACAAAATATTGTAAAGAACCTGGAACATATGATCAAATGTGAAGCTGAAGGTTGCAGTGGATGTTACAGACATGTTGCATATTATCAAACTGTTTCTAAAAAGTTTCTAAAAACAATCAATTTGTTTCAGTAGCTCATTGGTTTAAACGTCAGTGGGTGTGTGTTACCATATTTCTTATGATTTCAATTACAATACACACCATACTATGTGTAGCCTTTCTCTCAATATGTGTTCTGTACCTTATCGTACCCCCATGGCCCTCTATTGGAGGTGTGATTTACCTGTATGTGCGACCGGAGAGGACACATTTGGAGTCATGAAGACAGGGGTCAAATCCCTGAAGACAGGGGTCCACCACCTCTTCACAGAGGTCTCCTAGAGAAAGGGAGAGAGAGAGATTTGTCACAGATTAACGTAATCTATTCCATCGTCATTGAAGCGTTTATGTATGTGTATCATTCAAAGACCACCATGACAGTTTCAATCAACTTGTGACATCACAATTTGTGCTCCAATGTATTGATCAACATCAACCTTCCTCCCTGACGCATAGAAGCTTTATCACAGCTACCTGGTGTCTTTAAAGGTCCCATGACATGCCACCAGGTAGGCGTGTCCGACATCTAGGTGGACACGCCCACCTGTGATGTCATAAGGGGCAGATTTCCAAAACGGCTTGTAACGGCGAATCACACCACACCTGGTGGCATGTCATGGCACATTTAACATAACCTGTGAAGTCACGGTGATGTTGACGAGGAGCCGTGAAGAAACCACGTTAAAATGAGCAGGAGAACGAGGAAAGGAGGAGATACAAGAAGCCATGTTTAAATAAGAAGAAAGAAGGAAAGGAGGAGAGCAAGAGTGTGAGAATAAGGCTAAATAAAATCGAAAACTGAAACCACAGAAAAAAACCCTGTTTCATAAATGTGTCAGTTTAGGTTTAGGCCTCTGATAGATAATCCCTGGTCCCCAATACACAACACACAAACACACATCAACACACACAAACACAGACGCACACACACAGACGCACACTCACAGGTGTGTGTGTGTGTGTGTGGGTGCATGCGTGTGGGTATTCGGATACATGTGGTTTGAGGGGCCGTTATGGGTGTGGCTAATGGGTGTAGACGGATACAGGGCTAGTCTAGTGTGTGTGTGTGTGTTAGTGTGTGCATGCACACGTGCGTGTGTGTTGGGCAGCCCTTTTCCGATTACTTTGTTGACTGCTTAGGAATCAGAGTGCAGAGACTGTTACTGTGATTAAGGCTACTGTAAAATGGAATTGGCGTGTGCATACCTGTGTAGTTGGGGGGACAGACGCAGGTGTAGTTGTTGACTCCGTCCACGCAGGTAGAGTTGTTTTCACAGTCGTTGTCTTCACAGTCGTCTGGGTTCACCTCACACCTCAGACCCTCGAAGCCTGGTGGACACACACAGCTACAGACACACACACACACACACACACACACACACACACACACACACACATACACACTTTACTAAACGCTTTGCCTCCACACTGCTAGTTTCCAAAATAAACGCAACTAACATTAAAATATAACAGCCGTGATGCATGGCTTTGTTCTTCCTTTCTTTATTTCATTCATTCTTCCTTTCTTTTTCTTCCTGTCTCACACACTCAAGACGCCACCCCTCCCAAGTGCCTGAGAAGTGTCTAATAAACCAGAACTACTGTCGTAAATAACAGGGACAGGAAGCAGCCCAGGGCATTGTCAAAGCTATTCCAATAGTTTGGTGCCAGGGCTCCGCCCGCCTGGACGACCCCAGGGGACAACCAAGCGCCCTTCAACTCCTCCTTCAACTCCTCTGTACATCTCTCCATCATCCAAACCCCCAGCCATTCTTTAGCTCTCTGGCTAACAATAAGAGCCATTCACAGCATCTCTACCCCAGACAGTTGAGACCAAAATAAATACTTAAAATGAATTATCTTTCTCTCCTCTTTCCACCGCATTCTTTCTCTCTCTCTCTCTCTCTCTCTCTCTCTCTCTCTCTCTCTCTCTCTCTCTCTCTCTCTCTCTCTCTCTCTGTCTGTCCGACTATATCTATCAGTTATTCTACCCTAACTCTGTTTGCTTTCAACTCAAGGACGTGGGGGAAAGAGCGAGAGAGAAGGATAGCGAAAGAAAAGAGAAGGAGGAAATAAAAGTGAGAGAAAATAGAAGAGAGGGAGGGAAGAGAAGGGTGAAGGGATAGGCTAAGAAAACGAAACTTGAGGAAAAATGAGAGACAAAAAAAGCCCAATAAAGGAAAGCCTCAGAGACATTGGTCGGGGAATATGAGGCAAGCGGCAAGCTGTGGCTGTGGGGTCAAAGGTGAGTGTTCACCCAATCACATGGGAGCCCTGACATTTAAACCATATATCTTGACAAATGGGTCCTGGCCACGGAGACATGAGAAATCCCCGGCTAATTGGACGTGTTGGACGTCCACAAGTGATTACATCATACGTTCAAATGTCACAGAGTTTTTCATTTCAGTTCTCCCTCCCAATCATTCGTTGCTCCACCTCTATCTCTCTGTCTGTCTTTCTCTCGGCCTCTCTCTATGTCTCTCTCCCTCTCTCACACTCTCTCACACTTGCATTCTGCGGCCCATACCATGCTACCTGTGTTAGCGTTAGCATCAAGAGGCAAGGTCTGTGAAGGGCAAGCTTAGCTGCTAATAGCATTACCATGCAGGACACTAAAGGCCAGTCGTATACTCTGCGCTTCAAAGGGCAAAGGGCTTGTTAAGCAGCCCGGGGAGACAAAGATGAATCCCGCTAAGGTGTACATGACAATCGGTTCTCTCATAATGCTCATACATCATGCAGGAACAAAGCCGTTTGGCTGAGCTCGACACCCACAGCCGCGCATGCTGTGGTATATCTTGCGTGCGCTCACTGAGGCAGCGCCGCAGACATTCACAGGTCACAGAGAGTGAGCGCGTGCATCTGAGTGTAAAACGGCAAATTCGATATGGGGGGGAGCAGCGATGAGGACATAAGCTGGCTCCAAGTCTCTTTATACACGCCAGCGGGGCTCAGACGGGCCGGGGTCATAGTGAGCTGTTTCCTTGTGCTGGATGGCCCAGCTCAATAGCAGTGACCAAGCTAATTACTTAGCCGGTAATTAATGTGTGTCCCTGCAGATGGGAGCATGAGTGAGGTCTGAAGGCCCACCGGCTAATGGTCGGGAGCAGCAACAGTTAACCTTGCATCCCAAACGGCCACACCTGAGTCCCTCTTGTTCCTGCAGGGTTCCTCAGCCTTTCACCAAGCAGCAGGGAACTTAGCGGCGGATGTTGCACGCTCATGCTGATGCACATGGATGTGCACACCAATATTTGTGTGTGTGTGTTTATTAATCGCCTGCATGTGTTTTAGACGTTAATAATTGTGCGTGTGGCTGTGTGTGTGTGTGTGTGTGTGGAGTGGTGCGTGTGTGTCTGTATGAACACAGAAATATGCTTAATGCTATCATCATCATCGTCTTCATCAGATGATCTCATTAACAATGTGAGTGGCTTGGTTCCAGGATGTTAGTTTACCTGAACTGGTCCTCCAGGCCAGCCTGGATGTGACAGGTCCCTCCGCTGGAACAGGGGAAACTCAGACAGCTGTTGATGCTCACCTCACAGTTTTGACCCTGGGAACAGGAGAGGGAGGAGGAGAGGAGGGGATATAGCAGGAGGGGAGAGGAGGAGAGGAGGAGATACAGCAGGAGGGGAGAGGAGGAGATAAGGAGGAGGAGATGGAACAGGAGGTCGAGAGGACAGGAGTAGAGAGAGAGAAGAGGAGGATAGGAGAGTGAGGAGAGGGGAGGAGAAGAGGTATAAGAGGACGGAAGAGGAGGAGAAGGAGGAGACAAGGATAGAACGGGGAGCAGAACAGAGGGAGGAGAAGATGAGAAGAGGAAAGGGGTAGAGGATGGGAGAAGGAAAGAGGATATAGGAGAGGGTAGAAGAGAAGGAGGGGTCCAAAGGGATGAGAGAGGAAATATAACCAGGTGAAGATTAACATTCCAATTCAACATCAAACACATTTAATTAAAGCGTTTGCAGAAGGTTGACTTTGTGTGGGGAGCCTTAACTATTTCATTAAATTAATAATATTACGTTAGTTTGGATTCATGTTCATTTTGCAAGTTATGTTGGGGGAACTACAGTTTGTAACCTGTAAACACCTGTTGTGTTTAAGATAAGCTTTGCTGGGTAATGCTATACTCTGTATCTCTCTGGTCTCTGACGTCGGCTCTCAGACAAAGAACAACAA
>NC_140276.1:20653529-20668529 GCF_964030765.1 Micromesistius poutassou | reverse complement strand
GGCGTGTGAGACTGCAGCGCTGCAGATGTGCAGCTGTGAGGCGAGCAGTCATCACAAGCCTTAAGGTGTCCTTTGCAGTAGGTGGTGGGAAAATGAGCTGTCACCATTCTAAGATTGATTTCATTCTCGTAATTCAAAGCCACTTAATAGTTTTCATTTTTACTTAATTCAGGTGGGATTTCAAGATGGACCCTCCTCATAGCGGTCATCGATAAACCAATGCTGTGAGGTCACAGACGTTCTACATCCTTATTTCTTTGACAGCCTATGTGTGTGCGCTGGTGTTACCGTCGCAGGTGAAGTCCGGGGCGGCCACGTCTTGGATTGGGATCTCCTTGAGGAAGGCGGGCTTCTGGCAGCGAGGGTTGCCACTGACCACCCGAGTCTTCTTCAGCCACTGGCCCAGCCAGGCCAGGTGGCAGTCGCACACGTAGGGGTTGGACAGCAGGTTACTGCCGGCAGAGCAGAGGATCAGGTTAAGGTTAAAATTACAATAAGAATAATCCAAGGCAGTGACAAGAAAACTACCATCCTGTCATTAAGTGGTTTGCCTAATTTCTTAAAACGTACCTAAAGTAGAATTTAGACCTTCCAATCACTTAATTTTCTATCTTTTTGTTCATTCCCCCACTGAAGTGTATCTCTATGATTCAGATTTGGAGTTATTTTCTTGTGTCTGTATGCTCCTGTTAAGCACTTTGTATTGCTGTTTTGCACGATAACGCTTCATAAATAAAGTTGAATTCATTGATATTCAACACCTTCTGCCTTACAACCATCCCTTCAAGACGGGCTTCCCTCTTCAGTGTTCCTTTGCTAGGGTTATCTCCTCCTTCAGATGTAGGGAGGGATTCCTTTCCCTTCAGAGGGCTTAGGTTCAGATGTGCTGTTGTATAATTTGGGCCTGTGAAGCCCTTCGAGACTGTAGCTGTGATGAAGGGATGTACAAATAGAGTTGAAAACAAAGACAACCCGACTTATCTATTGAGCAACTTGCCAAACTCCATGGAAATGGAAGTAGGACTTTTCTGAGTATATCCACACCGTCGGGGGTCAGTGCATTACAAAGTCCTGCAGAGAGGGTCTATAAAATGTGTAGAGGAACTGCAGTGGGAGGAATCTGCCTGGCCTGGACTAAAACAGCTGAATCAGTGCCTTGGTGCCTTTAACGGTGTCCTGATTTAGATAGGGACACGTTATCTCCTCATTCCCCAGTAATGACCTCACCTTAGTGTGCAGAAATACATTCCCAAAGCCAAGGCCTCTCGCCATCGTTAGTGCACTACTAATTCAATTATACGAACAACCATCGAGGACGCCAAGCAAAGGAAGCATTAAAAAGTGGGAGGACATTTGGGAAAAGAGTATTGCGTCCATTCTCAACACTATGAGGTGTTTGTTCGATAAGCATTTGTATTGAAAGATATCGTGAGATAAGAGTTAGGTGGTCAATGCGTGAGTGTTTAGCGAGGTTGAGCGTTGGAATGCAGCCGGTCAACACAAGGGCTTCAATGCTTTTAACTCATAATACCATCGAACAGAGGGAAGAAAGCCACGGCGTTTACACTCCCTTGGATTTACAAGGTCCAACAAAGCTCTAATCTGATTGGCAGGTCGAGCAGGTCAAAGTTGAAATTGTTAGAGCCAAGGTGGGAAATGGGAGCCGTCCGCTATGCCTAGGGTAGCCCCTAAGCTAAGTTGGGCTTCAATACCTTAACCTACCCAAAAAGAGGAGTTAGCGCGTGGGTTCAGAGTGTGGGAGGGGAGGAAACTAAAGGAAGATATCGAAGAAAAGAACCATTGATTTCACGGACAGATAATCACACTCCGACTGAGCAAAGCTTTACTCTGGCCATACAGTCATCTATATTGCAATGATCTGCCTTCGCTTATTCTCTCTCTCTTTCTCTCCCCCTCTCTCTTTCTCTCTCTGAGTAAAAAGAGCTAAGACCAGGGGTCGGAGGGAGAACCAGGGGCACAGAGCGGAAGATAGAGAGATAGATAGAGAGATAGAGAGATAGAGAGATAGACGGGAACAGGATGGATGAGTGAGGAGAGAGGGAGGGGCCGTGTTCAACCTCAGGAGTTGAAAGAAGAACATCATCAATCAGAAACAATTTATTGAGTCGACAGCGTTATTTATTCAGAATGGCCACTTCTGGGTGGTCCGAATACTGAAGAATCATACAGCCACACACACACACACACACACACACACACACACACACACACACACACACACACTGATATCTGTATCTGTGGATGTGTGTGTGTTTGCGTGTGTGTGTGTGTGTGTATGTGAGACTGTGTGTGCTTGCATGTGAGTCAGTGTATGTATACTTCTATAGTGGTGTGTGTGTGTGTGTGTGTGTGTGTGTGCGTGTGTGTGTGTATCAGTGTGCGTGGGTGTGTGGACAGACCCTGAACTATAGGGGACATACTGATAATAGCTGCCCAGGAATCCACCCAACGTTGTCGATATGACGCCCATGAAAACAACCACTCCAGAGGGCTTGGGTGTGTGTGTGTGTGTGTGTGTGTGTGTGTGTGTGTGTGTGTTGATGTGTGACATTGGGGTGGATATGTCCCTCAGCGAGACAAACAGGACAAAGGGGAGACGGGAAGAGAGAGAGAACCAGAGATAGCACGAGAGGGGGAGAGACAGAGAGTGAGTAATGGCGTGACATTAGAAGACAAATGAAGAGAGAGAAAGACTCTTACATGGTGGAGAGAGAGTGAAGTGATGAGAAGGCTCCCGGGGCCAGGCTGGAGATCGTACAGCGACAGCAGACGCACCGAGCTCAGCCCGGTGAAGGTTGCGTTATCAATGCAGCTGATCTGGTTGCTCCGCAGCATCCTGGAATAACACACAGATTACATCCACTTAGCCGCCTACAGCATCTGATTCCATGTCTCAAACGTCGTGTTTGTTGAACATTGCTCACAAGCTGAGGCTGAGCTTTGTGCCATTACAGCGAACAAGCTGTACGAGCACAAACCAAGTCGCTTGTTTATGTATGCTATTTCATTTCAAGGCCTTTTAATTGTTTTGAGAGAAAAGCGCAGACAAAATCCAATGGCATACTACGTTAAACAAACAAAATACAAAGATGACAAAGATATGAGCCATGGAAAAGAGGATGGCCAGAGGAGCTGTTCTGAAACCAGACCCTCCATGACTAGCTCAGCCTGTAATGTGGCATTAGCTTTTGACATGCAGACATGAGGCTAAATACGTTAGTTAGCATCAGCTATCTCTGGGATATGCTAACTCACTTAGTGCAGCTATTACTGGAACAAGGAGCCTCTTAACCTAATCCTGCCATAGCTATGATAGCATTACCCAGTCATTAGCTAGCATAAACAAAAATCATACCATTAGGGTAGTCATTTGAAGGTACACATGCTGTTCAGGAGAGCCACGGCCGTCTCATTAGCTAGTGCAGGCAGACAGTAGCCTACATGAACCCTTTAATCGTGTTAGCAGTGGACGTGACCCTCAGGCTCAGCACCGGTTGAAAATCTTCTACGTCAGATGGCGATAACTTATATACACTATATATAAGCTCTTATATACGGCTAGGCTGTATGGCTAGCTGCTGTATGTAGCCACTTGACGACATACAATTGTCCATTCATGTTGTCCATTTAGCGTGACATAAGACACAGAAGGCTTTTACAGGAAATTCAACCTTGGGTGAGGTTTGCATGCAGAAGTTATATGAGTGCATGCTTGCATGCGTGTGTGGCTACTACCAGACTACTCACATGGTTTTCAGTCCAGTGAGTCCTCTGAACATGCGTCCTTGAAGGCCGGTGAGTTTGTTTCCTGTCAGCAGCAGCTCCAGGACTCCACCCGCCCCGTCAAACGCACCCTCGCGGATGTCTCGCAGTTTGTTGTTGCTCAGGTTTCTATATGAAGAAATCAAACGCACCCAAATGTATCTAGTTCGAGGATTTTTTTTAAATAAGTTTATAAGTCATATATTCATGTCACACACACACACACACACACACACACACACACACACACACACACACACACACACACACACTATTGTGCACATGCACATTATTATATCTGTTTGCATCTACAAAGACTCTGGGACACACACATTCCAGCTTTAATTGCACAAATCAATCATGTCACTTTAACCCATAACATTTAAATGTCCCTTTAATTTAAAAGCTCCAATCTCCACCGGTTGATCTACTGATAAGCTATAACACACACACACACACACCCACACACAAAGGTACACGAGCATATTAGATGAAAACAGTGGGTACAATATGGTGATCTGTATCTTGTTCCTTAATCCAAACAATGAAAGGAATACTAAGATGTGGTCCCATGGTTTAACATTACGAAATGGTGGCTGACCCTTGGCGTGCAACAGCTAGCTAACTTGTCAGCTTAGTGCTGCCTCTTAAAGGCTCGGACAAGGAGATGGAGGAGGTAGGAAACTCAAGGGGGGATGGGGGGGAGAGCGTGGATTGTTGAGAGGGGACGAGAGAACGGAGGTAAAGATACGATATCTGGGAACACGGTGCAAAAGGAAATGAATAGGAGGGAGAGAGCGGGATGACATGACATGGAGGAGGAGACATTAAGGAAGACAGTAGTTAAGGAACAGAGGGATGAGATGAAGATAGGAAATTTACATTTTACAAATGTAAATGAAGATAGGACAACAGAGCAGGAGGGGAGGAGGAGAGAGAGGGAGACAATAGACATGAGGACCAAAGAGACGAGGAGGAGAGGAGCAAAGAGAAGCAGAATAAAGTCGAGGGCAGAGAGAGGAGAGGAGGAGAGAGGTAGAGGAGGTACGATAGAGATGAGGAGGTGAGAAGAGGAGAGGAGGAGGGGCGAGAACAGAGAAAGGAGATGAGATGGAGAAGAGAGGGAGGGTGTAGGATGGGAGGAGAGGAGGGAGAAGAGAAGGGATGAGTCCAGGTACATAGTAATGAGTTTGGTCTAATCTATATTGTTAGTGACACCGCTGGATGGTTAGCAATTTCCTCTCCAATAAATCAACTCCCGTGCTCTGCTCTATCTTCCTCTCCGTCCTCCACACACACACACACACACACACACACACACACACACACACACACACACACACACACACACACACACACACACACACACACACACACACACACAGATAAGACAAGTTCCATTTTCATTTCATATTCCTCTTCCGTCATTTTTCTTTCTGACACTTACTTACCTGTCTGCTCTATGCCTACAAAATACACCCTTTCACACTTCTCCATCTTTCCGACCCTTCCTATATCTTACCTTTCCTTCACACCCTCTCTTCCTCTCCTCTATTCTACTGTCCTCTTCCCTTCCCCTCGGCTCGTCCACACTCTCCCCCCTCCTATGTCCTCTCCTCTCCTCCACCTGTCTGTATTTACTCATTTACTCCCACTCCCTCCTCCTCTGGGTTGTACATGTCCTGCCTGCTGTGATCCCCTCTCTCCTCCTCCTCCTCCCCCGCTCCGTAATCACCAGGGCCAAATGGAGACAAAGCAGACCTGTGTGATCCTCCATTACAAGATGATTGCAAAGCGGCAGAAGCGCGAGCGTTATGGACCACGTGGGACACCGGCGAGCACATCTTCACCTGCTTTCTCCCCCTCACTGCCCCCCTGGATTCTCAATCTCTCTCCTTCTCTCGGCTGCTCCCTCTAGATTCTCAGTCTCTCCCTCTCTGTTGCTCTCTTGCAATTCTCAGTCTATCTCTCCCTCTCCCTGTTGCTCCCTCTGGATTATATGTCTCTTTGTATGCCTCTGTTGCTTTCTCTAGATTGTATTTCTCTCTCTCCATCTCTCTGTTGCTCCCACAGATTGTATCTCTCTCTCTGTATCTCTGCGCCCTCTAGATGATCATCTCTCTGTCTTTCTGTTGCTCGCTGCTTGTTGTCCTTCTCTCCAACTATCTATTCTGCTGTATGTCTTTCTAGCCCAGTTTTTGTTGGTATCTGTCGCTCTATCCCACTCTCTAACTGTAGCCGTCAGTCTCTCTGGTCACCTCTCTCCCTCTCTGTCTGAAATAAAATAAATGAACAAAGTATTTAAATATACATACATCTTTTTTAGGTTTGGGAGCTTCTTGTACATCCCAGTCGCCTCCAGCACAGCGATATCATTGTCGTTTAACCGTCTGGAGGGGGAGAGAAAGAGAGAGGGAATCGATGGGTTAGAGAACAACACGACTATCTGGAGTAGATCGATCAGTTTATATCACTCTTAAACATCAATGGGTAATGCTTTAAAAAAAATGGCATCAAGTGCACTGAATAGTTTGTCCACTGTATTCATACACCATAGACTTGAAATGATCAAACACGCATACGCACGGACAGGAGAGATATGTGGAAGACAAAATGGCCGCTAGACTTGAAATGGGAGTAAATGAAGACAAAGGAAAGCAAACAGAGGTAAAACACTAAAGAAGGCAATAAATCCTTTCTATGAGGTCATCAATACACACAATTCCCTGAGCCAAGGAAACTGTTAGATAGATAGGAAGCCAGACAACTGCCTAACTGAGCTGAGCTCATTTGTACTTTAAGCAGACAATAAATGGCTGCACTATTTCTTGCTGCTTGTGTGTGTGTGTGTGTGTGTGTGTGTGTGTGTGTGTGTGTGTGTGTGTGTGTGTGCGTGCGTGCGTGTGTGTGAGAGTGAGATACAGATAGAGCAAGAGAGAGAGAGTATTTTACATGAATGACCGATTTTACATTTTACATGACAAAACCCTTGTTGATGTACCTTGTAACACCCACAAGCAAATGTAAAACAACAAAGCACATTTGCTACATGTTCCTGCGTATTAAATCATTTGTGCAAAGTTGATCATTTCTGAAAGGCCCGAGGACATCTTAAACATTTTATTAATGCGGAGGCCATTTAATTCAGCATGTATTAGGAAGGCCTCCTTCAAGGATCTCAATGGCCTGGAGTTAGAGACGTCAGGTGAGGAAAAAATAAGCAAGGGGAATAAGACTGAGAGAGAGAATAAGAGAATAAGAGAGAGAGGGATAGAGAGAGAGAGGGATAGAGAGATAGAGCAGGAGAGAGAGAGAGAGAGAGAGAGAGCGGTAGAGGGAGAGTTAGAGAGAGAGAGTTAGAGAGAGAGAGAGAGAGAGAGGCAGAGAGAGCAGGAGAGAGGGACAGAGAGGGAGTTAGAGAGAGGGGGACAGAAAGCGTTAGAGAGAGCGAGAGAGAGAGGAGAGAGATTGATAAGCCCTCAGCTCTGCTGTAACCTCCTGATTTCCCCTGATAAGGCAAGTGAAAGGCCCATTGACTGTTTGTGTGTGTGTTTGTGTGTGTCTGTGTTAGTACGCACAAATGTGCACATGTGAATGTACGTGAACATGTATGTATGTGTGTGTGTGCGTGTGTATATGTGTGTGTGTATATGTGTGCGTGTGTATATGTGTGTGTGTGTGTGCGTGTGTGTGTGTGTGTGTGTATGTGTGTGTATGTGCGTGCATGCCTGCGTGCATGTGTGTTCGTGTGTTTGTTTGATGATGGAGACTGATATACCCTTTAACCGACCATGAAGGACAAAATTGAGTTTTTTGACACCAAGCTCCATGGGAGTGAATGAAGGAAAAAACAGGAAGAAAAGAAAGAAGGGATGGATGAGGGAGGTCGAGAAGGCGAGAGACAGAGAGAGAGAGAGAGAGAGAGAGAGAGAGAGCAGTTTATTAGCTGTTTAAAATGTCAAGCATGGTAGAGCCCTGCCATGTCTAGAGATAAACTTGACGCAATGTTAAGCACTGCATACATTAATAAATATCAACGTAATTACATCAATCTAAAATGAATCCATTCTTATCAATCATCTTAGTTTTTTCTTGTTTACTTTGCTGTGCGTGTGTTTGTTTACTTTTCCATGCTCATGTTTGGATTAAGGAATTCTGCATGACAACAAGCCATGGTTTAGTGTTGGCATAGAATAACAGGCTACAGCGCAACATATTGTCACATTGACATTGAGAGCCAGCTCTTGCTTATTCTATTACCAGGATACATAGAAAATACAGCACATCTTCCGTACACTCCAAGTTCACTACTCATCTGATGCACGTCACAGCATACATTCTGTCACCTGGGATTAACTGAGTATGACCCTATGTCTCTACTGAAAAGTGTCAATGCTCAGCAGGTACCGCTATGATGTAAAGGAGCTGCTGTGAACAGTTCCACAGCCTTGCACAAAGAGCCCTTGGCCCCAAGGGGTCATGGCTCCCTAGGGAACCAATCTCCAGAGAGAGTGAGAGAGAGTGGGAGAGATGAGTAGAGGATGAGGATGATGATGAGGAGAGGAGAGGATAGGAGGAGCAGAGCAGATGAGGAAGAAAATAGGAGGATGAGGAGAAGAGAGAGACAGTGGAAGAGGAGAATGGGTGTGAGGAGTGTGTATGCGTGAATATGCCTGCATGCATTTATGCGTGTGTGTCTGGTGGGCGTGTGTGTGTGTGTGTGTGTGTGTGTGTGTGTGTGTGTGTGTTGCATACAGGTCTGTGGTGTGCTCCGGGATGTGCAGGGGCACGTTGGTCAGCTTGAGGTTGGAGCAGTCCACCACGGTCCCCTCACACCGACATCTCTCTGGACACACCAGGTCCTGGAAGCACTCGCCACTCAGACGACTTCGGTAGTCCTCCTGACCTGGAGCAGGAGAGGAGGAGGGGAGGAGGAGAGGAGGAGAGGAGGAGGGGAGGAGGGAGAGGAGGAGAGCAGGAGAGGAGGAGGGGAGGAGGAGGAGAGGAGGAGAGGAGGAGAGGAGGAGGGGAGGAGGAGAGGAGGAGAGCAGGAGAGGAGGAGGGGAGGAGGAGGAGAGGAGGAGAGCAGGAGAGGAGGAGGGGAGGAGGAGGAGAGGAGGAGAGCAGGAGAGGAGGAGGGGAGGAGGAGGAGAGCAGGATAGGAGGAGGGGAGGAGGAGGAGAGCAGGAGAGGAGGAGGGGAGGAGAGCAGGAGAGGAGGAGGAGAGGAGGAGAGCAGGAGAGGAGGAGGAGGAGAGCAGGAGGAGGAGAGGAGGAGGAGGAGAGGAGGGGAGGAGGAGGAGGAGAGGAGGAGAGGAGGAGGAGGAGAGGAGGAGGAGAGGAGAGGAGGAGGAGGAGAGGAGGGGAGGAGGAGGAGAGGAGGAGAGGAGGAGAGGAGGAGGAGGAGGAGAGGAGGGGAGGAGAGCAGGAGAGGAGGAGGGGAGGAGGAGGAGAGGAGAGGAGGAGGGGAGGAGGAGGAGAGGAGGAGAGGAGGAGGATGAGGAGAGAGGAGGGGAGGAGGAGAGGAGGGGAGGAGAGCAGGAGAGGAGGAGGGAGGTGGAGGAGGAGAGGAGAGGAGGAGGGGAGGAGGAGGAGAGGAGGAGGAGAGGAGGAGGGGAGGAGGAGAGGAGGGGAGGAGAGCAGAGAGGAGGAGGAGGAGAGGAGAGGAGGAGGGGAGGAGGAGGAGAGGAGGAGAGGAGGAGGAGGAGAGGAGAGGAGGAGGGGAGGAGAGGAGAGCAGGAGAGGAGGAGGGGAGGAGGAGAGGAGGAGGTGGAGATGATTGGGGAGGGGAGAGGAGGAGAGAAGGAGGAGGAGGAGGGGGAGAGGAGGGGGAATGGGGAGGGGAGAGGGGGAGAGGAGGATGAAGGGCAGAGAAAGACAGGAGGAGGGAGGGAGGAGGACGAATGTTAAGGGGGGAGTAGAGGAGGTGGGAGGGAGTGGAAGAGGTGAGGAGGAGACAAGGGATGGAGGACGAGGAAAGGAGAAAAGAGGAGAGGATAGAAGAGAGGAGAAAAGAGGGAGTAGGAGTAGGGTAGGGGAGTAGAGAGCAATGTACATACTTCCGTTAGATCTTTTACATGAAATAATTGTTGTTCATTTGAGACGGATACAATAAAAGAAACAGATTCCAAAAGAAAAAAGAAAAAGCAGCACACACCCACACACACTCACACACACACACAAACATCTTTAAGGTTGATACAGAACAGAAGGGTAAACCACAAACAGGCAAATAAACATTAGTTTTCACATTGACATCATTAAAGTTGAATAAAGGCACCCACATGTCAGGATAGCCAAACAAAAAAACATCTTTTGTTTCACCATTTCGATGCCATCCATACTGAAAATAAACAGGCAACCAATCATTTTGAACAGCGTTTGGGTTGATTACAGCCTTTCTCACACAGATCCACCAAACATTTGAGGATTTTCTTTAATCCAGACCTCAGACATTTGGACGATGGAGAAGCTGCTTGATGTTGGTGAATCTCGTTTACAAAAATACGGCAGCTTCATGCTCGCTAGATAAACAGCGCTCTGACCCAGGATGTTCTGGGTTCAACAGGGTGACCCCATGGGCCCAATTAGGCTATTTCCATAAATATGATCAGTTATTATTTATAGCTACAGAAACCCCGTTGACCG
Source organism: Micromesistius poutassou (assembly GCF_964030765.1). Lineage (NCBI taxonomy): Eukaryota > Metazoa > Chordata > Actinopteri > Gadiformes > Gadidae > Micromesistius > Micromesistius poutassou. The sequence goes on along the minus strand of NC_140276.1, from coordinate 20,658,099 downwards.
ACCTTGTGTTTATCACCCTCTTGTGCGACATTTACTCTTTATGGTTCTCTGGGTTCTCTCTATCTCTCCCTTTTCCTCTCTCTCCTTCTCTCCTTTCCCCTCTCTCTCTTTCTATATCTCTCCCCGTCTCCGCATACGCTCTCGTGCTGTCTGATTTCCTGTCTGTTCTGTGTGATTATTTTTTGTCCAGTTCTCTTCAGGTCACCATAACTTTCCTCTGTGTTGGACTGGATTGAAGTTTTCCTCTTCTTAAGATATCTCTCGCAGTGTCCCCGGCCGTTATGGGTCTAGTCTGTTCACTGTCTGACCTCCTTCAGCCGCCCAGACCACCTACAGTACAAAGGCTCCCTTACAATAAACAGGACTGAAAGCTGGACTCGGACAGCGTTTTGCGGTTCGATCACCGGGCTAATGTAATGTGTTCTCAGCGCGAGCTGCTGGACTCCTGCGGACGACGCTTTCAGAAGAAGCATGGCGATAGAAGGATGGAGAGAGGCAAGGAGGGAAGGGGAGGTTAAACTAAGGAGGGAAGTGAAGGAAGGCACGATGCTTTGGCCAAAGGAACGTGGGGAGGAAGGCAGAGAGGAAGGAAGGAAAGGATAGAGGAAATAAATACAAAAACATATTTCACATAGAAAATCCTTTCACGGCCATGTTGGCCACGCTATAGAGGAGCAGCAACGGCTGAGGACTAAAGGAAGGAGGAAAGGGAGGAAGGATGAGAATGAAATGGAAGACATTTGGGGAGAGACAGGTAAAGTGCATACTGAGGGCTAAAGGGACTCGTTGGACTGGCTGAGGGGACAGGTGTGTCAGGCGGCTCCTTGCGTGCGGTTGCCACGGAGAGGCAGGTGGGCGTGTGCCAGGCGATCCCTGGCGCTTGACGGAACCATGTGATGTCACAACAGGAGGGGGCCACATGGTTAGATCAAGCACAAGAGACAGCTGCACTTCACAGGAGCAAGGTGAGCCCACAGTGGGCTGCACCAATCAGAATACAGATCCATACAGAAAAGGAGGCGGGGCAACAGGGAGCTGCACCAATCAGAATACAGATCCATACAGAAATTATGGAATTGATGGACTACCAGCAAATAGAGCTGGTGGGATGAAGTGAGTGAAAGAATAGGAACAGTTTTCACGGGATCCAGACAGGGGGAAGGAGATGCAAGCAGCAGAGGGCGGGACCAAGGGATGGGCTCATTTTTGTTTTCTTGCTGTTGGTTTTCTTGCTTTCCAACGTAAACACATGATTTGCTTAGGAAAGTTATCTACTATGTCATTTATTAAGCTTTACATTTTCATGAGACATTTAGAGGCCCTCTCTGATACAAATTAGAATATGGCAGATTTATTACATGACTGTTTTTGAAAGACATATAAACTGGGAAGGCTTAGCAATTTCCATTAAGTTGAATTACCTCAAAACTCTTTAATGTCGCGACTCGCCGTTTCTTTAATGACATTACTTGCCTACCATTACCGTTTGGGTTTCCCAGGCTCTCATGGTACGCTACAGCCTAGAGGCGAACGAGTATTGCAGCTGACAGGAAACAATGTTTCCTACGACTTCTCCTTGTAAATCAATCCTGTGCTTGTTTTGTTTCACACGCCTGTTTTAGATTGATTTAAACGTCAGGGAATATCCTCACAAACAAAATCAACAAGAACAGGCTGTATGTCATATTAAGTGCAAATTTATGTTTGTTTGTGCATGCGTGTGTGCATCTGGAATTGTGTCTGTGCAAGTCTTTGTATGTTTATTGTCTGTGTGTGTGTGTGGGCAAATATGTGAGCGTACGTGTGTGCATGTTCATGGGAGATCACATGGATGCTTGTGTGTGCATGTGTGTGTGTGCATTTGGGGATGTATACTTGTGTGTACATGTGTGTGTGTGTGTGTGCATTTGGGGTTGTATACTTGTGTGTGCATGTGTGTGTGTGTGCATTTGGGGTTGTATACTTGTGTGTGCATGTGTGTGTGTGTGCATTTGGGGTTGTATACTTGTGTGTGCATGTGTGTGTGTGTGCAGGTAGCGTCCTACCTGTGCACCTGAACTTCTTGCCCTTGACCTGGCTGATGCGCTTGTTGGCCAGCCTGCGAGGGTGGCTGCAGCGCGCCCCACTGGTCTCGATGGGGTTGTCCAGCAGGTAGTCTGCCAGCCACTTGAGATGGCAGTCACACACAAATGGGTTCTGGGCAAGGTGACTGCAGAGGAGGGGAGGAGACGCCAGACACACAGGAGACACCAACACAGTGTCATAGATACAGATACACTGACGGACAGACGGACCTGTGAGATGTGCTGATACAAACAGGCCGGCGGACAAACATTACAGAAGCAGATGTATACATTGAAAGATAAATGGACTGACCGACAGGCGGCCAGAGAGAAAGACGGACAGACGTACAGACAGACCGATAAGAGAGATGGACAGACAGGCAGACAGCTAGGCAGACATTCGTTACAGATGCAGATACAGATAGAGTGACAGATGACAGGGAGACAGACAAACAGAGAGAGAGACAGACAGACCAAGTGACAGACAGTTGTACCACGTACAGCGTTTTGATGGCTCTCAGCGGGGTGAACAGGCCCTTGCTGATGCTCTGCAGCTTGTTGTCGTACAGCGACAGCAGGTTGAGGTTCTGGAGATCCTGGAAGGTGTTCACCCTCAGACAGTTGATCTTGTTGGCATTCAGCAGCCTGGACGGCAGGAGGACCATCAGGGTTAAAACCATAACATCTGTGTCCCGGTTGCTTGGACTATCGAACCACAGTGCTGATTCGATAGTCTTTTGTTGTTATGCCAAACTACAGACATATTCATCCTGGCCCTCTTTTTGGTATAACGTCAACCTATTGTATATTCTGCTCACATCCTCTCTTCTCCTACCCTCCTCCCCTGATCTCCTCTGCTCGCTTTCTGTCCCCTCCTCTCCCCATCTCTCCCCTCCTCTCCTTTCCTATGCGCTCTACTCATCTCCTCTCTCCTTCTCTCATCTCCGCCACCTGCAGTCTGGCTTTCTGAGAGCGGCCTAACCAGGCATAGTGGATTAATCACTTTGGGAACACCTAGCGAGTACACACTCTGTCTCACACACACACACACACACACACACACACACACATGCACACTTACACACACACAAATAAAAAGACACCATCACTCAGGCATCATCACACACACACACACACACACACACACACATACACACTCACATACACACACACACCCATAGACACACACACACACACACACACACACACACACATGGCTCAAGCATCCCAGCCACACCTCATTAGCCAGCCAGAGGGGGAACTAATTACGTGAAACTGCACCAGTGACAACACAGCAGCACAGACAACACAGCAGAACCCATCCACCTCAGAAGGAGCTCACCGCCTCCAGAGAAGACGCTAACAGACTCAGAACTCACTAAAACCCTCCAAAGAATACACTAACAGCCTCAAAACAGCTAACAGCCTCCAGATCATATGCTCAATGACTCCAAAGTAGCAAACAGCCTCGTGAGAAGATGCTAAAATAGTCAGGTAGATAACAGCCTCAGAAGGAGCTATGAGTCTCAGAAGGATCCAACGGCCTCTGAGGAGCTTACAGCGCCAGCCAAGAAGCTTACACACTCGGTAGCTTACACACTCGGAAGGAGCTAACAGCCTCAGAAGACACTGACAGAGCTAGAGAACACTGACAGGCACGGAGGGAACCAACAGTTCTGGTTGAGTAACAGAGCTGGCGGTGGCCTGGGAAGCGCTGAGGTTTAATTGACGCAGGCTTTGTGTAGACACGCTAATGGCTTTCATAAGGCGACCACACATGTGGCAGGACATGAATGTAAAATAAGTCCTCTTGTCTGTCTTTATTTAGTAAATAATGGCTTTTAATGCGAGCAAACAAACACACACACACGCACACACACACACATACAAACCCACACACGCACAGGCACACATACAAACACACACATTAATTCATATTATTTATTTTCCTCTGTGTTGTCTTTGTTTTTTAATACCTCATTATTATGATTTGTTCTTTTTTACGTTTTGTTAATTCATCTTTCTAACACTCTTTTTTAGCCCCTCTCTCTCTCGCCCCCCCCCCCCCCCCTCCCCCCTCTCTGCTACTATATAATGATATCACTTTAGGACGCAACGGCCCAGAACATTATCCATAGTTAGCTCCATCTGCGGTGGACTGCGGCAAATACCAGCACCATATGCCCTCCACAGACATCTCCACCAGGCCTAGAACAACGGCACGCTCTGCACTGGGATGAGCTTCAGCAGTTGTTTATAGGAGTAGTTTTATCTTCATCTGCAGGTCATACTTACAGCAGCTGGAGCGACACCAGTCCATCAAAAAGTCCTTTTGGTAGTTCTGTGATCTTGTTGCCATAGAGCACCCTACACACACGCCAAACAGAAACCACAGATAAACAATAAAAACTAAACTCACTGGAATCAATAAACAAGGAATATCAAACAGAAATACATGGATCTCATTTTCCTGTTGATCCTTCGGGAGGGGCTGGCATGTTGGTACT
>NC_140276.1:20648529-20651029 GCF_964030765.1 Micromesistius poutassou | reverse complement strand
TCTTGTATGCAGAGAAGGCTCCTGCTGGCACAGTCTTAATCAAGTTCTGCTCCAAACGACTAGAGAGAGAGAGAGAGAAAGAGCGAGAGAGAGAGAGAGAGAGAGAGAAAGAGAGAGAGAGAGAATAAACATGAATAAGTTACTATTGTATAATGCACAAGCCTTTATGCTTCATTAAGACATTACATTAAAACCAGTGGAACCCACAGCATCCACAGATGGACACTAATATATTATTGATACACACGTAAAGTCTAAAAGTCACTTTCCAGGCTGCACCTTCCAATGAAGAATGTGAGTATAAAAACTAAAGTATATCTATTATCTAATTATATATTTTTTTGTGTTTATTATCTGTTCACTTTTTGCATACAAAGGAGGGGTTGGAGGAGGAAGAGGAGTGAGAGGAGGAAAGAGGTGAAGAGAATAGACAGTAGGCAAGGGTGTGATTGAAGGAGAGAAGAGGAGAGGAGAGTAGTGGAGAGGAGAGAAGAGGAGGGGAGAGGAGAGGAGGGGAGAGAAGAGGAAGGGAGAGGAGAGGAGGGGAGAGGAGAGGAGATGAGAGGAGAGAAGAGGAAGGGAGAGGAGAGGAGAGGAGAGGAGAGGAGAGGTCCCAAGGCCAGCATCAGGGCAGGCTGTCAAAGTGATTGATGAAGCCTCCTCCTTTTCCAGCACCTCCTTCACTCCATCTCTGTCCTCTTTGTGACCTCTGGTCCGCATCTCTCAGCCTCTCCCCTCATACCTGCTCTATTTATCCATCCATCCATCTCTATCTAGCTGACTAAACTATTGGACAAACAAAAGAATATAATATAATATGATATAATATAATACAATACAATATAAACACGACGAGTCATCTTGTCATAGATCTGTGGTCGTCCTTTGTGAGGGCAATTTATGTCATTGATTATATAACCAGGATCGGTGTGTGTGTGTGTGTGTGTGTGTGTGTGTGTGTGTGTGTTCTTTCATATACATCTACCTACAGGCAAACACACACAAACACAAACTTCTCACTTAGACTAAGAGGTCAAACTAAATTAAGCATATACACACACTCAGCCCAAGACAATCCTCCCGTACACGTTAAGCTCTAAATGATATCAGGGATCGTAACAAGGTGAACCCAAAGGCAGGTGACGCTTGGATAGGGAGGCAGGTAGCACAGCCACCGTTATACCAGGCTGTTTAGGGAGGAGGTGGAGGAGGTGGAGGAGGTGAGCGCGTGGAGTGATTGCCCGTGAATATGACGGATTGTTGCAGGAAATGGCCTTGGCAGGTGAGCGTGTTCAGGTGAGCATGTTAAGGCAAGTACGTGCGCCTAGGTGCGTGTGTGTGTGTGTGTGTGTGTGTGTGTGTGTGTGTGTGTGTGTGTGTGTGTCAAAGTGCACGTGTTGGTCACGTGGACCAGAACCGCAGTAGTGGTTTTGGAAAAACGTATCAGGACCACTAAGAGTGTTAATTCTTTATTTTTTGCTGACACACACCCAAATAGGGCACTTACACGCACACATGCACACACACACACACACACACACACACACACACACACACACACTCACACTTGACAGTGACTGGCAGCCAGCAAAGAAATGCCTTGCTTATTGACAGGCTGACAATACATTATCCTATTAGAGTCTAGCAGCAATAACTTACTGTAATGGAAACAAATTCAATTCCCCCTGAGTGTGTGTGTGTGTGTGTGTGTGTGTGTGTGTGTGTGTGTGTGTGTGTGTGTCTAAAAATGCCGGTGTAGGTGTAAAAATCTGCAACCATGTGCAAATTTGAGCATCTGAATTGTGTGCTGTGAATGTGTGTGCTACTCTGCGAGAGTGCGCGTCACATGCATGCTATTGTAGTTTATCTTCTCAGGCTGTGAGGGATTTTGACAATGTAATGCTTTTCTATGTTTACTGCTACAGCAGTATAGCTTTGAAATAGTGGTTTGGTGGTATTAGCATAGAACTACAGTACTGCTGCAGTACTTAACGGCGCCCAATGGTATTACTGTAGCATAGTCCTATGTACTGGTGCAGTGGTATTAACATAGTCCTATGTACTGGTGCAGTGGTATTAACATAGTCCTATGTACTGGTGCAGTGGTATTAACATAGTCCTATGTACTGGTGCAGTGGTATTAACATAGCCCTATGTACTGGTGCAGTGTATTAACATAGTCCTATGTACTGGTGCAGTGTATTAACATAGCCCTATGTACTGGTGCAGTGTATTAACATAGCCCTATGTACTGGTGCAGTGTATTAACATAGCCCTATGTACTGGTGCAGTGGTATTAACATAGCCCTATGTACTGGTGCAGTGTATTAACATAGCCCTATGTACTGGTGCAGTGGTATTAACATAGTCCTATGTACTGGTGCAGTGTATTAACATAGCCCTATGTACTGTGCAGTGGTATTAACATAGTCCTATGTACTGGTGCAGTGGTATTAACATAGTCCTATGTACTGGTGCAGTGTATTAACATAGCCCTATG
>NC_140276.1:20645396-20648329 GCF_964030765.1 Micromesistius poutassou | reverse complement strand
GAGAGAGAGAGAGAGAGAGAGAGAGAGAGAGAGAGCGAGCGCTGTCTTACATCTCGACGGTGGCCTCGGGCAGGTTGGCAGGTATGTCGGTGAGACCCTTACGTCTGCAGTCCACGATGTTGTTGTTACAGCTGCAGCTGGCCGGACAGACGGCCAGCTGTGGCTCACACGTCCTGGGCTCTGATTGGGCAGGACCTGCAGCAGGTGAACAGCTAGCATGTTTTTTTTCTCCACATGTAACATTTTTCACATTTCACACATTTGTTATTTGAGATCATCTGCACAAATATTTACGCCGGTGCAGTCATTCTCCAAAGCAAAGACAAAAAGAAAAAAAAAGGAAAAAGTCAGATATGAAAATGATTTTTGTGAATGTTTGTTTAATGTCCGCACACAAACAGGCCCGGTGGTTGATGCAGTCCCTACAGGGTGAGGGCAGCGGCGATAACGTTAATAACATCCCTCCTAACTGATTCTCTCCTGGATTTAAATGAAGCGAGGCGCTGCTGCGCCGCCCGACCTTGATAGCGCTGCTGCGGTTAATCTGAGCCGCTGGTCCACTGCTGGGCTTAATGTGAACCACCATGAAGACACTGGCAGGTGTATGCCGCTGTGTTCTGCTGATGCCAATTGTGTGTGTGTGTGTGTGTGTGTGTGTCAGTGTGAAGAACAGATAGAGGATTACTGTTTATGCATGCCCGTGTGGATTTCTGCAACCAGCAGCTTGTGCAGCACTGCGATTGGGTTTGTGTTTTTTTGTACACACTTATCCCCAACTCCAGCTGTAGTAACTGTTATCAGAAGCCCAGGAGGTAGTGAGCAGGAGTGAGCTGTTAATGTCAGACATCTTAGTTTGCAGACGTCTGCTTTGAGGCGAGCTTTTGAGGTGAGGCGAATAGCCCTGTGTTCACCGGTCATTTGGTTTGATGACAGGTAACTCACCGTTGCAGACAAAGTCCTTCTTTAGTACGTCGGGGACGTTGAGGCCTCTCATGTGGGCGGGGGCCATGCATTGGGTGAAGGGAGCCAAGCCCCGCCGTGCTCTGAGCCAATCAGAGAGCCAGGAGAGGTGACAGTCACAGTGGAGGCTGTTCGAGTGGAGACGACTAGACGAAGGGAGACAGAGACAGAGAGAGAGTGAGAGAGTTAGATAGGACAGGTTTGTGTTCATGTGGGTAGTGAGCGTGTCTGTGTTCTGTGTGTGTGTGTGTGTGTGTGTGTGTGTGTGCATGTGTGTGTGTATGTGTGTGCGTGTCACATAAACTTGTCACCTTTGGCAGTGAATGTGACAAATGTAGGCTATTTGAATGTGGCTTTAGATATATGTGTTGTAAATCTAATACAAAAAACAGATTAGATATTGCTTTGTGTGAATCTACTTCAAACATGCAACAAACGTGCGTGCACAGACATGCACACACACACACACACACACACTGTATTCGACAGTACAGCCATTTAAAAAAAGGTGACATCCAATAGATGGGGAGGAAAGAGAGGCATTAAGAAAGAGATGGTGGTAGATGACAAAGAGAAGGAGAACAAGAGTTAGGGAGAGAGACATGGAGAGAGGGAGAGCAGAAGGGGGGAGATGAGGACAGATAAGAGGAAAAGTGGAGGGAAGGAGCAACAAGAAAAGGGCTAGTAAGAGACTTTGTGAGGTGTATCCCGCCAGGCCGGCTCCTAGTTCAGACGAGAGGTCTCAGTGGGTAATAAAGCAGGGGACAGATCCTGTTAGGGAACCAAAATGGCCTCATTGATGCTAGCAGCAGGGGCAGTAGCTTTTATGCCGTCTCTCCCATTATCAATCCAGTTAATAGTCCCACCCCTGCCAGGAGATAGCCACGTCTCAGCCCACCCCCGGCTCTGCCTTAATTACTGACAAGTAGGATTTGAATGCCAAGGCTGAATGGAAACGAGCAGGGGGTTGAGTCGAATTTAGTGTGTGTGTGTGTGTGTGTGTGTGTGTGCGTGCCTGTGTGTGTGTTTTGTGAGGTTGTGATTGTTTGTGTGTGTATTTCACTGTGAATTATATGTGATATTTGGGTTAAAGGGTGTGTGTGTGTGTGTGTGTGTGTGCGTGTGTGTTTTGTGTTTCATTCTGTGGTGTGTTTCAGAGGTTTCTTCCTAACATGGAATTATAAAAGCACATGTGGTCCAATCATTTCATGTTTGTTGGAGGTTCTAAATGTAAGAAACGAAGGGGGGTGAGCATTATGATTAACAGAACTATGACAAAGAGAGAGAGAGAGAGAGAGAGAGAGAGAGAGAGAACAGGGACAAACGATTTATTGGACACCCTACGAACCATCCCCCCACACACACACATACACACACACACTCAGTGATTGTGATTGGCTACGGAAATCCGGGACATGCGGCAGCAGGGCTTCGATTGGTTCAGTTTTTTTTTAATCCAAATTCAGAAACATCTCCTCCTCCTCCTCCTCTAGAGAGGAGGAGGAGGAGGAGAGGAGGGGAGAGGAGGAGGAGGAGGAGGAGAGGAGGGAGAGGAGGAGGAGGAGGAGAGGAGGAGAGAGGAGGAGAGGAGGGGAGAGGAGGAGGAGGAGGAGAGGAGGAGAGGAGGAGGAGGAGGAGAGGAGGAGAGGAGGAGGAGAGGAGGAGGAGGAGGGGAGAGGAGGAGAGGAGGAGGAGAGGAGGAGAGGAGGAGAGGAGGGGAGAGGAGGAGGAGAGGAGGGGAGAGGAGGGGAGAGGAGGAGGAGAGGAGGAAGAGGAGGAGAGGAGGGGGAGAGGAGGAGGAGAGGAGGAGGGGAGGAGGAGAGGAGGAGGAGGAGGAGAGGGAGGGGAGAGGAGGAGGAGAGGAGGAGGGGAGGAGGAGGAGGAGAGGAGGAGGAGAGGAGGAGAGGAGGAGGAGGAGGAGAGGAGAGAGAGGAGGAGGAGAGGAGGAGGGGAGAGGAGGAGGGAAGGAGGAG
>NC_140276.1:20640396-20642896 GCF_964030765.1 Micromesistius poutassou | reverse complement strand
CTGGTCGTCCCTGGCCACGGTTCGTCGAAGATAAACTGGGAGAAACATTATTTAGAAATCTGCAGTTTTGTTTCATACTATGGTCACCTCCAGCAGGGTAGGTTTACACACGGCCATGCTGGGATCCTAACCAAACATCTGACCTTCGTGGGAAGGCCAGATCGTCTCTGAGATGATGTGTGACAACCCCACGGGCCATTATGTCAATATTCCCTCACTATGGGAGACCCACCGTTCTGGAGGTCACTTACTGATGACTTATAAAAATGGGTTTAGCATCTGAAATTCCATGAGGCTTTTCTTTGAGGAGATATTAATAAATGGTTTTAATGGAACTGGTGTTCAAGTCTTGATTTAAAGTGTTTTATAATGAATGCAACTGTTATCATCAGTATTATTGTTGTTATTAATAGTTTATTTATTATTTAGAACTGTAACAGTCCTTAGTAGACCAGTAGACGTAGTAGTACAAGTAGATGTATCGGAACTAATATGTGTGTAGTAGTAGTAGATGTTTCAGTGTCAGTCAGCTTTGTCAATAAAACGTGAGGCAGGCTCTGTTCTCTATTGAAAATATCATTAGCCCAAAAGAGAAGAGGAACTGCTCCACAGGCTCTAGTCAATACAGTTTACCAGCGGCGCACAAAGATCTATTAGGATCGTCTGATGGGGAATCAGTTTACTGACTGCATCACGGACGCCCTTTAAGAGCAGCTATGACCTGGGTTTCTCCTTCTTGAAGCTTAACAAATCACTTTCAAAGAAAAGTGCTTCACGTGTGTAGCTGTAAACCGTTCAGTAGGATTGTATAATTGCTCTCCCGGATCTATTGGACGAAGGCGGGTTCCCCAGACTTAAGGATGAACCAGTCACTGACCACTGCAGCTCTGTTGCAGCAATAATGTGTAGCGTGCAGTCAGCATGTTGGTGTGTGTGTGTGTGTGTTGCAGTGAAAGCGTATTTGCAGTCAGTGATGGACGACCAACAGCCGAACCCACCAGGGATGTGCTATCCAATGTAAATATGAATGAATGAATGTGTTGTTTTGTTAGTGTGTGTGCGTGCGTGCGTGTGTGTGTGTGTGCTGTGTTTAGGAAAAGGATGAGGTGAAGATGCTATCAGATGTGTCTCTGCGGCAGCTTACACACCAAGGGTAAAAGGCTGACTCGTCAATCTCCTTCCGCATGGGCACACACACACACACACACACACACACACACACACACACACACACACACACACACACACACAAACTTGCTTTTAGACTCTTGCATGCACAAGTACTGCTCAATAATCGTGATAAACGTATGCATACACACACACACACACACACACACACACACACACACACACACACACACACACACACACACACACACACACACACACACACAAATACTGACACTAACACTTTATGGTTCCACGTCCACGCAACGCAACGACCATGCAGACGCTTCGACGCAGTCGTGAACCTTTATGGTCCTGCGTCGGGTTTTAGTGAGCGGACCAATCACAGCCCTTGCGGCTGCGTCGCCTCGACGGAAGGTTACAATTTTTGGGAGGCGCACATCCGGCCCTCGCGGTGGACGCAAGGAGGGTCCGCAAGGACGTAAGGGGTCCGTCACCCCCTTGTGTTGCATGAATGTGGGACCATGATCAGCCGTTAACACCACCAACACACAAACACACACACACACACACACACACAGGCATGTGTTACAAACACAAACACATTACACTGACAATCATGTGTTGCTAATTTGGTGTGAAAGAGAGAGAGAGAGAGAGAGAGAGAGAGAGAGAGAGAGAGAGAGAGAGAGAGAGAGAGCGAGAGAGAGAGAGAGGGAGAGGGGGGGGGGGCTCAGTAAAGTGTTCAGCCGGGTGCACAGACTATTCTACCTTATACCTAATTCAATCAATAGGTTGCATGCTTGATAAACACACACTTTAATCCATCTGGCTCAACCAATGGCATTACTTGCTTGGTACATACACACACACACACACACACACACACACACACACACACACATTATTTCTTCTGATTCAACCAGAGGGTCAAAGAGTCATTTATTTCATTAATACACAGGATCAGATGTTATAATCCCTTGTGCCAAAATCCAAGAAAATCACACATTCAGAAGCCCCTGCCCAAACCAACCTTATAAGCACGCTGGCCACTAAGCTACCAACCAAAGGTGAAAAAAACAAGACAAATGGCCCAACTAGCAGCAGTATGCAGTATGCAGCATGTCATTGGGGTTTAACAATGTGTTGGATTTTGGTTTTAAATCCAAATTCATATAAAGGAGGTTCTATTTTATAGTAAGATTATAATCTTGAATTGTGAGGTTCAACCTGTAGTGTTCAATAATTGTATATCTTCTAGGGGAGGATCCAACCTTTCCTGTAGGTTTCCGCTCCTTTTCAAAAGGGCGAGTGAGTGTGCCCTTGGTCCTATTAGCCTCCAATTATGACCAATCAGCCTTTACAGACAGGG
>NC_140276.1:20625396-20635396 GCF_964030765.1 Micromesistius poutassou | reverse complement strand
TTTTGATAGCCAGGCCCCGAAGACAATCCAACAACCTCAACAAAATAAAATAAATCAAATCTATTTCTCCATGGGGCATGGAGTGCACATGACTGTGACCATTAAAAATAAGTCCTATTTATACTGCATGCATCAACCCTGCAGTCCCAGGCACAGTGAACAGATACATAGTATCAATAATAGTCTCTGAGTGCTGATGCTTGCGGACACTAAAAGATACAACGCAACACTAAATGTGTGTTCCTGCTGGGACAAACTAAAGCTCTAATGACTACGAGAGCTGTGAGTGAAGTCGTTCTTTTGACCCTTTTGCTTTCAGCTGCTTCTGAAACATAAATTCTCAAATTTCAGCAGCCTTGAATCCAGAACAACAAGGCTCTGCTCGCACAGGGACATCTAATGAGCAGTGGGTCTGTCTTTTGACGCTGAGGTGGAACACAGATAAAACTCATCCATGGTAGCGGTGTGATGTCATCCGGTGGTGTGATGTCCGCCCGCCCCCCTGAACGCAAGACACGAGATATAAAGACCAAAGAGGTTTTGAGAAACGCATCGACACATTCCTCTAGCAGGCCCTTCGCCTTATAAAAAAAAAAGAAAGAAGTGGTTGCCCGGCAACCAGGAATCAAATTTTGGGGGGGGGGTCACCAAATCCCTCTGATCGGTTCTATATCATCAAAGCCCCGATTACACTCACAAAACGAGGTTCACAACAGAGCAGGAGACCAAGGGCCCTGTGGAGGAGGGCCGTGTGAGTGCACCTGGGTCTCATCTGGGTGCCTGGTAGACCGGGTATCCCCCCCCCCCCCCCCCCCATCTGCCGGCGATTGGAATTCGCCCTGCACATGGGGATGGCAAGGAACATGTTTAATCTTCCTGTTTCCTATCCCAATCCGTTTGGCACCAATCACCAAGCTGGCTTTTTTCACCTGCCGCGCTATTGGCTGGTTAAACACGACGACGACAGAGAAGCGTCGCAAGCAGCTTTGTGTTTACAATTTACATTCAACATGGCGGCCACCGAAGTGGAGCAACCGCCACCCGTTGATGCAGCTGTCGCTGCTGTTTTAAATGATTTCAGGGGCAAGTTTTCTTTGAAAGCTGAGCAGAAACTTGCCCTGGAGCAATTCCTCCAAAGAAAGGATGTATTTGCTTTACTGCCGACTGGTTTTGGTAAAAGTTTAATCTACCAGCTAGCCCCGCTGGTGGCCAATTGCTTGCAGCCATTTGAACTACGCCCGCCTCTTGTGCCGGAGAAAATGACGGCACCCTTACCAGACCAACGTGCAATCTACGATTGTACTTGGTCTGGCAATAGCCAGGCTAGGTGCCCGGGGGATACAGTGAGCAAGAGAGAGAGAGAGAGAGAGAGAGAGAGAGAGAGAGAGAGAGAGAGAGAGAGAGAGAGAGAGAGGCTGAGGAGAAACTAAGATGATAACTCAGACGTTTACTGCACAATGTCATGCAGCCGGTGTTTACTACACAGATGGAAGGAGAGAAAGGGGAGCAAGAAAGAGAAAGAGAGAGAGAGAGCAAAAGAGAGAGATAGAGAGGGGGGAGAGAAGGGGGAGATGAGAGTGGTAGCGGGCACAGAAAGTGAGGGAATAAAATGGATGGCGCAGGTGAGAGATAGCTGGATGAGATTGAAAGAAGATGGAGAGCAGTGAAATGGGGAGAAAGCAGAGGAGAGGAGAGGATAGGGGATGTGACTAGATGAGAGGAGAGCAGATGGAAAAAGATGGGTCATCAGTAAAAAAAGTGTAGCAGATTTATGTAAACATGAGAAGATTGAGATAAAGACAATAATGTATTGCAGAGAGCTAGGTAATTTCAGTGTGTGTGTGTGTGTGTGTGTGTGTGTGTGCCTCAGAATGAAAGTCACCTTGCAGTCTGATATAGTACACCAAACTACTCTGTCTGTCTTTACTTATGAATGATGACATGCGCTGGCTAGCAGAAAACTCTCTCTCTCTCTCTCTCTCTCTCTCTCTCTCTCTCTCTCTCTCTTCCTCTTACTTTCTTGGTTGTGCTCTCTTGTGTGCAGGGTGATTCCAGTTGGTCTGTGCACGGGTTGTGTGTCTGCATGCAGTGCGTCTGTGTGGGGTGTGTGTTTGTCTGCAGTGAGCTTGTACGCAGTGTTTTCATAAAGTGAACTTGTGTGCAGGGTGCCTGAATGCAGTGTGTCTGCGTGGTGTGTGTCTGCATACAGAGTGTGTGTGTGTGTGTGTGTGTGTGTGTGTGTGTGTGTGTGTGTGTGTGTCGGGTGTGGGTTTGTGTGCAGTGTGTTTGAGCCTCAGTAGAAAGCGGTGTTGAGTTCAGGGAAACATTACATCAGAAACAACACACACAGAGCAGGGTTCCAACAAGGGGCCCGGGGCCCACCGGAGGCCCATAACAACAACGCTCAGCGGGTTTACGTCTTTATTAAGATTACAGCATAACCACATCAAGACAAAGCTGTGTTATGCTCCCATCTCCACGCCGCAGCGCCGGCTCTGGTGTCACACCGGCGGCCCCCTGGCCCCTAGGAGAATTCATTAGGTTGCTGAAAATTACATATCAGTATTTTCATTAAATACAAGAGAGCGAGCTCTTATTGCGTCTCGAGGTGGAAATGAATCTTATTAAAGCACGGCGAAATAAACCCTCTTCAGTGAATGACTAATGCATTTAGGGCTAATTAATTCAATTTATGTCTGAAAATGATCAAGTGCTCAAGTTTTATTTTCATTCATCTTAGTCATAAGAAGGCGTAAGTGGAAAGATCAGCAAATGGAATCACACGGGCTAATGCAACTGGTCGAGAGCCGTCCTCAGAATAATTATTCACCAATCAGCTTCATATTAGCCTGCTGTTATTCCTCTCTAATGTTGAACGACTTCGGGCTTACATGATCACGGCCATACGCACACACAAAGACACACACACACACACACACACACACACACACACACACACACACACACACAGTATCGAAGGAGTCGTTACACTGGATGTGAATGTGTGTGCATGTGTATGTGACTAAATGTTAACTTGTGTGTGTGTATGCGTGTGTGTTCATGTGTGTGTGTGTGTGTGTGTGCGTGTGCGTGTGTGTGTGTGTGTGTGTGTGTGTGTGCATATTGGCATGTGTGTGTGTGTGCTCGTGCACGTGTCCTCTCCACGTCTCATTGGGATGCAAGTCATGAGGCCCTCGCAGCGAGAGAGGGCCCGGCTACCTACTGAGTCATTAGCGTGCTCGTTAGTCCAGTTATGTTAAATCTGAATTACCATTCATCATCACACAGGGATACATCATTTATTCTGATCGGGATTGGCAGACACACACACACTAACTGGATTAATTTATTCTCCCGCACGTGGACACACTCTGCGAAACAGAGTCCGATTTCTAATCAGGCTCAGACCCCTCCGGTCGTCGATAGTTGGTGTGTGTGTGTGTGTGAGTCTGTGTGTTATATATATATTTTAATGGGAATTAAAATGTTGTCCTTGTGAACTGTTGCTGAGGAGCCTAAGCATGCAGGAAGCCATGGGCAACGGGACGGTGAGCCGTGGAGGACAGGAAGGTAATAGCTCAGGGCTTTAGGCCTCACATTACTGACACAAGGTTGGATGGCCCGCTCCACACATTGGGCTGGGGAACACTGTAGCGTGTGAAGAGGTTCTTTCACTCCGCTTTATAAGCACTGTGAACATGGTCTTTAGTGCGCCACTTCAGTGGCAGGGAATCGTGTCGTGTCGACCACTTCAATATTGCCCTTTGTGTTCTTTAAAACAGTTTTGAAACAGTGAAACACTGAAACACTGAAACAGTTTTGAAAAGGCAAAAAAATGTGAATTCATTAAGTTGAGACAAGGCAACACATTGTGGTAAATGAGACTAATTCAAAGAAGAAATGTAAGAAAAAAAAATAACTTGCAGTGAAATACTTGCAGTTTATATTACAGACCATTTTTTCCAAATGAATAAATGAATCAATGACAAAATACTCAAGCCTAATGTCATCACTTGATTCGCTTTTGTTTTTAATTTGCTCAAAGTGAGTGGAAAACACATGGGACTGCGTACCATCTGTGATAATAAAGAGAACTAATTCTGGTTTACAACAGGGAAAACCGCTTCATGCCAAAATGAAGACCATGTGCTTAAGAAGATTACATACAACCGTTTCACGTCCATTCTAACTTTGGACAATGAAAAGTCCTCACAATGCAGAATCAAACATTCAACAAATTGGTTATTTTTCAAGCCATCAAAGGATCATTAAAGGCCTTTATTCCAAGAATTTATTCTCATATCTAAACGCCCATTGATGACAGTGAGAACAACAGTGTGAATAAGCCACCCCTTATTGCAAAAACACAATTGTTTACGCAATGGTTTCCAATCAAATTAATTCTGATATGTATTTAATGGGGGAGTTGAGAAATGTAAACACTGCTGGTGTTGAAGACTATAACACTCGTTATAGTAGGAAATACTATACTAAGGAAAAATGAATAGGGTGTGTCGATCAGTGTGTGTATTCCTTATGAATGACTGAATTAGTATTTGTATATTATATATATATATACATATATAATACAATATTTCCATTTCCAAGCTTTGCAAAGTGCTTTTATTGTGTCTCTTAAAGAGTCAGTGAACCTAAACCCGTATTTTTTGGTGTTTATTTATTTTAAGATTGTGAACTTAGTAATATATGCCATTTTAACACTGTTACTAAAATAAATCTGTATTTTTTTATAAAACAGGTGTAAAACCCTGTTTCCCCAAAACACTACGTGAACGTTCCACTCTGAATCGAACGCAGGAAACTGTCTTTTTGTGAGCACCCCTTCCTAGAACTATCAGCCCAAAATGTATACATATACAGTATATAGAGATTTTTTTTATCTCATGATGTTCGAATTCCAGCTGAAACAGTGGGGATCAAGGAAGATTTGAGTGTTTTATTTTGTCCACCTCATAGTATAGAATGGATTTTATTCTTCTTTGTTTCGGCAAGGTTACTGTTTGTGAAATCCTTTCATGGCATCCATTCTGGATCATTCTGTTCATTACTTAAAATTATTTCAAACGTTGTTAGCTTTAAATTCATGCTGAGGACGGCGCACACATTCCACTATGAGGAGTGCCAACCACGCAGGCTCAAACCCTCAAACGCACATATTTGTATATTTATAACATTCGTGGATTGAAACCAATCCCTGTAAATCATGTTAGATACCTCAGCTCTGTTGCTGAGTCCAAGCTTTTACAAAAATGCGTTTTCCCACGACACCAACACTGACAGTAATGACAACCACTGAGGCCATCCTAAATGTGTTTATCCTGCAAAGGAAATCATTTTGGCTTCATTCAGCTGTTTTTAAGTTTACTAGGTGCCATGTTAAATGCTATGCTGTATGTATAGTGAAAAAATATGAGTATATGACTTATCAAAACGGCTCAAATGCATCTGTTTAGCATTAAGACTTCGATGCAGAAGCTATTCTTAGTACCAGTGGTATGGCCGCTCAACATGTTGGAATAAAAACCGAAACAATAAAACAATGACATTCCTTCAGCTGACGCTCATCAGTATTCACTGAACCTCCATTCTGTTTGAGGATTAACTATTAATTGCAGAAGAGCCGGCAATCGGATGAAGAATTTGCAACACTTTCTGGCCCCCGTTAAAAAAGAGATATACATCTTGAAGAATCTGCTTCAGATTCTTCCCAATGCCCTGGGTGGTCCCGGAAGCAGCCAGCACCAAATTGAGCCAGTCAAGACATTTGTTCCATCAATAATGAATGGCTCCTGGCGCTCTCTAGCCTCAGCAGCCCTGTCTCCGTCTATTTTATATTAGCGCCGAGCGCTTTGACTGTGGAATGCCCCGTCACCAAACATCGTTCAGTCATCAACCATCCATCACCTATCATCAACCATCCATCCTGCATCCAACACTCATCATCCATCCATCATCAATACAGCCATCTATCATCCATCCCCTATCAACCATCCGTCGCAGATCACCCGTCAATCATCCAATATTCTACATCCATCATCCAACATCCATCACCCGTCATCCATCCATCTATTGATCAGCCATTGATCGTCCATCCACTCATCAGTCCATCCATCCATCACCCATTATCCATTCATCCATCCACCCATCCACTGATTCACATTCTCTTAACCCCCCCCCCCCCCCCCCATTTATTCTGATCTGTCTGATTTGCGGTCCGTTCACTGCTCAGAATCCTCCATCTGTAAGACGACCGTTGTGCAAAACGTTTCCCTCTCCATCTCCATCTCTCTCCAGGACTCTCTCCCTCGTCCTCCACAGCCCTGATTGTTTCTTCTTACACACATCTGCCTTTCACTCGTTCACTCGTCCCCCTGATTATCTCTCCATCTGGCATGCACCTCTTCCTCTCTCTCCCTCTCTCTCTTTCTCCAGACGATGTTTATCATACCATCTTTTTCAACACTCCTCCCATTGTAATTCCTCTGTTCCTCTCTTTATCTCTCACCCATTCTTCCATCCATCCATCCATCCCTTCCTCCAGCCCTCCCCCACCAGCACCTCTGAGTGCAGCGACAGATTAATAAATGATATCCAGGAAAGCGTCTGCTTTTCCAACAGCGATAGCCCAATTCTCCTCTCCTCTCTCTGTCTCTCTCCGCCCTCCGTTCTGCCCTCTCTGATTTTGTCAATCTACGTCCTCCCCTAGCTCCCGGCGAGCCAGAAGAGGGAAGGTAACGTTCTGCCCCTCTGGGTCTAAATAAATGATAGGCTGGTGCTGCCTCACTTTTACAACCCTCTTGTAGCCTTCCGGCTAGGGGGAGGGAGAGAGAGCGAGAGAGACACAGAGCAAGAGAGAGTGAAAAGAGGGTGAGAGTGAGAGACGGAGAGTGCTAGAGTATCGACAGGGACACCAGATGGGGGCAGATTAAGCTATAAAGAAATAAAAGTAAACTGGAGGTAAAGAAAAGGTAGAAAGAGGTGAGAAGCTTTCCGTTCTGCCTCAGGCTTTTAGGGGGATTTATGAGCAAGGGGAAGAGATCATCAAAAGTAAACAGAGTGTCTTCATATTCAAACCTCTCCAAAACCTCTGAGGGTGTTCAGCGCATTTGTGGCTGGAGTGTAGACTGGAGGTAAACTAGGTAATATTGGCACATTGCACAATGCAGTTTTCTTTTTAGTGTGTGAGGACAATTTGTTTTACTTTGACATGGTAATGATTTGGCCCGGAAAAAAGGGTTAACCCTCAAGCTAGTGGGTCAAAAAATAAAGCATGATTTGTAAAAATGTTAGGATCATAACATTTTGATTCAAGACTTAAATATTGTTTTATGGTAATAAATATGCATCTCAAATAGATGATTTCACAATGGCTGTCAAGTAAAGTGGCAACATTTATTTAATCTGTTCCTTGGTTAACAAATGCCTATATTTTAAAGACCTTTGAAATCAAGATTATAAAAAGACAAAGAAAAACTTGAACAGGCCTATCCAACAAAATAAAATCAATTAAAAATGTTCTTAATGAGCCAGGGAACAATATCATTCAGTTTGGCATTTCAACAGGCCTCCCTGTGAAATATATTAAGCAGCTTGCATTAAAGAGCAAAAAGAAAAAAAAAAGGCGGGCTAATTAAAAATGACTTGATTAATTAACATGGAGATTGGTGAGCTGCAACAACATAGGGAGAGCTGTGCTGCGTGCAATTAGCAATTAGCACAGAGACACGTTAACTGAAAGAATTACACACAATGACCAGCCCATGCACGTACACACACACACACACACACACACACACACACACACCCACACACACACACACACACACACACACACACGTCCCGAAAAACAAACAAATCTGAGCATTTCAGATTCTTATTTCAAGTTCATCGTGACAACGCATGTTCGCACACATGCACGCACACACGCATGCATGTGCACAGAAACACGCACGGGCAAACTCAACGGGGGTCGTAGTTAACGTCTGAGATGAATGAACTGGTCACTGAGTTGTGGATTAGTGAAAAGAGAGATGCCAACTGAAGGATGCACAAATAATTGTGCCACACACACGCACACACCAGTGACCGCATCTGTGATAACAATCTGCACTGTGACCGATGTCTTGATCGTCTGTTATTTATAGATACAACAAACAAATATAATTATTCAGTAACACAAATGTTTCAAGACAAATGCATTAAACAGGCATTCACAGACAACCACACACACACACACACACACACACACACACACACACACACACACACACACACACACACACACACACACACACACTGCCATCTGTGCTGCCCATTGGGATTGATTATGTGAGTGATGCACCAAATGGCTTGATAGAGATAACAGTGAAGGGTCATACCCACACCAGCAGGTAGATGGGTTTGGGTTGGTTCAGGTGTGTGTGTGTGTGTGTGTGTGTGTGTGTGTGTGTGTGTGTGTGTGTGTGTGTGTGTCTGTGATTATAATAAAGATCGCTCAAACAGACACAATTGTTCACATTCATTCGTGCCCTTTGGTTTCTGCATATAACCACCTGCCCCCCTTTCACACATAAACTCACACACACACACACACACACACACACACACACACACACACACACACACACACACACACACACACACACACACACACACACACACACACACACATACACACATACGCACACACGCACAAACGCGGGGACACACATACACACTCTTACCTTTATTAAAACGTCACATTCAGTGAATATATTGTGAGCTGTCATGCTGTCTGCTGTGAATAGGAAGCATCCCGTATTTACAGTGAACTGTAAATCCTGCCAAGCACTCAGCTGTCCCAGACTTATGAATTGCTAATATGTTGTATCACGCTCCGTCGAGCACCCTCACCCCCCACCCTATCCTCACCCACCACCCTCACCCCCCCACCCTATCCTCACCCTCCACCTCAACCCCACCCTCCACCTCAACCCCTCTGTCCCTTCCATTGTACATGAAGCATTGCATAAAGAAGGGAGTCGGACCAGTTTTGCTCCCCAAGAGGGAAGAGATGAAGGAGGGAGGGGACAGGAGAGAGAGAGAGAGAGAGAGAGAGAGAGAGAGAGAGAGAGAGAGTGAGAGAGAGAGAGAGAGAGAGAGAGTGAGAGAGAGAGAAAGGGAGGAAGGAAGGAAGGAAGGAAGGAAGAAAGGGTGGGTGGGAGGGAGGGAGTAGGCAACAAAGGAAGGAAGAAAATAAGAAACAAAGCCAGAATAGTAGTAAAGAAGGTTTAAAAGGGAAAAGGAAGATTATTGTTGTGAAAGAGCGGGGGTTGCTTTGATGAAAGATTATAATTTGTTCTATTATCTCTTATCTATTAACTTTATTTTTTGACCATTACAGTTTAATTCTGAAATATTCAGAGGTTTTGTATGCTTCTTTGGCTCTCTGTGATAACAGTGGGTCTGTGTTTGTTTGGTTGAATGTTCTAATGTCTTTAATCATTCATGAGAACACATCAGCCATCCCAAAGCTGCATCAAGTCTAATCGGCATGGAAATAAACACGTCCAATACGACCAGACAGCCCGACAACATATGTACACTTAGCTTCCATAAAGTGTTGCTGTGAAAACATAAAATAGAATAAAGAAGCTGGGCTCTCGGGCTATACTCTACGAATTACATTAGCTTGTTGTTGTATGAATCCGAATCATCTGTTAAACTCGCCGAAGTAAGCTTTTCTCCACCAACAATTGAGTAAACAATTTAAAACCAATTGCGATATCTAATTAACAATCCGTCTTGGACAACGGTGTGTGGATTGAGAATAAGACAGCGCCTTAGGAGTGTATTTTCTAAATACTTGTGTCAGTAGTGATCACATCGTTATAGACACGGTATTTCCTTCGCCTCTGGGGAGCATATCAAGCTGCTCTGCTTCAATCAAAAGTATGTTATTATAGACGTGTTCCTAACTGTTTCACTGAAGGCTTGCTCG
>NC_140276.1:20610396-20617896 GCF_964030765.1 Micromesistius poutassou | reverse complement strand
CGTGTGTGCGTGTTTGTGCGTGTGTGTGGGTGCTACCCAGGCAAATACGCAATCTCACCTCTCGGTGGGGCGCTACAGTCATAACTCAAACAAACGGCCTGCCTGCATTGCATTGTGGGTGAGGAAGCGTGAAGCGTGGAGAGGTTTTATGAGGTAGGAGAGAAGGGAGAAAGAGAAAGAGAGGATTACAGCAAAGGAGGTATGGAGAGGAATAAAAGAGGAGAGCGAACACAGGCATGGATATGGCTTTTGTGTAATTTCAGGTTTCTCACCTCCTGTAGAGTGGTGTGGAAAACAAAACTAATAAATAATAAATATAAAACACATACGGCACCATTACCTTCACTGCGAGCCACATGCAGTAGGCGACGCAGTGCAGAGCTGATGAATTGAATGAAGCACGGCCAGCCAATGAGGGGAGATAAGGTCGTAAGAACGATGTTTTGAGAATGTTAAAAGATAAATAATGAAAGTATGCCTGAATGCTTGGGTAGGATGTGTTTCTGAAAAAGGGTTTTCTAATAATAAGTGCAGAACACACATGCACGCACAAACGCACAAGATGTCAACCCACACTACAACATCTACAGTGAAATGACTTGTTCTTTGTAATGCTAAAAAACATCACGAAAAAGTTTGAAATTTATAGTTAAAGTAACATTTTCTAATCATTTGAATGTGGATATTTCTTTGAGTTGATCTCTGTTCTCTAGGATTTCTGTCTGGGGTACATTTAAATCAGACAGACGTTGGAACTACTGGAATTTCTAAGCTAAGCTAGGAATGCTAAGCTAAGCTAGCTCACTGACGATGCGCTTTCACATCATGGAACCACATACCAGCGGTCCCCACGGTAACATTATCAGGTGGACATTCCAATGGCATTGGTTTTAGACACAAACCAACTACACCTTTTGATCCTATGAGGAAAGCAGACATTGTTGAACAAACAGGAAAATAAATAGTGAAAACTATTTTAAAAAATTTAAAAAAAAAGTGTGCACATTCATTAATATGTACACATTCAGAATATAAGCCTACACATATATATTCAAATTGAATTATTTACAACACTGCCCATTCTAAAAGCCTTATTGAGTGATATATTCTGCAAATAGTTTATCCTTGTGGTTGGTGTGGAGGACTAGCTCTGACTGTTAGCACCTTTAAGCGAGTGTTTATGGCGGACTGACAGGCAAGCAGTCAGACACACACACACACACACACACACACACACACACACACACACAGTATGTTGTATGTTAGCTGTCTGGTTGAATAAGAAAGACAATACGGAAGCATTACAGTCTGGGAAGTTTATAACACACACACACACACACACACACACACACACACACACACACACACACACACACACACACACAGACCTAGTGTGTATATGTCTGGTTGGGTTAACAGAAGACGGTTCTAATAACATTTGCCAGGCTCTCGGAAGTTTAAGCAAATCCAGTCACTCTAATTTTACCAAATGCATGTGTGTGTGTGTGTGTGTGTGTGTGTGTGTGTGTGTGTGTGTGTGTGTGTGTGTGTGTGTGTGTTAAACACAAATCCCAAAACTGACATGATGCCAGTAGGGGTTGGCACGACAGAGGAAGAGTGAGCCTGTGATTCAATTAAGAGAGATAGTGATTGAAAGTAGAGAGAGTTGGAGAGAGGGACAGAGAGAGAGAATGAGAGAGAGTGATAAAGTGCAGTTGAAGTTAAAGTGTGTTGCAGATAGCGCAAAACAGTGACAGATGGAAACCTGTGTGTGTGTGTGTGTGTGTGTGTGTGTGTGTGTGTGTGTGTGTGTGTGTGTGTGAGAGAGAGCGAGAGAGAAAGAGAGAGAGAGAGAGAGAGAGAGAGAGAGAGAGAGAGAGAGAGAGAGAGAGAGAGAGAGAGAGAGAACATATGAGAAAATCAATGCAGAATCCACAAGGGACAGAATGTCACAGAGGTTTTTTTCTTCCTTTTACTCTGTGGTATAATGGAGGACCAGGGCATCTTAGTGCTGGAGTCACCTTGTCTAATGGTGGGGGGGAGGAGAGAGGTGGGGAGAGGAGAGGAGAGGAGAAGGGAGAGCGTGGGGAGGGAGGAGAGGGAGAAGGAGAGGAGAGGCAGGGAGAGAAGAGACAGGTGGGGATGGAGAGAGAGGAGAGGGGGGTGGGTAGAGAGGAGAGGAGAGAGCAGGGAAGAAGGAGAGATGTGGGGGAAGGGAGGGAAAAGATGTGTGAGGGGTAGGGAGAAAGGATTTGGGAAGTGGGAGGAGAGGGTAAGAGAGGAGGAGTGGGGAGAGAGGAGTAGGGAGGTGGGAGGAGGAGAGAGGAGGAGTGGGGAGAGAGGAGTCGGGAAGTGGGAGGAGGAGAGAGGAGGGGTGTAGGTTGGGCAGGCAGGAGTGAAGGAGGGGTGGAGGGATGGAGTAAATCAATGGATGGAGAGAAGTGGAGATGAACGAGTTACTACGAGCAAAAGAGGGTGAGAAAGAAAATTGTAGGAGAAAGGAGATGTGTACTTAAAGTTAAGTTGTATGTATTCCGAATGGTCTGAATCAATGTATTTGAAAGAAAATAAATTGTAGCAAAATTATTATATAATTATTTTCCATTATCTACGAAAAAATATGAGCACAAATCTGGGAAGGTGGAAAATAAGAACATAGAAAGGAAGTCTATACGTCTATAAGAAACAGAGGGTGATTTAGGAGGAGACAGAGCAGAGGAGGCAGATGGGGTGAGCCATGATGGATGGGGTGGATGCAGAGAGGAGGGGTGGAAGAAAGGATGAGATGGAAGGATGGAGGAGAGCAAGAAGAGAGGAGACAGAGAAGGGGAGGACGCTAAGGGAAGGCTCTGGCCTCCATCCTCATGGTTGTCCTAAAGATACCCTAAGCCCTCCCTTCTCCTGACCCGTGTGAATGTGTCGGCTAAACGACAAATAGTTAATCGAATGAAACTCCTCCATGTCATGGTTCAGTCTTAGGGGCAAAACACATCAGAGAGTTCAATCCGCTTATTGCTCAGAGCCCTTTGCTGCAACACGATTTAAAGATAGACGTAAAATGTATTGTCCGCTCCGACTTGGTTATGACCACAATTTTACAAGCGCGGCCGGGCTATCCACCAGCAGTGTGATGGTAACGGCTCTGTGATGACGGAAGAATGATTGTGAGATTAGAGGCCAGGCAGGAGACGGCGACTGAGCCTAATGCAACACGGACACGCAGACGCATGCAACGCCGTCATCAATGATTTATGCAGACACGGGGGTTTGAACTAATCTGGATCTTTCCCGGATATGAGTGGTTTGATGAATATAACTGAAGGGGCAGGATCGTTTATGGGCTAGGTTTTGTACGGTATTGGTTTGGATCCTCGGCCATCACCTCCAGGCAGCTTTGAGCAAAATGCTCTAATCCCTACCGGGTCACAGCGCATTCATTTGTTTTTGATTAAAGTGTCTGATAAATGTCTGAATAGTGAATAGTAGCTAAATCGTGATTGGATAACAGGACAGGCTATCGCCAGAAAAATAAAGATATCCATAAAAGGAATAAAGAAATAAGTCGAATTGCACTTTTATCCTCCTTATTTATTTGGTCCTACAGTAGCATAGAGGCTCATGTTACGCAAAACATTTAACAGCCATTCCAGTTCTAAGTCAATTAGTGCTGATTCCATTTTGTTTTAATTAGTTTTCCGTTAGTTACTCAGATTTCCGACAAACATGGACCACTGAATCACAATGAAGACTCCATTTGAGTCGGTCATTAGCATTAGCGCCACAGAGGGGCTAATGGTTCTTTTTCAACCAACGGCCATCTTGGTTCTAAACGCTAGGCGGCTAATAGAACTGAATGTGGAATTTTTATTCTATGCAATTAAATTAAATTATATTATATTTCATTCCATTATATTATATAATAATCCATTCTATTAGATTCTGTTTTATTCTATCCTGCTCTCATCTGTATTCCATCATATTATATTGTATTGTGTTCTAGCTGGATTTGAACTGACGGTGTAATTCCATTGGCTTTCTAAGTCTACGTCTTTTGTATTCTATTCCATTATATTTCATTCAACTATTTCAAATGATATTCTGTTCTATTCTATTCCATTTTATTCCATCCTGCCTATTGATTGCTATTCCATTCTATTCTAATGTTGTCTGCGTTGTGCACCCTGACATTAAGATGTTATTCCGGCGCAGTCTTCCTGTAAACATTACCACCGGATCAATTAGACGCTATTGATTAGCCGGATCGATCGGGGCACACCATTGATCCACGTATTGGCAGTCAAATCACAACGGATGACACTTTGAATGCAGACAGCCATCGCTATTTGGTGTGTGGGGGTGGGGGAGGTGGGGAGCTAGAGGCGTGGTCGGTGGAGGGGAGGAGGATGGGAACAATTCTATAGGGAAGGGAAGGAGGACTGAAAGAGAGCTGCTTTAGTGCAACAAACCATATGTTGTCATGCCACTACTACTACTTCAACACACGTTGAAAATGTGAGCTGAAGTGGCTGGAGAGAGGGAGGTAGAGAGAGAGAGTGAGAGGGAGAGAGAGAGAGAGAGGTAGAGAGAGAGAGTGAGAGGGAGAGAGAGAGAGAGAGGTAGAGAGAG
The DNA here is from genome assembly GCF_964030765.1 of Micromesistius poutassou. NCBI lineage: Eukaryota > Metazoa > Chordata > Actinopteri > Gadiformes > Gadidae > Micromesistius > Micromesistius poutassou. The sequence continues at coordinate 20,613,270 of NC_140276.1, read as the reverse complement.
AGAGTGAGAGGGAGAGAGAGAGAGAGAGGTAGAGAGAGAGAGGGAGAGAGAGAGAGGGAGGTAGAGAGAGAGAGGGAGAGAGAGAGAGGGAGGTAGAGAGAGAGAGTGAGAGGGAGAGGGTGGTGACATGTGTAGTTAAGACGAGGAAGACGAGGTGAACCTCGGGTGTTAAAACAGTACGGAGGAAGAGCTCCTCCAGCTCAGATCTTTCCTTTGAACACATCAGGTAAGAGCATAGAAGAAGAGGACGAGGGACACCAGGACAGGAGGAGAGGAGGAGAGGAGGAGCAGAGGAGGAGCAGAGGAGGAGGAGAGGAGGAGGAGCAGAGGAGGAGAGGAGGAGAGGAGGAGGAGAGGAGGAGGAGCAGAGGAGGAGCAGAGGAGGAGCAGAGGAGGAGCAGAGCGGTGCTTACAGGTTCTTCACGTTGGTCATTCCTCGGAACGCTTTCCTTGGAACCGCCTGGATCTGGTTTTCACTGAGGTCTCTGCAGAGAGAGAGAGACAGAGAATGAGAGAGAGAGAGAGACAGAGAATGAGAGAGAGAGAGACAGTCAGTTGAAGTATTTTAAAAATAAAAATGGGGCCTTACGATTACTACACTTGACAACCATTTTATGTACTTCCTTCTCTTCGTCTTTCTCTCTCTATCTCGCGGACACACACACGTACACACACATACAAAGACACACACACACACACACACACACATACACATACAAAGACACAAACACACACATACAAAGACACACACACACACACGTAAAAACCCGCACGCACACATACTCGTTGGTGTACATTTACACACAAAAGTACGCAAAGACATATAGAGAGAGATGGAGAGAGAGGGGAGAGAGAGGGGAGAGAGAGGGGGTGGGGGGAGGGTGGAAGATAAAGGATGATATGACATTTATGATCACTGGAGCAATTTGGTCAGACGAGCTTCAAAGACAGAACTCTGAGAACCACTCCTGGCCTGCTTCCATACCCCCCCCCCCTCACCCCCCCACCCCCCCCGCCTCGCTGTCTGACCCATCTCTGAGTGGAAGTGTGCTTTTTGAATGAATGTGTGTGTGGAAGTGTGTGCACGTGTTGTATTCATGTGTGTGTATGTGTGTTTTTACTTTGTGTGCGTGTGCATCTGTGTGTGTGTGTGTGTGTGTATGTGTGTGTCTGTGTGTGTGAGAGCAGGCGTTTCTGCGACTGCTCCAAACAGTGTTGCAAATATTGTGCATAATCTCGACATCTGTGTGCAGGTTCACACGTTCACACACACACACACACACACACACACACACACAAACGTAACAATTCATCTTAGTCGGAAACAAGTCACTTCCATGAAAATAAAGATTTACATCACCACATCTTCATACGAACAGAACATAGTTTGCCTCCAAGTAATAACCACACCACCACACACACCCCCGTTTAGATCTCTGCAGTGTACTTGTAGTGATAGGAGCCACATGATTTGTGAGGGGCTCAGCAGGCCTGACAAACTTCTAATCTATTAGTGTCGTTGTTGTTTGTTTGGATGAGTGCTGGCAGCTAACCATGCTTCCACAAGGCCACAGATGAAAAGAAAGATAGAAAGAAAGAAAGATAGAAAGAAAGTAGTTAGAAAGAGAAAAACTTTAATCATTCACACACACACACACACACACACACACACACACACACACACACACCACACACACACACACACACACACACACACACACAAACCCAACCCAGTTCCCACACTCCCAGTATGCTTGGATATGTATTTCTTCAGAGTGGTTCAGTTATTTTTATCGTCTTGAATGTTAATTGGCGAGCGGTGCACTCCACAAAGACAACTCTCTTCCCCCTACAAACTGAGTTTATCTCTCTGGCTCCTTGAACTACCCACAATCCCCCGGCACCAACATTTCGTCTGACAAGAGATGGGCGTTCAGACATTCTCCCTCCCAGGGTTAATGAAAAGAATATGTGTTCTCTTGAGACAAAGACGAAGACAGCTTTTACACAGGAGTTTGTCAAGCCAAACAAATGACAGACAAGGAGATTTGGCTATTCTTTAAATGTGTGCTGCAGCCGGAACGTATTCTCTGTGTTTTTGCACACACTGTTTGGAAAGAGGAGACCCGTTTAGGGGGCAGGTGGCGGCGCTCTGGTCCCCCGCTTGGTCATCTGGGCTTGATGCTGACGGAGTAAATGTGAAACAGATAGTTGCTAAAGTCTCTCTTGTTTCTCTCTGTGTGTTTCTTTCTCTTCTCTCTCCACATATGTCCATATATCTCCACTTTGACAGAAAAAGAGGGATGCGTTAGAGAGAGGGAGCGAGGGGGAAGTGAAGTGGGAAAGCCACCCCAAGGAGAAAAAAACTAAAAAGATTAATATTTCTTTCATGGCTAATAAATCGTTTACGTGTTTTGTTTACCCGCTTTTATATTTATTTCTCATCACTCTGAGCAGAACGGCAGAGGCGTCGCCCACCAAATAAACCCTCCAATCAAACGCTGTGTCTGCCTGTTGCACCTTACGACGTAGTCTGACCGGCTCGTGGCGTGTGGAGCCGAGGAGCCAATAGGCATCCAGCGTTGAGCCCGTTCAGAATCACGCTCATGCACACCTAAGGAACTCCCTCTAGACGTAAAGCTATGATAACGTATCTGTCCCTGTTGCCACTGTCCCAGATGTTGTGGCTGATGATTCCAGAGGTATAAGGAAAGGGGAGTTTGTTGCGTGGGATGTCTCTACGGGAGTGGTGCTGTGACTCATTATATTGTCAGCTTTTACTGTAAAGAAATTGTCTGTTTAAGTGGGCGGGCTGTTGGAGATGTGAGTGGAATTATACGAGTGATGCATTGGCCTCTCGAGCAGATCGATAAC
>NC_140276.1:20601024-20603524 GCF_964030765.1 Micromesistius poutassou | reverse complement strand
GGGGTATAGAGTCAAAGCATTATAGACAGAGGAGTACGGGATGAAGCTATAGATGGCTTTAGTTATAGCAAATACAATTGTTGATGGATACAATTGTACCTGGAGATAGAGTTATAAATGAATAAATAATGTTATAAATGAATACTGTTAACGATGGATATACTTATATAGAGTATATATCAGTAATAAATTGATCATGGTTGGTCCATTTTTAATAAAACCGTTATAACCTCTCTGTAAAACATTGTGATTTACGGTTCAAATGTCAAAATAAACGACTTGCATAATTAAGCATGAGCGCATCTTATGGCATCTGTCTCCAATGTGCCATGAACTGCTACAATCTCTTCTGCCACAGGGTCGACCGACTGCAAATCACTTTCTCCCCCATTCTTGTTTGGTACATAATAAAGCCATCAACAAATCCAGTATAAGGCTAAACAACTGATGAGCCTCATAAGCTTGCTATTCTTAACTTCGTTAGGGAGCTTAGTAGTAAGTAGTCTACGCTAGGCCTGTAAGCCAAAAGGAATTATTTAATTAGCATTATATTGGTTGATTTTGACATCAGTTTCACTGGGCGATGGAGCCACATTGCCAGTCAGCTTAAGAACAGGAATATTATCGTGGTTCATGTTTATTCTCCATATTCTGCATGTATACCGATTCTGTATGAGACTTTACTTACTTAGACTTTAGTACTTTACTACTTATTCCACCCTTATTTTGCCAAAAAGATAAAGGGAGGAGATAAAGTAACAGAACTACTGATACGATTTAAATGCAAACGTTAGAGTGGCCGGGCGTGGACTGTGACATCCTACTGTCAAAGTGCCGTTACACCAACAGTGACTGAGGGCCGTTACACCAACAGTGACTGAGGGCCGTTACACCAACAGTGACTGAGGGCCGTTACACCAACAGTGACTGAGGGCCGTGGCTGTGTGTAAGGGCCGTTACTGAGGGCCGTGGCGCGGTGTGTAGCGTCCCAGCGTTTACGTACAGCACATCGCTGCATCAAAGTGGACGAACAACCCCACCCAATGGCCAGAGGTGTCATCACCTTCACCCTCTCTGCAGATGGCCTGACGCCACACATCTCTTCTTTACTTTGCTTCCCTCTTTGGGGAAGTATGGATGGATGAGGTTATACATAGATAGATACAGTTAGGTATGGATAGAGTTAGTGATAGATACAGTTATATATGGATAGAGTTAGTGATGGATACAGTTATATATGGATAGAGTTATAGATGGATAGAGTTAGTGATAGATACAGTTATATATGGATAGAGTTATAGATGGATAGAGTTAGTGATAGATACAGTTATATATGGATAGAGTTATATATGGATAGAGTTAGTGATGGATACAGTTATATATGGATACAGTTATATATGGATACAGTTATAGATGGATACAGTTATAGATGGATACAGTTATATATGGATAGAGTTAGTGATGGATACAGTTATATATGGATACAGTTATAGATGGATACAGTTATAGATGGATACAGTTATAGATGGATACAGTTATATATGGATACAGTTATATATGGATAGAGTTAGTGATGGATACAGTTATATATGGATACAGTTATATATGGATACAGTTATAGATGGATACAGTTATAGATGGATACAGTTATATATGGATAGAGTTAGTGATGGATACAGTTATATATGGATACAGTTATAGATGGATACAGTTATATATGGATACAGTTATAGATGGATACAGTTATAGATGGATACAGTTATATATGGATACAGTTATAGATGGATACAGTTATATATGGATAGAGTTAGTGATGGATACAGTTATAGATGGATACAGTTATATATGGCTAGAGTTATAGATAGATGCAGTCATATATGAATAGATTCAAATATGGATAGAGTTATATATATGGATAGAGTTATAGATGGAATATTAGCCTAGGTATGCTTGCGTTAGGCTAGGTGTGCTAGCGGACCAACAGGCAACATAGTTCTCAGGCGAGAGGGTTCAACTCCCAGCCAAAAGGTTCACGGTTCCATCCCGTACGCAGACCGGCACTAGATGCATCCAGCTCAGAGTCTCTGGATGCTTTAGTGACACTGTACGCTCCGGAACTCCCACAGTGAATCCAGCGGTGTAGCTTCTTGACCTTTATCCCGCTGACCCCCCCTCCGCTCCCGCCCGTGTGTCAGTGCGGGGCGGTGCGTGTGCTTGGCGGTTGGTTTGACGGTTCACGCTCATTAGTTCTCGGCTGTGGCGCGGGGTCAAAGCGCTCTGGATGTGCCATGGCTCTGATGTCTGCCATCCATAAAGACAATGGATGGGATTCAGACGTGACTTTGCCCAGCACATCTGGGCTACAGCTGTCACATTACACTGTGTGTGTAATGTGTGTGTGTGTGTGTGTGTGTGTGTGTGTGTGTCTCATCGTTTTTCATTTAACAGACACCTCTCTTAAAACACACAGGCACATACATACACAAAGGAATGAAAGAAC
>NC_140276.1:20569269-20580824 GCF_964030765.1 Micromesistius poutassou | reverse complement strand
CCCGACGCAGCGGAGCAGCGGAGGACCGGAGGACCGGAGCACCGGAGCACCGGAGCACCGGAGGACCGGAGCACCGGAGCACCGGAGCACCGGAGCACCAGAGGACCGGAGCACCGGAGGACCGGAGCACCGGAGCACCGGAGGACCGGAGGACCGGAGCACCGGAGGACCGGAGCACCGGAGGACCGGAGCACCGGAGGACCGGAGCACCGGAGCACCGGAGGACCGGAGCACCGGAGGACCGGAGCACCGGAGGACCGGAGCACCGGAGGACCGGAGCACCGGAGCACCGGAGGACCGGAGGACCGGAGCACCGGAGCCTGCTGGGTCTCTCTCTGTACGCGGCGAGATGTTCCTCTCTCATCCTCCTCTCCTTTTCATTTCATCCTCCTTTCGACCGTCTTATCCTCTCTGGTCTTCTTTCCTCTCTGGTCTGCTGGTTTGTCCCCTTTTTTTCCCCTCTCCCCTCCCGTACCCTTCATCTCCCCCGTTATATCCTCTTACTCCCACTACTCTCTTCCCTCCCATCTCTCGTCCCCTCGCGTCCTCTCCTCTCCCCTCCTCTCCTCCCTTCCTCTCCTCTCTTTAGACCTCAGACCGCATGGTTTTACTGGGAGGGTTAGGAGGTAATTCCTATCACACTACCATCATTAAATATCTTACTCATGCGGACAGGGGAGATGTCACCCCAAGCCAAACCAGAAACCCAGCAGAAAACCATCAGGGTCCCCCTTGTCTCTGGGAGACAGAAGACCCTAAAAACGGGGTCCCGAGAAGCAGGGGAAACAGAGAGAGAGAGAGAGAGAGAGGGAGGGAGACAGTAAGATTAAGGGGAAGCGGGGGAACGGCAGACAGTGTAATTTGAACGCAGCGATGGCCAGGCAAGGGGCATAAAGAACATGAGATTTATACTGTTGCGTTTGGAGCGATGTCTGCGTTTCCACTGTTGAAGCCCGCGTTGAAGGCCCTCCCATTAGCTTGGTGATAAATAGGAGCCATCGAGAGCAATTAGAGGTTTTATAAGAACAGAGAGCCAGGCCGGGGAGAAAATGAGCCTGTCACTCAGAGTGGGGGAGAGAGATACATAGATATATGAATACGGAGAGAGAGAGAGAGAGAGAGAGAGAGAGAGAGAGAGAGAGAGAGAGAGAGAGAGAGAGAGAGAGGAGAAAGGTATATCATGAAGAGGAAAAACACCAAGTAGTGATGACAGAGAAAGAAGAACTCACTGATCAAGTGTGATTGTAATGTTGTTGTGTGGTTGCATGGTGCCTTGTGTGTGTCTTCTGTGCGTGTATTCCGTCTGTACTGTATATAATAAGTGTGCTTCATTTGTAGTGCTAATGAACGACAATGTAAAAGCAACAATTCTAAAAATAGTCTATACTACTATAATACTAGAGATTTAACAAGCACAAAACCTTTGGAAAATCTTGCTTGCAGGATCAGTTGAAAGAAAAGATGACTAGTTTAAGTTATATTTTTAGTACAACACATGTATTTGTATGTGTTCCTTTTAATGAGAGAAACATGTTTGACAGGAAATGACTCAATGCTCGGCCAATTTGAAACCAAAAATCCTTATTTTTCGGACATGGTGAATTCCAAAATTAAAGTCCGCCTGTGGCTATAAAGGTCCCAAAGGGGCAGAATTTTATATTAAATGACGTTACTTTCGTACATTTTACTGTTTCAGTAATTGTTAATGCATGCTCCTGTAAACTTCCATTAATTTATACTTCAGTAAAAAATAAACACATGAAATATATAAGATCATGGCTGGCTATTTTATAACAGAATAGAAAACTTCCAAAATAAACCTCATGGAAACAATATAAAGCAAGTGGGCATTTTCTTTGCTGGAAAACTGGAAGGAATTGAAAAGTTTAAAATCCCGCTGCTACTGCACACACACACACACACACACAAACACACACACAAGCAATTGCACACACACATAAGCGTACATGTGCATGGACAATAGCATACAGACACACAATTGCACCCAAAGCAAAAACATGAAAATCTGAACACATATACAGATGTGCATATGTGTGCAGGTGCACTCACTCACACACACACACACACACACACACACACACACACACACACACACACACACACACACACACACACACACACACACACACACACACACACACACACACGCACACACACTCAGTTCAACGTTGAAGGCCACCCAATCCAAACAGCGGTGAGGTTTAGAAGGTGTTTGAAGCTGCAGGCTAACCTGACAGACCCTCTCCGGGGACCTGAGACATGCAGGGTGCCTGACAGGAGAGAGAGAGAGAGAGAGGGAGAGAGACAGAGGGAGAAACAGAGGCAAACGAGAGAGCGCGAGAGAGAGAGATTGAAAGAGAGAAGGAGAGAGCGAGACAGAGCGCTGCAGGACTGTAGTTTTGTGCATTAATACGACCTGACCTTGTTCTCTTAAGTACTCTGGGAAACCTCTATATGTAACTCTATAGGGCTGAATAAAAATTCCTCTCCACTCCAAGGAAAACAGTTACTGGCGGCACACCTTCACCTCTCAAAGGCACGTGCACACGCACACACGCACGCATGCATGCACGCGCACACGCACACACACACACACACGCACGCACGCACGCACATATTTTACCCCCCAGCAGGAGCAGAGTGAGCTAACAGGGCGGCACTGTGTCACCTTGCCTGGGAATGGAACCCGCAACCCCAAGTGTCACACACACGCGCACACACACATGCACACAGCACCAACATGTTTTTAAATGGCTCACGTAACACATCAAAGAGAAAGAGAGATAGAGAGAGAGAGACAGAGAGAGAGAGAGAGAGAAATGGAGGGAGAGAGAGAGAGAGAGAGAGAGAGAGAGAGAGAGAGAGAGGATGAGCAGCGGTTGCGCTGACCATCGGACGTTGAGCGGTACAGGGAGGAGGGAGAGGGGCCGGGGGGGGTACTCACAGTCGTCCCAGCTTGGGGTTGGCCTGGAAGAGAAGTTCTGGAAGGACCGTCAGCTTGTTCCTGTTCACCCGCCTGGAGAGAGAGAGACATCCAGAGAGAGAGAGAGAGAGAGAGAGAGAGAGAGAGAGAGAGAGAGAGACATCCAGAGAGAGAGAGAGAGAGACATCCAGAGAGAGAGAGAGAGAGACATCCAGAGAGGGGGCGAGAGAGAGAGAGAGAGAGAAAGAGAGAGAGAGAGACAGACATCCAGAGAGAGGGCGAGAGAGAGAGAGAGAGAGAGAAAGAGAGAGAGAGAGACAGACATCCAGAGAGAGGGCGAGAGAGAGAGAGAGAGAGGAATGAAAGAAAGGAGACAGACAAGAACGAAATCAAGAAGAGAACAAAAGAGATGTATAAAGAAGGGATGGGCAGATGGAGAGAGAGTGGGAGAGGAGAGAGGGAAACACAAAGAGAGGATTTAAATGAAGAATGGACGTGGTCGAAACATCGGTGAGCTGCCAATCGCATTCCTTTGAAGGTCAAGGGTTCACAGTTTAAAGGTCAAACTAATCGGAAAGTCTATCTGCCATCCCGTGACCACGGCCTTTAGGTCATCATACAATATGTGAGTGGGAGTGGGAGTGTGTGTGTGTGTGTGTGTGTGTGTGTGTGTGTGTGTGTGTGTGTGTGTGTGTGTGTGTGTGTGCTCTCCAATTTATCTTTCCATCCATCCCCAGCAGGACAATCACAAAAGTTGATCCTAAAGTTGAATTCATTTTCAAATGAACTGCCTCCATGTTGATGCAGAGTTTGGACTTCACACAGAGTGTAAATCTCGCTTCATATTTGAAGATTTTCTATTGAATCATAGATTATGCAAACGGAGCAAAGCACCCGCAGTGTGAATGCAGCGGGGCTGTAATTAGTTTCTTGCTTCATATTATACTCAAGTCTATTTTCTACGAGTAAATTGTCAAACATTAGTCTGTGCCTGTCATGACGTCTGTCATTTAGTGTGTGCTGGGCTTCACACTGATTCATGGTCCAGCAGAGTTAGTGTGTGTGAGCCCTACAGAACCTCACCACTTCATCACCATTAAAGAGCCGGGGTTTCTCCACAACACATCAGTGGTGATTTGTGAAAAGCAGCATGAGGGGTGGGGGTGGGGGGGTGTGGGGGGATGTTCTGACCAATCCCCTTACAAGGACACGATGTCTTCCGGCTGTAGTTATGTTTCCAGGCTCCTCTCCGAGTCAGAGGTGGGAAAAAATGTGTAATTTGTTGTCGGTTTGTTTGAGCGTGGGCTTCCTCGCCGCGGGGAGATCCGTCGGCGTAGAGCCGCATTCTTTCACGTTGAGCCTCCACAAATCACACCAGCTCAGCACGGTGACCCCTCCACCCTCACCCCTGACCCCCGCAGACACATCAGAGAGCGCCGGGCGAGTCTCTGTCAGCCTGGGCTTTCATTCTTGAGTGTTCACGTATCAGTACTGTCATTAAAAACAGGTGATTTAGCCCCACGTCCGTAACCACGTGGTACCAACACACCCTTGTTGGTTTTGCATTCTACTGATTGGTTAATAGTAGTATAGTAGTGTAGTGATAGTAGTAATGGTAGTAATGGTAGTAGTAGGGTACAATGTTTGTGCTATGTATGCATTGCAACAAAATGCAGTTTGATTAATAGATCTAATCGAATGTCCTCAAGGGACATTAGATGAATAGATCTAATGTCCTCTAATGTCTAATGTCCTCAAGGGTAAAGCTTAGGATAGCATCAACTAAGATTGAAAACAGACGAGTCTGTGAGTCATGAGACAAGATACCTTGAAAATGTGAATGTTTTGTCATAATAATGCATTTTTTTAACATATCAATGAAAAATAAAATCATATCAATAAATACACAAAAATAACGAACAAACAAATGTGTTTAAGATAAAGGTTTTAAATGACGCATGGTTCAGAGTCACCACGCTACCATCCCTCACTGCCATGACAACATCATCATCATCATCATCACATCATCATCATCATCATCATCATCATCCTTCAGCGGGACAGCAGGGTGCCCCCGTACCCACCAGCACCCACCAGCCCTCCCTCCTGACCTCTGACCCCCATCCCTGACACAGCACTTTAACGGCTGTTTAGCCTTAAGGTGATGTGTGTCCTGTCTGACGAGGGCTCTATCTCTATAGATCTATAGAGATCGGTATATAGAGATAGATCTATAGAGATAGATCTATCTCTACTGCGTTCATCACAGACCGCCCCGCCCCATCGCTCCCTGGATTATGAACTCTAAAGGAGCACGTCTTTTATTTGAAGTGTTATTTCTTTGTGCCCGGTCACATGTCTGTAAGTCAGGGGGTCTCACAGGGCCCACGTTCTACCCAGCCAATCAGAGACGCCCCTTCATCTGTCCAAGCCAATCATGATGCGTTTAGGACTGAAGCGTCATCGTTTCCTCTTTTCACAGTAGACACACACAACGATGATGTGTGATTGTGTGTGTGTGTGTGTGTAGTGTGTGTGTGTGTGTGTGTGTGTGCTTATGTGTGTTTGTTTTACTGTGTGTTTGTGTGTGTGTGTGTGTGTGTGTGTGTGTGTGTGTCTGGGTGGGTTTGTATTACTCTGTGTGTTTGTGTGTGTGTGTGTGTGTGTGTGTATGTGTGTGTGTGTGTGTGTGTGTGTGTGTGTGTGTATGTGTGTGTGTGTGTGTGTGTGTGTGTGGGGGGGGTTGTTGGATCAGGGAGGTTTTGTTTTTTCTGTCCTGTCACTCTACTGAGTTTACTAGTGACCACGTGTTAGCTGACAACACACACACACACACACACACACACACAGACGATGAGTGATGTCATAGGATGTACTCACAGTCTCTCCAACAGTTTGAGGTCCTGGAAGGCTCCTCGTTCAATGACGCTGATCTGGTTGTCCTCCAGGTGGCTGAGAGAGAGAGAGAGAGAGACATACAGGGGGGTACAGGGAAGAGAGAGAGAGAGAGAGAGCGAGAGAGAGAGAGAGAGAGAGAGAGAGAGAGAGAGAGAGAGAGAGAGAGAGAGAGAAATAACAAGGAAGAAGTTCATTATCATGAAATCTCAACTGAAGAGTCAAGAAAAAAGTAAACAAATCAGTAAACGTTACCATCTCAAGAAAAGTACTCACCATACAGTATGTTGCAGTTATGCTAATGCGTCTATTGACGTATTAGTTTAGTCATTGACTAAACAAGTTATTGCTTTCAACAGCTACATCACTTGGAAAACAAACAAAAAATAATAATGGAAAAAGACTAGAGAGTTCAAATATCATAATAAATAAATGTGTGTTCAAATGCCTTGCTCAAAGGGCACTTCAGCAGGGGTCCTTGTTGGGACAGAGGTACACACTGCAGAGTCTCTCTCCCTGGAGAGCGACAACTGCTCTCCCAAAAGCCACCATGTCCGACTCTTAGGCCACTGCTGCTAATAAACAGTTTACACGATAAATACTGTTATTTTCTGTCCACTGGTGAGAGTGTAATATCAGTCCTTCACCACAATGATAAAAAACAGATCAAACCTTGCTGGGAGGTGCTTACATTATAAATGGGTTCGATGTTGAAACCGGTTACATGTTCAAATTTGTTCGGTAAACAGCAATCAGCGCGCTGAAAGCACTTGGACGCAGCTCTAACCGCTGTGACCAACGATCACTTTAAGAAACACAGCGTTCCAAAATAAAAGCTGTCACCCTCCAGGCAGCCAGCACAACCAATATCCCACCTCATCCCTCCTGAACGGTCTCAGATAACACACACTTCTCCTCTGACCTGTCACTCAACAGGGGCTCATCTCTCCCTCCCTCCTTCTATCCCTCCCTCCCTCCCTCCCTCCATACAACCTCTTTTGCCTTCTCCCTCTCTCCCTCTCCTCTACTCTCACTCCCTCCATCCCTCACCCTCCCTTGGTCTCTCCTCCCCCCCCCCATCCCTCCACCGTCTCCCCCCTCCCTCTACCTCCCCCAAGCGCTCTCCATCCCTCTCTCCCTCCCTCCCTCCCTCCCTCCCTCCCTATCGGTGGGTCTGCTGTGGTGTGTCGGGGCTTTAGGCGATGTAAGGCGTTCCAGATGGGAGAGCGAGGGGAGGCGTCTCAACGGATACATTTTGTTTATATCTTCTGTCTTATGATGTTAAGAGGGACATCTAGGAGCAGGGGGGGGGGAGAGAGAGAGAGAGAGAGAGAGAGAGAGAGAGAGAGAGAGAGAGAGAGAGAGAGAGAGAGAACGTGTGGTGGTGGAGAATGAGAAATTAGAAAAGAGGAGATACTGGTTGGATTATGGAGCGAACAAAAGAACGATACATACAGGATTGTTGGGAAAATAAATGGATTGGACAGGCAGATAATATAGGAGGAAACAATTGAGTCGTGTGGGAGAGGAGAGAGAAGGAAGAAGACGGGGGGGAGATGAAATGAAATGAAGTTAGACAAAAGAAAGCAAACAATATCAGAGAGAGAGATAGAGAGGGTGAGAGAGAGGGAGAGAGAGAGATAGAGAGGGTGAGAGAGAGAGGAGAACAGAGAGAGAGATAGAGAGGGTGAGAGAGAAGGGAAGGAAAGAGAGAGATAGAGAGGGTTAGAGAGAGAGGGAGAGAGAGAGATAGAGAGGGTTAGAGAGAGAGAGGGAGAGAGAGAGATAGAGAGGGTTAGAGAGAGAGAGGGAGAGAGAGGGTTAGAGAGAGAGAGGGAGAGAGAGAGATAGAGAGGGTTAGAGAGAGAAAGGAAGAGAGAAAGGGAGAGACTGGGAGAGACTAAATCTTGATGCGTCACAAAGCGTTGGGTAACAAGTGATAGAGGAGAAGCAGCAAACCACGGCAGACGAAAGGCAGGATCCAACGAGAGAGAGAGACGAAGATGAGGGAGACAGAGAGACAGGGAGAGAAGGAGAGAGAGAGAGGGATAAAGAGAGACAGAGTAAGATTGGGAGAGAGACAGAGAGAGGGGGAGAGAAGGAGATAGACAAAGAGAGATTGGGAGAGAGACGGAGAGAGGGGGAGAAAAGGAGATAGACAGAGAGAGATGGAGAGAGAGACTCTCTTGAGATAAGGAGAGAGACTGAACTAGACATAGAGAGCGAGAGAGAGAGAGAGAGAGAGAGAGAGAGACAGAGAGAGAGAGAGAGAGAGAGAGGAGGAAGAAAGAGACTGAGAGAGAGGAAGAAAGAGACTGAGAGAGATATTGAGAGAGAGATGGAGCCGGTGGGAGAGGTCTGGCCTCTCTTATGCGGTGCTGTTTTGTTCTGGCGTGACCTCAGTTGTAAATATCTTTTAAGGGATTTGTTTGGACGCCGTGCAGCCGCTCAGTCATTAATCCAGGCCTTGTCATATCAGCGCAGGCTGCCCAGACACACGGACACCGACCGGGACAGAGAGCCGCTTCGTTAGGCAACCAGGGGGAACTCAGGACACACTCACGCTCAGAGAATGTGAACACCACACACACAAGCCCATACACAGTCCTGCAACCACTAACGGATAAACACACACGCACACACACACACACACACACACACAAACAAAAATACTTTAACATCGCTCATAAAACAAACCGAACATCAAATCAACTCTATCAATCCAATCAATCAATCCAATTCCACCCAACCAGGCACCTGCTGCCACCTGTAGAACCAAATCAAGTGGTTGCCATGACAACGCCTCCCCCCTCACGGGGGGGGGGGGGGGGGGGGGCGCGGTGAGGATGAGGGAGTGAATGGGGAACGTGAACAAAGGGGAGGGGTAACAGATTGTTGGGGTCCGTGTAAACATGACATTTCCCCAGCTATTAGCCAGAGCCGGGAGGAATGCTCCAGGCACATTGTTCAACTCTCCCATGGAGGAACTAAAACAAGACCACTGTGTGTGTGTGTGTGTGTGTGTGTGTGTGTGTGTGAGCAGGAAAGAGAGAGAGAATGAGAAAAATAGTGTTTATGTTTGGCTGACGCAGAAGAAGAAAAAGGAGATTGAGACAGAGAAATGTAGATGAGAGAAGAAGAGAGACAGAGGGGAATGAGATGCAGAGTGATTTAATGTGTGAAGCTAATAGTCCCATACATACCTACTTTACTGCACATAACAGTAGTACTGGCGTGTGTGTGTGAGTGTGTGTGAGAGAGAGAGAGAGAGAGAGCGAGTGTGTGTGTGTGTGTGTGTGTTTGTGTGTGTGTGGTGTGTGAGTGTTTATGTAGAGAGTTCACAAGAAGTATCTTCTTTTGAAAGTAATAATACTAAAGGGATGGTTTATTACAGACAACACCAAACACTCTCAAATATGTGCCCATACACACACACACACACACACACACACACACACACACACGTCATGACACTCGCACAAATTCACCAAAAATTACTTTTATAGATATTTATAAATATATATATATATAAATATGTATTTATATATTTACATGAATTTATGAATATGTATATACATACTGTATATATATAGGCTACTTTCCTTCCCCTCTTCCTGCCCTCTCACTCGTACTGTGTGTGCCTCTTTCCCCTGTACCGTTCAGACACACACACCCACCCCCTCAAAACCCACAGCCACCCACACACACACACACACACACACACACACACACACACACACACACACACACACACACACACACACACACACACACACAGCCAATTTCCACTACTGTGTACTATGAAAGTATTTTTATCTGCTTGTCCAAACTGAATGTTGGTGTGGAACAAAACAGCAGGCTGCTAGCAGGGATTATAGTTATTACTGCCGTATACGCACACACACACACACACACACACACACACACACACACACACACATGCATAAGCACACACACACACACACACACACACACACACACACATGCACACTTTCACTGTTTTATACATCCAGACTTTTACTAGACCTTTTCCGTCTGCCACAGACTGTCCTCACCTTGTTTCATCCTCTTACTAACTCACACACACACACACACACACACACACACACACACACACATACACACACACACACACACACACAGGGATATGAGTCTCTTGGGTAGAAGGAGTCAATTAGGACAAAAAGGATGACACAGTAAGAGTCATATTTTACTAAGTATAGCTTTTAGCTGGATAACGACAGCCTACTTAACCTAAACGATTTTTTAAGCTTGTCCCATATTAGCCCGCGGCTACAGCTGCTTTATGTGTGATCCACCTGGACTTAAATCACACTGTAGAACTGTATTAAAATGAACAGATGTATGAATTCACTGTGGGAAATTTAGGAGCACTTTAAACAGGAAACAGATCAAACAGCTAGGTATAATGTTACAATAAGGCAGTGTAGAATATTTTAAAGCAGTGTAATGATTGTGTGAACTCCTTTGGATCATACAGAGTTAATTTATTAACCCAAAACCAATTTTGGTGTATTTTCTACATTCTACGTTCCCGAGAACAAAGTGCTGGGTCATTCTGTCTGGCAAAATGTTCTAAGACCGAGCTCACCATTAGCCCTTCACTATCTCTGTCCCGTGGGCGATGAAACAATAACCGCTGCCAACACTACACCATGGGCTTGGGTGACTTGTTTTTCTGTAGTAAAAACTCACCAGTGTCGGGCTTTCACCCCCTGCGCCTGCTTCCTGTGTAAACCCAAATCCTCCAGGTTGTTGTAACATCTTGAGGTTGTGCTGCTTGTTTAACAAATGGGAGCCGCGCCGATCGTTACTAGCATGTCAGCTCACGATTACTCTATTATTTAACCTCGTAAATATTCTGTAATTACGACCCTGGACTCTGTGGATAGGATGCCCACAGTCTCCTAGCCCTGAAATCTCTCATTAGGGTGGGAAAGTTTATTTTATGGAGACTATTTCCCCCTATAGCCATACACAAGCCTATTAGGTAAATATAGCATTAGCTTAATTGTTCCAACATGGCCGTTTGTTTGTTAATGGCATTCCTTGTAAAGAAAAACAAATACGGGTCACAACACAGTGAAGAATGAGGAAAGAAGGAGACGCAACAAATAAATCATGGGTAGTAAATGTGTGTAACAGAAAGATTATGACTGTGTTGGCCAAGATATATGTAGGCTATAAGGTTCTTTTTACATGTGTTTTCTGTGCTTAGTTCAACAAGGAGAAATGGAGTTCTAGTTGAACTCTGAATATACTGTGTATAACTCTGTGTTAATGTGCTATTTAACTGAAAATGCGATAATAAATAATATATGAGATCATAAAAGTTGGACTTCCCACTTCACAAAAATGTGTGTTGTTGCAGCAGATTAAGGACAGGGAGAGATTATTATGGTTTTGGCCCTGGTTCGTTTTGATTCGTGTCTATTGGTGATTTTAAGTTGTGTAACATGTCAAAAATAAAGCCTTTAAGTTGGTCCTTTAAAGTTGTGTACCTTCAATGAACAATTGCATTTCTTGAGAGTAACAGAACAATCAAAACATGACAACTGACTCACACCATGTTGTGACTGTAACACAATAACACAAAAACAGAAAGAAAGAAATGTACTTACAGAATCCTCAGATTCTTGATTGCGGAGAAGTCTACTTTAGTGATCCGTGTGATGTTGTTCCTGTTCAGATCCCT